>NW_005841875.1:3224310-3243461 GCF_000455745.1 Alligator sinensis
ATAATACTGGATTGAGTAAAGTCACTTGTACAGGGTTAGTAGCAGAAATGAGCTTGTGTAGAACCAGACACCCAGTCCTTTGCATAATGCTGTTAGCCTCTCTGTATTTCCCTCAGCCATCTGGAAGTGTTGAGGATAAATATTCCTTGGACTGCGATCTCTTCAGGGCAGGGATCTCGACTGCACCTGCCAGCATGCTTCTGGCTCTATGGGGCGTAAATCAGGGGCGGGCAATTATTTTGACTGGAGGGCTGCTTAATAAGTTTTGGTGAGCTGTCAAGGGCCGCACACATCAAATCTTTCAGAAAATATCATTTTAACAAATTACAGATAGAAACAATTCATGTACTAAAAATCAAACATCTATTATAACATAGTTTAATATATTTCATAAAATAATGTTGTCTCAATTTATGTTTTTTTGAGTAGTGTATATAGAGGCGATTGCATTATAGCTCAGAATAAAATCTTACTCTTGTATATTGTGGGGGAGGGATAGAGAGTAGGGGCTGTATGTGAGGATGGGTGTGGGGGGCGTGTAGGGTGTGTGGGGGAGGTGGGTTGTACGTGTGTGTGTGTGTGTGTGCGTGGTGGGCTGCCCATGTGCTAGGTTCCAGGAGCTGGCTGGGGTTGGGGGGAGGCAGAGATGGACAGGGGGTATGTGCAGCAGAGCTTGCCCGGGTGGTGTGGTCTGCCTCCCCCATCTGGTCCGTGACTGCCCCCATAGCACTCTGCATGGGGCTGAGCCCTGCCTGCTCCCCCTGTGGCATGCTCACACCTTCCCCAGCTTGTGCACACAGCTTCCTGGCGGGGCTGCTCCCAGGGTGGCTGCAGCTGACCGGATCCTCCTCCTCCTCTTGCTGCACTAGTCAGCAAACGCCCGGTCAGGCAGGAGAGAAGCGGCAGCTGGGTGGCTCCTGCCTCATCTTGGGGGCTCCAGCTTCTAGCAGACTTCTACCCACTCCGCCCACCTGGCACGATGAGCAGCTCCCTGTGGGTGGGTGGAAGGTGGCTGGGAGCTGGAGCTGGAGCCCCACAAGCTGGGGCAGGAGCTATCCAGCTGCCACTTCCCCATACCTGGCTGGGCACGTGTTGCCTGACACACATCCTCATGGGAACAGCACAGCAGGGGCAGGAGGAGAAGGAGCAGCTGGAGGCAGGGACAGCCAAGCAGTACCTGGGTGGCTGCAGCAGCCCCATCGGGAAGCTGTGTGCACTGGTTGGGGCCGGGATGGGCGAGAGTGTGGCACAAGCTGCCCCAGGTGGGGCTCAGCACCATGTGGAACAGCATGGCAGGCACCCACCCGTGGGGTGGATCCAATCAGTTGGAGGGCCGGATCCAGCCCGCAGGCTGTATTTTGTCCTCCCCGGCCTAAACAATAGCAATATTTGCAATTATCTTAGTCAGAGCCAGAATACATTGGTTAAGCTTGGAAAAATACTAAGAGCTGAAGAATTTTTTCCTTGTTTCATCCTTTATGCCTCTTAGACTTGCAAAAGCAAGCAGCTAATACTTTAGAAATGCTGTGCTTGCTCTTTGCTTTATTTACCATAGCTGTGCTTGATAGCATTGCAAGGATAGCATATGTATTACTCCTTTTCTCTATCTGTTTTTTGTTTGAATAACAGCAAAAAGGGGAGAAATGATAAACCAAACGCTATGGTACAGGCTTCTGTGCAATAATCCTTTCATTCTAAATGTATAGCTTGTGTGTTTTTAAGATAACACTAATAAAGTCAAATGACTGGGATGGGCATTTATTATTAGCCTTCCATTTGGATCATACGTCAAAACATAATGGAAGTTGGCACAGATGCGGTGCTGTATTAGGGGGGAAAACCTCTTATTATGATTTATGTGCCTTTCAGTTTTTAAAAGAGTTGTGTGATGGGTTTTAGCCATGTTTTAGGCTTAGTATATGTCTTTACTGAAAATAAGGATAAAACACCTTAGGTTTATGTTAGAAAACCAATTGTGTGGCAGGCTTTATAAAGTCCTGATCCTTCACCGGGGCAAGTCAGTGAGAGTTTTGTCATTGACTTCATTTGGGGGGAAGGATCAAAGTGTTCAGAGACTGGATTGCTTTTGTACTATCTTGGCTTTTTCCTCTGCTTTGCTGGTCAAAAATCTTTCTACTGTTATCTCCTGCAAATGTTGTGATAATAAATAGGCGGCAACAGGGAGTGGATCCTATTTTAGCCCCCAAATGAGGCCTGATCCTGTTCTTGAAAGAATTGACAATCTGTCCCACACAATTCAGGCAGGATACTTTTGGAGAAGACCTCAGCTGTGACCTAGTGGAATTTGCAGTTCAGCACATATGTACAAGTTCTGCCAATCCAGATATGAGAAAGGGGGAGAGAGCTCCACTCATCTGGAAAGTACATTTTGAGAAAGAGTAATGCATGGACTTGATTAAAATGATAAATTTTAATACAATTAATACAGCTTCAAAAGGAAGCCAATGTCCCTTTACCCTATATTATAGCTTATAAATGAAGGCCACCTCCTTTTAATCTCCTCTATATTCACGAATATTTTATATTTATGTTTAATAAACTTTGGGTGGTCTGTTGAAGTCAAATGGCTTTAAGGGGCTCTGCTTTCACCCTTAATCTTTTAGTACTGTTTTAATAAAAAAACCCCAACTATGCAGAGAGGTACCGTAACTCTACTGATAAGGCTGCTGTATAATCCAGTAATTCCACAGCCATTTAAAATGGTCAGCACCATGAGTCATTAGTCTTAGGTGGACAGGGAAAGTTGTACATTTGCTTTCTGGAGTAGAAGGCAGTTAAGTATGTCTTTAAAATTAGTCCCAAATTTAAGTGTTTCACTGAATTGGGGACTGAGTATTGAATTCAGTGTGCGATGATTTCTGGCATCTTGCAGAATGAAGTCCTTAACTGCTTGCATCTACTAAAACCTAGAAATGAACAATGTTTTCTATTTATATCCGCTTATGTCAGTGGTAAAATTGAACACTTCGTATTTTCATGGCGTTGCAACAACACTGGAGAAATCCTTATATGCCATAAAAGTGATAATTTTGTAGCAAAGCCTAGAAATGCTCTATTTGTCTACCATCATTCCTTGGCTTTCTTTTAATGGACTTGTTTATTATTTGTTTAAAATAAAATACATTATACCGATTTTGAGCTTGCCGGGATGCAATATTTCACATCAGATGCGTTTTTGAAATTATTCTGTAGAGGACAAATAGCTGTTTTGTGCAAGATACTCTTGCTTTCCATAGAAATGGTCTGCAGGCTATGAGAACATATATATTCGGCACCAAAATGAAATTAGTTTATTTCCATTAAAATTATACTGGGAATTGATTTTTATACCCAAATAACCTGTATGCTTTCATAGATGTTTTCCAAATAAATTCATGCTTTTCAACTCTGAATATAAAATATATAAAATGGTCATATAGTCTTGACTGGAAGCACTATCCATCAAAAATAAACTCTGACACTATTTTTGTCTTGAATGATGATATCCTTTGGGCCCCTCTTGTTGTGTATGTGCAGATTTTCTCTTATGTGTTTTTAAAGAACCAAATGTTAGATCAAAGTCTATGGTAGATCTTAGTTGTTCAGGATCCCGTTTCTTTGTATAAATTCCTTCACAGGCATGTTTGAAAGCTTGTACTACTAGAAATTCCATTCTGATGAGCTCTTTTCAATTGGACTTGCTATAGGAACTGTGTGCCAATTGGGCAGTGATTAAAGAAACACTAGGGTCAGAAGCAGATCAGCAGGTAAACCAGTGAGTAGAAAAAAGGGTAGAATGTATCTCATCTTTTAAAGCACCTGATCCTGAAAGCAGTTAAACTCCTGCGTGTGAATGGCTGACTTCAACTGCAAATAGTTTTATCAGCATGCAGCCTGGCTGGTTAACATGGAGCACTGTACGGCAGGGGTGGCAGTGGCAGGGCTCTCCGCAGGATCAGATACTTAATTTGTATGGTCTGGATCCTGCCATGGAGCTCTAAACACTTGTGTGCTTGTGCTTCTGTTGGCTGAAATCCAAAGTATTCAGCACAGGGTATTGGGCTTCATCCTCCGTTGCGCCATGCAGGGTTTGGAAGGTGGAAGGATGCGGGGTAGGGGAAGCTGCCTGCTGCTTTGAACAGCCTGTTTTCACTGTGAAGGAGAAAACGTTTTTTGTTAACAAGAAATTCGCTGTGCATTGCATATCATTATGTAGATATCATTACAAAGCGCACTTCCTCCCATTCCCTGGGAATAAAGCAAATCCGGCTCCAGGAATATCTCTTACCTGCCTTCGCTTGTACATTTGAAAGAACGTCCAGGGGTCCAGTCTTCATTCCTGCCTGTTCAGAAAGAAGTCCCACTGACTTCAGTGCAAACATTAACTGCACGAGTGGTGCAGAACAGGAATTGTGATAACAGGGACTTGCAGAGACTTTTCTGGAGCTGAAATCTGTAACTAAAACTCAAATTAGGGCCAGATTGTGACTGCATTACTTCTATACATGAGCAGTTCCTCGTTCAATTATGTTCTTATTTTAACGTGATTAGTGATGTGGTGGAGACCACCATGATTTAATAGAAGAAAAGTTAGATTAGTAAGAATAGCATCATCAGGGCAAACACCCTAAGAACTTTTGTTTTAGCCACTCTATAAAGTGTTTGATCACCAAAATTCAACCCTAGCAACCTAGATTTTGCTTGCTAGCTCTATGCATTTAAACTTGTAGAAGTGCTACTGATTTGCTGGAAAAATATTTCTGGAATGACTGCCTCAAATCGAGACTTTTACAGCCTCTCTTATTGGCTTCAAATGCCAGTAATTCTATGGTGAACGCTTTTACTCATTCTGTGCCGTATGTGAAAGCTAGTTATAAAATCACTTAAGGAGCTGAAAGTAACTTAAAATTTACTATGAGATATCCAATTACAAACAAACATTGATTACATAATTAAGGGGCCTGATGATACAGATTGCAGTAGCTCTGGAGACTTGAAAAAGGTGGTTCGTACCAAGTGAGAATTTCCCCTAAAATGTTCAGTAAAATCCTGTAGATGATTTCAGTTATGTGTGTGCACATATATGCTCTTTGAGGGCCAGAAGCTGGGACTGTGGCAAGGGTCTACGTAACCTATTTTATTTCCATTTGTTCCAATGTCTGCCAGTTGTCCTGCCTAATGAACATGCGGAAGTATTCACGTTTCCCACTTTGTATCTTTTTCAGTACCCTGAAAAAAAAATCCACTGGTGTCATTTGCTATATTTTCATATTTATGTCCATGTGGGTGTGCTCACTGTATGTTTAATGAACAATACATAACCTCTCGCTGTTCTTGCTGCCAGGCTTCTCAGTTTTACTCACATGGACCCCCTTCTAAATCCTTCGCTGGGTCCCAGACTGACCTTTGGGAGTGACAGTCTTTCAAGCCTGCTTCTCTCTCTCACTCGAGAGAAGACGGTAAATACAACACGGGAACACTGCAGTCAAATCAATAGTCATTGCACCTACTGACTTCAGTATCTAAAAGCTACAGTGCCAAACTTATGCATCCGTTAGTTAACAGCAGCTCCCATAAGCACCACCTCACAATAAAACTATATAACTGCCAAGAAGATTTATGGTTTTCTATTGCTAAGCTCCCAGTCAGATAATTTTTCAGTGTCCACTTTTCTGCAGTACTGCGTAAAAATGGAATTATAATTTAGAATTCAGTTAGGACCTTCTTTCTGGAAAATGACTTCTTTTGGGAAGTGGGCAGCAAAGACTCCAGCCATTGGCTAGTGCTGTGACATGTTGCATTTTGTCAGTTATTCTGATGTTAGTTCTGACAGTTTTTAGGAATCCCATTCCTCATGTGTCTATCCATTGCTGAAAAATGGATTTGACAGAGTTATTGAAGTAGGGACATGTGTTACATGATTAGACTGAAAAGCTGTCCAGTGACACAGCATCACCGAAGGGTGGAACAATGAGAGATGAGGGTTTCAAGGAGGTTTAGCTATGAATGCAGCGCCTCTCTCTGAGGTTCACGTTTTTTATAGAGAGTGGTTTAATCCCGCTCTGGAGAAGCCTGTGACTGCAGTCCTTCTATACAGCTTTGCGATCAGCAAACTTAACAGATATGCATAATTACTAGGTAGCTTCCAAGGTCATTTCCCCCAACTTCTGATCAGCACAAATGTCTTGTCTCTCTACTAGGTCCAGATGGTCTCCCATTTGTCAAAAGGCCTAACTGGTGTAAAAAGCTAAACTGCCCTGAATGTCAACTTGGATGTGCTAATACTGCAGCATTATATTTGGCAGCTCTGGAAGTTAGCACTTCTCCAGATTCCCTCTGAGCTCTAGCTGGGACCTCGTCCCTGGAATCCCAGTGTTTGACTGGGCTGGAGAGGGCTTCTGTGCACACCATGGGGCAGAGGCCTCTCAAAGAGCTGTGTGGCCTGCCCCATAAATATGGTACAAAGGATTGAAAGTATTTGATAGTTGCTGTGTTCAGTTCACCAGGGACTGAAACAAGTGCTTCAAAAGCTAAGACCATAAAGAGCTACAATCTGAGCTGGAGCTCCCTGGCTAGAGGTTCTTACAACACAAATGGCACATTTATACAAGATGCTTAACTGTGCAGGAGTGTAGTTTACTGAACAGTAAGCATGTGCATCTACACATGTGCATGCTTACTGCACAGTAAAAATGCCTAATTGTGAATAAATTTACATGTGATTAGTTACTGTGTAGTTACACACGTGTAGACATGACCCAGGAGCATTTTGCTCCTAGGTCAGCCCTGCTACTAGGGGGTCAGCCTCAGGCTAGCCCCAGGACTCCAGGCTGGGAGCCTCTCCTGCCCCAGGGCTGGGCTGCCTCTATAGCAGCCCCTGCCTCATGCTTATAAAAGACTGCAGGTATTTTGAGCCCTGGAGCATACCAGCAGGAAGCCTGAGGGTACTGCAGGCTCCTGTGTCCCTGTGGGCAGGACCAAGGCCAGCTGCTTTAGTCTGTCTGCCCCACGGCATCACAGCCTGGCACGGCATTGCTGCACGCCTGCAAGGCCCATGCTGTCCAGGCCTGCAGGCTGCAGCAGGCTCCTACCAGACCTGCCAGCACCCAGGCCCAGCTGCAGGCAGCTTCTGGCTGCCTGGACCAGCTCCACCTGCTCTCAACCCACCCCCAGCAGCCTGCCCTGAGCCTGCAGGTGCTGCAGGGCATTGCCTCTGCTGTGCAGCTGCCAGTCTTGTGCTGGGCCCCTGCACTGGGTGCTGCAGGGAGCTGTCCAGGCCTGGCACCACAGGGACAGCTGCATGGGAGCCCGGAGAGCCAGTGTGACACACACGATGGCGTCCTCCTCATCTGCAGCCATGCCCGTGTCCACCACCCAGGGCCTCAACTGGTCCATGGAGGAGACTGGTAACCTCGTGGCCCTGTGGGGTGAGGTGGAGGTGCAGTGCCAGTTCGAGCAGGGTGGGCACTCCAACACCCATGTCTACAAGGTGTTGTCAGACAAGTGCGGGCACAACCAGCTGGTGTGGCAGTGCCTCATTGAAGTCAAAGCCTTGCAGGCATCGTGGGTCACCATCACTGTCCACAATTGTGCCCATAAATCCATGCCCTTTATGCAGCAACTGATGGATGTCCTTGCTCTTAGGTATGAAGGCTGCAGCTATATTGTCTATAGCAGCACGGGTGGCCTGCCCAAGCCCCTGCCCTAGCCTGTCACCCCTGGTGGCATGTCACTGCAGGGAGGGCCCCTCGGGTGCCCAGCAGCCCATCCTGCCGAGCTCCCTGGCCCCACCCTCCACCAGCAGCTCGGGGACCCCAGCCCAGTGCCTGCTGTTCCAGCTCCGTAGCCCCAGTCATGGCCATGAGGGGTGGTCTCCATGGCATGGGCAGGTGAGGGGGATGCTGTCCAGGCCCCTGATGCACTGGGGGAATCCCAGGGCACAGAAGCCTGCCACCACTGCCAAGGGGTCATGCATGTGTCCACCAGCACATCCGGGAAGGCACCACACATTTCCAGGATGGCTTCCCTGGCAGTGGCCTTACCCACACCAAACAGGTGGCTGACGTACTGGAGACTGGCAGGCATGGGCAGCTTGAGCCTGGCAAGGGCCAGCCAGGTGTCCGCGGGGAACGGCAGCCATATGCCTGTATGCTTCCACTCCAGGTGGGGCTGGAGCTGCTCCAAGAGATCCTGGAAGGTAGCCCAGATCACGTGGAAAGTCTCCAGCCACTGCTTGTCATCCCAGTGTGCTGGACAATGTGCTGCCATCAGTCCTGGCTGGCCTGGTGGGCCCAGAGGCAGTGGGGCTAGAGGCCCAGGAGGGCAATGGCGGCCCCAGTGGTGGCATCCTGGAGCCCATTGTTGCCGTTTCTGCTGGGTTTGGCCAGGAGGATGGGGTGGAGGCGGCAGGTGATTGGCAGTGACCCTGGGATGGCATGTGGTGGCCTGGCAGGCAGTCGCTGTGTATGGCGGAGCTGGGAGGGGTGAAATGGCTGTGGACCAGGGGGCAGTTGGCGCAATGGGCCAGCAGGGCCAGTGCGGCAGCCAGCAGGAACCCAGGGTGTTGCTCATCGCTGCCAGGGGCAGGGGCTGGAGCAGCCATAGTGCAGGGAGGCACAGGCAAGGAGGAGAGCGCTGCCACGTGCTGTCCCATGCTGCCTCCCCCCAGTAGTGGCAGGAGCCCATTGCAGGGCCCTAGTAAGCAGGAGCAGATTGGCAGCAAATCTGCTCCTGCTTCCCGGCACTTGTAGATGCCTGCCTGGTACCGTTTACTTGCGAGTAATTTACTCACGAGTAAACTGGTGCTGCAGCAAATACATGTATAGACGCGCCCAGCTTGGAGTAGAAGGGGACTTGTAACACACACCAGTGGCTTCCTAAGGAGCAGGAATCATCCTTTTCACTAGTAGATTGGTCCACTTTGCTTGATGTTGATGGCTTTTAGCAGTCTGGTACAGATTTTTAACTACTGGAGTTGCAGGGGAGGTATCAGTGAGGGGTCTTTATTCCCAGATCTGCTATTGACTGAATATTCCTCCACTGGCCCTCACTTAATGGAGACTTGAGGTCTGGTTATGCTTTGTAAAAGTACTTTGGGATTCTTGAAAGCAAGAGGGGGAAATAGGTATAAGAAATGGGAAAACATCTCACAATGTGCAACTGTTTGCAATAGATGAGCAAAGTCAGCAGTTGACAGCATATTTGGGAGCACTTGTGCTATGCTTATCTCCAGTAAAGGTCTGCGGTTTATATGTTGCCACATGGCAAAATTTATCTCATGGTTTTTAGTTGAGGATTTGATTACTGTGAGTTTTTATTATAAGTAATAGCCTGACTTCTCTGAATATTTGACTGATGAAAATTGGCCTTCTACATGGGTGCACAGTGCAGTATTTTATGTAGAGCATTAGGAGCTTTAAATGAACTTAGCCAGTCTTTTCAGGAGATAGACACGTCACCATTATGCGGCACAGTGATAAGGTGTCTAAGGTGACGTGAAGTTCACAAGAGGAAGAAAAGGCACCATAGACAAGTTTTCCCGGTTTTCAGAGCGTGCTTATGTAGCAGCTGCATTCATAAAACTCCTATTGAATTCTATGGGGGTTGCAGATATATAGCTGCTATATAAGCAATCACTTAAATAACAGATTGAATGAAACGTTATTTTCCCCTGGGATAAATCTGGAATTTGCCAATCTTTGTAATGCTTTTGGTGATCTACAGATTACAAAAAATACAAAAAAAAAGGGACCAAAAAGCTATTACCATAGGCAAACAGAGTTCCTGTTATATACAGCAGTTGGAAAAGTGGGTTTTCCTTCTCTCTTTTTAAATAGCAGAAGAATGCTTGATTTAGATAATATCCACACTTGTGTGATATTTATGGTGCTAATCTGTCATGTCCATTTGACCTTCAGCCCAATGAGGAGGAGAAAAGATTTTCCCAAAGTGGATGGCTCTTAGTTCCCTGTTTATATCAATGCATTTGTCATTTTCTGTATCATTTTAAGGGCTATGTGTGAAAATGGAATTTGTATCAACATGCTGTTATGCCATTAAAAATAACTCTGGTGATTGTCCAGACTGTTCCTGTCTGCAGAGAAATAGAGGGCTTCCCCCAGAGGACTGGTTAATTGGGCCTCTGTCGTAAGAGGTAAGTTCACTTGAAAATTAAAACGAGCGCTATAAATGGGCTTAACGGTGTAAAACCACGTGGAAAAAATGTAACCTGACATTTCTAAGCTTTTTGCCTTGTTCTAGCAAAAGGTTGGGTGAAAGCAGCAAGCTGAAAGCATTCCCAAGAAAAATGTGCTTGCTTTCAGTTTTGTGAAGCCTAAGGAAAATGGCATCATTTTCATGGATTGGTGGAGACTTGTGGAAATTTATGATCAAAATCTTGTCTGCTTGCTGAAGGAGAAGAGTAATTTCCTTGAAAGGCGGTGGTGGTGCTAGCTCCTGGGAGCAGCACAGTCTAGGGAATGAAATGCCGCGCAGGAGAATGGGAATCGCGAGTCCTCATCTCACCTTTCCCACTGACTGGCCTTCGTATCCTTCCCAAGGTCCCATAAGCTCTGTAAATATAACTGGTCCCTTTCTAGAAATGGGGAAGATGGTGTTAAATGATCTCCCATAGTCACAGAGCCAGGATTAAAGTCTCTGCATTTGGACCTTCCCTCCCATTTGGAGTCCCGTAAAGCTTAACAATGCCCAGTTTTCATCATTTTTGCCCATCGGACTTTTTTATGGTGAGGTAGAGTCCAAGGCAGAATTGCTGCTACCAAAAAGGATCATGTCGATCTAGAACGGTACTCTACTCGGCATTTTTGCCAGTCTCTTGGTGGTAGAGTGTGATTGGAGAAGGAGCAGTGAATTTTGCTGTTGTATAAAAGGAGTTTCTTAATTTTCGGGTAGAAATGAAGCTTGCAATGAAAAATCCATGAAAAAATAAACATGTTGAAATACCTGGAGGACCAGGGTAGAGGCCTGAAAAAAGGTTAATCAGCCTATTCTGCTTGTGTTGTATCATACGATACCGGTGAGTTGTGTGTTGATTTGAAATACCCCTGAACAAATTACCAGCTAAGCTCCAAGTTGTGTTCTTCACGATAATATTCCTGAGGCCAGCAAGATAGCACAACAAGAAAGATATTATCAGGTTAAACTCTTTTTTACCTTGAACCTTGAGCATGAATTATTCAAACCTTTCACATTAGCATTCATCTGTATCACCTCAATTGTCACTCATCAAAGGTTACATTTTCCCTCTCTGCCCAATTGTACTTGTCCCTGATCTAGGCCCCACACCTTTGGTTTTTGTTTTTTTTTAATCAGCATTGAATTTACAGGAGCAGAGTTGGAGGGTGTCTCCTCTCATATCCAGCTTTTGCTAGAATTGGAAATGATGTCTTCATGCAGGCTTTCAAAATTGCCAAGCCAGTTGCGATTCAAGGTCCTGCAACAAATTGAATCCCCTTTTAAAACTAGGATCTACATCATTTAATCCCTTTATGTTACTAAAGACTTACGGAGTTCTTTGCAGCTTCCTGCTTCAGCCACTTTTTCAAGGTTTTACCCATTATGGGGTCACTGGTGGCAAAACTTCATACCAGAGGATGACCAAAGAGATGGATATAGCTGGCATGTGCACATCACGGGGAGGTCAGCTGCGGAGCACTAAAAGCTAGCGAGGGATCAAGAAAACTTCAGAAAATTCTGCTATGATGTGACACAATTTGGATGTGATTACATGGGTCCCTCTCCCTCACCCCTTTTTTCTTACCATACACATTGAAAATCCTGCCAAAATCTGACGTAGCAAATTGTCTTTCCTGGCAAAGGTGATCAGCAAATAGGGGAATAGGATCATAGTAAAACAGGACTAGACAGGACCTCTGGGGCCATAAGCGCGCATGTGTGGTTTGCAGCACCTCGAGCATATCCGCGGTGCTGCAAACTGCACGTGCTGCACATGGAGGCATACGTGGCGCTGCTAATTTGCAGCGCAGTTGGTTTTTTTGACACTAGGAGATCCCAGTGTCAGAAAAACCTGTGCCAGAAAAAAGTGGGGTGGTGTGTGCACCACCCAAAACCAGAACCTGGCTGGCCAGAGCCACACTTGGGCTGCTGATCAAGCTCTGCATGCCCAGATTGCTGCTACTGGAGATCCAGCTGGACCCCAGGTAAGGCTGCTGGGGCCAGCCTAGGTGCTGGCCCCGGCCTCCCCTTCCCCACCTACAGCAACTTGCCACTTGTCAGAGTATGTGTATAAAGGTGTTCCCTGGGGACAAGTACCAGTGGCACAACTAGTACCAGTGGCACAACTATGTGCCACTGTTGTTTGTCCCTGGGGATATGCACTTGCGCATTCATTTGGACGTGCCCCAGGAAGCCATCTAGTGCAACCCCTTGCTCAATTTGCAATCAACCCTGATTAAACCATCCCAGCCAAGTGTCTGTGTAACCTGCTCTTAAAAATTTCCAGGGATGGAGATTTCACAACTTTGCTAGGTAGCCTGTTCCAATGCTTGACCTTCCTCGTGGCCAGGGTATATGATATAAGAAGTAAAAAGGCAAGTGTGTGTGCGTGTGGGTGTGTTTAAACTGGAGAGGGAGTTTCATGCTGCCTGGTTTTTACTTCTACTGAAATCATCCCAATGCTCCTTTAGTTTGATGAGTTTAATTTTAGAAATGGTGTCTCCTGCAAGACCAAGTCTTTGGAAGAAACACATCTGGTTATTATTCTTTAGCAATGGAAGCACTTAGTCTTGTTACATCGCTATTAGCCTGATTGTAGCACTAAAGTCCCTTTATACTGCTCTGATAGCATGGCCTTCAAATGGGAATGAATTCTCAGAGGTGTAACCACCCGGGTCTGTGTGCTGGGCAGCAGAGCAGCGGCAGCTGGGCTGTGAGGAGGGATGATTGCCATTCTTGTGCCCCATCTAAGTGGATATCCAGGGCTTGTGCTCTGGTTGCCCAGTCCTGGTTACACTATGGTGGGCACGACTACACGTGATGCAGCGTAGTGTCCATGTGGGGTCTATACGTGACTAGCAGCTACTTCAGTGTAGCAATGCGCTCCCCTGTTATAGTGCGCTGCTACGCAAAGAAGCTACTAAAAATAATCATGTGCTGCATGCATGGCATAGTAGGGGCTGTTATTGTGCCATGATTTAGTACTTCCATGGCGACACGTGTAGATGTGCTCTGTGAGTTATATGTAAGTATGTAAAGACTGTAAGTGGTTTGTCTTCATTATCACAGAAGCCTGTATGTAGCACTTTCAACTATATTGTCACATCAAGTATCTTCTTTACAGGGACTGAATTGAGAGAGAATTTTTCCTGATACTTTGCTGGGGGTCATGTCTTGGGGCAGTTGGGATCTTGGCTGATCACAGGGAAATGCTATTTTGCCATGTTCTGGCTTCTTCATAGATACAAGAACACCCACATCTAGGAAACTTTTGGTAGTGGCATGCAGCTGAAAAACAGTGATCGATCTAGTAGAAAACACAGAGTAAGCAAAACAATTATTGCCATCAAAACAATGTTTTGTGGTACAGCCGTGACAGCATTTGACTTTTGCTCTGGACCTAAATTAGGTACAAATAATTTTCGCTTAATTAGACAAGCTATAAAACATTTTAAAAAGAAATGAAATTACAAACAATGAGTACAGCTGTTTAAAGGTCACTGGTTACGGACTGGTTTAAAAAACTATTAAGGATGTTACATATCTAGAAGCATATGGTCAAATTCTTCCTTCACTCAGTAGCAGGCTTCCTTGAGGTTACTCTGAATGTACACTGGTGTAAAAGAAGTTGGTAGGGACCTATTTTTTCAATGACTTGCCCCCTTAATAGTTCCGTTCATCTTTAAGGTAAAGCTTAACCTGTCGGTACAACTTTGACTGCTGTTGTCGATTTGATCATAGCATTATGGGTATATTATAAGCAATCTGGTCTGCAGTTTATAATTTCTCCTGGTTGTCTAAAGTAGTGAAAAGCATCTTGCACAACAGCTATTGTTTTAGGATAATGCATAGTGTGGCAGTCATTACCTGATTTGCATACTTTTAATGCATGAACTGGGTTGCATTGCATATATGCTGCGTATGTATATATGATTGTACATATGTTAGGTTATATCCCTGTCTTGAGAAAGACAGACTCATGTAAGGATTCTTTTTACCAATGGACTTTCCTTCCCAAGTTTGAACGTGCCTCCTGCAACTCCCAGCTCACTTCTGCCTGGTAAAGAATCCCATCCTCGAATGTTCAATATCTACCAAGTCTGGGTCTGGTCCTATGTTCATTATCTCCAGCAGTAAAACTTACAGCAAGGAAATCAGAAGTTAGAAACTGCCTTCTGTCTAGAACCACTAATTAGAGATTGCTATCTTTTTTACCTTACAGTTGCTCAGCTGTATTATCTGCCAGCACGTTGACTGCCAAGGCCATTGCCTCCAGCAGTCTGCATTCTCTCTCTTCCCAGGTCCCCCTGAATGACTGGACAGTGGGGAAGATGCAGGGGGAAAAGAACGTGACCCTGAACCTCAAAGAGCCAATTTCATTAAGAAAGTGTCATGCCCATGGTCTCCGAGGGACTTAGAATTTGTCCATGTTTCTTTACCATTATCCTTGTCTCTGATTGAATGGACCGGAACAGGTATCCTTCTGTTGAAATTAGTCATTTTTCCATTTTGAGATGTGCTATGGAAAATGTGAAGAGAAATGATAGCAAGGCTCCTCGCACAGCATGTACCAGCTTTTATTATCGAACCAGATCCGGCTCAAGACGGAGTTGACCACAGTAGCATCTAGTGAAAAAAATTAATAAAACCTTGTCAATAGCTAACTTGGCTTGCTCCTACCATTCCAGGAAGAGAAATCAATCCACTTAGAACATGATCCAGAGTCTATTAAATTCAGTGGAGAGATGCCCATTGACTTCAGTGGGCTTGGAATTAGATCCTAAAAGACGAAACCAATGCAGTCCATTTCACACCCTTTGTATGTTAATATATAGGAGCTCCGTATTAGTGAAAAATATGTGATCACCGAATTATCTTTCCGAACAGCTTCTCAGCCCAAATCCTTTTATAGGCAAAAATAATGCAGGCTTCCCATTTTGATAGAATAAGGCTGTTAAAGGAAAAAAGGAATTGGGATTCAAAACTGGAAAACTGAGTCAGGAGGAACAGGAGGCATGTGGTGGCAGAATGAGAAATCCTCCATTAAAATCAAGAGATTTTTAGCACCATATTAAAAAAAAAAGAAAAACAAGTTCTCTTATTGGCAGCTGTGGGTTTTTTGGGGAGGGGGAGAAGGGGGAAAAATAATGGAATTTGTACTTCTAATTTTCATTTGATTTAATGCTGTGCCTGGCATTAATAGCTCCTCCCTAGTGCGGCAATAGTCTCCCTTAGGTCGTTAAGTTCTTCGGAAGCCAGCAATACGTTGGTGGCATGCCTACCAGCCACTGCTTCATACTATTATTCCATTCCTGTGTACCTAGAAATTGCCATCAGTCTTTTGTAGCACCTATGAGTCAGCTGTTTTATTCCCAGAAATCTCCAGAGGCTGTAATTGTAGAAAGGATGCCTTGTTTGGGGGCCCTGCCTCTGCAGGTAGGTAGAGTTGCAAAAAAGCTAAATGCACCCCTTTTCGAAGGTCATTGGGTTCCCTGTGCTGCACACTGGCACTGGCATATTTATGGAGCCCCTCTCAACATCTCTGTCAGAATGTGTTTTCCTAATATATGCATTAGAGTTTTTGAGCCGAGTGTATAAGAAAGATTATAAAAGGCCGCACAATAAATCTGCTCATATTAATTCAATGGCTCTCTTGTGCAAAGCATTTTTACTGCTACCCATACTGAGTAAACACAAAGCAAAGTCAAAGCGCAATGATACTTTGCAACAGGCCGTGGGTGATCCATATATAGCATAGCGAACCGCGCTGGCAGCATCAGAAATAGGATTCCTGTGACCTTAGGCTCCAAAATGACAGGGAGCCAGAGGAAACGGAGCAACCATTCGGCTGGTCTGATGAATTCTTTCCACTAGAGGACAGTGTTGCACAGACACACAACAGCTTCTTGGTAATTAGTGATTCTGCATCAGGAAATTAACCTGTTCATGTAGCCTAGGTCAGATCCTCCATTGATGCAAGCTTGCCTTTACAAAGTCCCTTTAGTGTTTGATGCAGAATCCCGAATGTAGCCAATTCGTCCCGTGCGTGAAGGTGTCTGGCACCTCTGCCTGTGCTGGTTCTTTGCCCTTCTGCTGGGGTCTCACTGCCTGAGACAGACTGTGCCAAGCTGCAAGGGAAGAGCATCAGAAAAGACAATGCTGCAAAACCTGGTGTCGTTGATTCAGTATGTGGTGCCGTTCCGGCCTAGTGCTGAAAGGAACCTGTGCCCAAGCAGCAGGATGCTAGGAAATGTGGGGCAGCTGGAGGTGTCTTTGGGATGCAAGACAAAAATCCAAGTCCCAAGACACTGGCAGTCATTAAAGCTTGGCTGGCATTTTTTGCATGTGTTTGCAGAGGGGCCAGATCATCCTGCTACAGGATATAAATAACTATAAGCTTCAGAGGGAGCCATTTGTCCCCTGTGGGAGAGAAATGGGCCATTGCATCCCATTCCAACTTAGCAATTACACTTCATCCACCTGAAAATATCCTCCAGGGTGTCCATTGGATGAGATCGCCTTCACTGCTTTGTAATTTTCAGCCTTGTCTCTGGGTGCATTTACACGTGCGCTTTCATGAGCAGTAGCCTATTTTACTGCACATTAAAGCATCACATAAAAAACTGTGCAATGATGCTAATGTGCAGTAAAATAGGCTACTGCACATTAAGCATCGCTTTAAAAATGTGTGCTTTTAGGCTGCATATTAGGGCAGCCTAATGCACATTTATTTAGTACCTCACATTGGAGGTAGTAAATTGAATGCACAGTAGGAAAAGCACATCAATGCATGTGTGGACCTGTCCTCTGTGTAATAAATTACAACATAACTGGTTCCCAGTGAGACTATTGTTTGAAAGCTGTAGCCCCTCCTCCACTGTTCTATGGCATAAATTGGGAGCCCAGTTGGGCTCCAGCCATGCAGGGGTTTGACAGTTTTCCTGGGAAAGAGGGTACAATTCCCCCTCAAATACCAGTGGCTCCACTGAAAATCCTTCCTTGCCACTGGTCTCACAGCACCTAGCCAGCCTTCAATTTAAAGGAATGGCCATCTGGCTGTGTCATCAATCATTAACACATGTCTGGGGGGATTTCAGGAACATTTGTAATGTGAACGGATGTGCCTGTTTGATCGGCTTGCCAAACACATTTGTTTTTTTAACAATGGTATTAAGAGAGGAACTTGGATAAGGATGTCACCAGTAAACCAAATAAGTGACAAAGCCCTTTTTATTGCATGGCGAGACCACATTTTATTGGTGAATTAATAGGAATAACTGAACTATTTTAGAGGCTAACTGGGAGCAGTATATTAGTAACAGTATTAATAAGTGTGGAGTGACAGGAGACTTGTGAGAGTCAGGAAATGAGATACAGTATTTATCCCCTGTGCAAAATCTCTTTTATTATTAAAGACATTGGGTTAACTGGGGATAGATTTAATGCCTCAACTATATTTTTATTGGCTAATCGGTGGTGAGTAATCCCAAATGTGGTATGAGGACAGAAACGATCCTGCAAAGACCAGTGAAGTCATGAAAGGAACTGGAAGAAACCAAAGGGATGGGAGAACAAGGTTTGTTCCCTCTCCTCCTCCCTGGTCGTCTAAATCCTTGCTCGCTGTTCACAGCAATGCTCTTTTGGCAGTGTTTTAGATTTCAAGACTGGCTCTACAACTGGCACACAGCACCCACAGCTCTTACTGATACCTGTCAGTAGAGATAAGCGGACTTGCTCCAGCTGAAGATCTGGCTATTAAGCACTTCTCAGCAACTTGACATCAATTTGTGGAACACACAGTTCTCTTCGACGCGGTAGCACCGTTTATCCTTTTCTCTTTTAGACCTGATTTTGCATTGCTTCAGTTGTCAAATGCTATTGACATCTGTGCGCTGTGGTGGCTCAGTCCATTTTCTCACTGTCTTCAGTGTTCCTGTGGTTAATTTTAGCTCTGTGAAATTTGAAAGGTTGGATATGGAACACCTGAGTTCTGCCGTTGCCTTATGGACATTTAGGACTAATATTTATGATGACCATGGTGATTCCTTTCTAACATTTTGTCAGACCATGCTCCTGAGTTTGGTGTGGGTCAGTTCCTTCCTGTCTACACCCGTCGTGCAGCTTGGACTGTAAGCATCTCGGGCCACAGACCTTGTCCATAGATTTCATAGACATTAGGGCTGGAAGGGACCATGGAAGATCATCGAGTCCAGCCCCCTGCCCAAAGGGCAGGAAGTCAGCTGGAAGTCCATCATGTCTTTTGTAAAGGTCTGCATATGCTCTCAGCACCCCATAAAAATTAACTTTAGAGCTTCAAAGAAAAAAGCATCCAGTGCATCCAATCACTGAAATCAATGTGTTAGCACATGTGCCAAAGGTTTCTTAAGGACATGATGGCATCTGCAGAAGGGGCTGGCTTCAGTGTGCAGGCTGACTCATTTAAAAATGGATGTACTGTGCTCAATGTAGTCCTATGCAGCGGTCAGGCCTGGACTGAGGTCTTGCTCCTAGTGAAGCCGATGGCAATCAAAGCCCCATTGACTTTATTAGGAGCAAGACTCTACCACTGGATTCTGGGTGTCACCCTTGCTAGTGAGAATGGAAAAGTGCCTTTTGCTCTCTCTGCCTTGGTTTATCCATGTGCATAGCTGGGATAATGATACCTTGCCAAATTGCTAAGTATTACTAGTGTATTAGGTGCCCTTGAGACTCTACTGTCCTGCAAGACAAGGCCAATAACTACAATGCAAGTTGGTACTGAACTGTCTGTGCAACTTGCTGGTTGCCTGATATAAGTGAGCCACTCGAGCTTATGCCAGCTGCCAATTTTGCCAAAGAACAGCTACAACAGTTAGGGATCACAGAGACACAGCGGAGGCTGCATCTAATTCTTTCTTCTGAGCATGTTCTGGAAGCTGGCAGGTAGGAAAGAGATAGTGGAGTAAGGATTTCCCTAC
>NW_005841875.1:3243492-3275964 GCF_000455745.1 Alligator sinensis
GGATGGGCCTCCCCTGGTGATTTCATGCGTTTTGTGACTTCTTGGAACTGGAGTTGCAGCCCTAAAGGATTGCAACTTAGAGAAGCACCTGGCCTTCAAAGTGCAGCATGTGTAATACTCATGCCACGAAGCCTCACACAACGAAACCTGAGGTCAAAAATATTCTTTGGCTGATGCAGCCCCCAGAAACAAACTCTTTCTGTTAACATTTTAATGAAGACCTCATGGGAGTTTTCTGATTAGAAAGTGTGCCACAGAGCTGGTGGTACAAAGGCCTCCTGCTAGCTACTTGTTTGAGCAAGGATTTGCTCACAGGGGTTGAGAAGAACAATGGTCCCTCCCGGGGACTGAGAGCAGCAGTGGAGCCTCCCCACAGCTGCTCCTGTAATCTTCACAGCTGCTGCATCTCCCCTGTAAAGCAAAGCACGAGTGGTTGATCGTCACAGTCACAGATCCGCTGACCTTGACATCATCTTTTCCCCAGCTTATGCTCGTTACTCTCAAGAAACAAGGCTTCCTGCTGAGGCTTAAGGAACTCCTGTGGAGCTGCTCTCTGGAGCATGCCACAGGTGTGCCCCCACGTGTGGGGTCTTCATCAATTCCACTCATCTCGCTGGGCTTGGTTGGCATGCTCAGTCCATCGGGGGGGAGGAGGGGAGGTGACATTTCCACCTGGGTGCTTATGCAGTTGGTACTCGATCAGTCAGATGCTCACAGCCCATTTATCTTTAACTGTGATGCCACTTTAGGATTAGTAAGCAAACCTATGGCTTGAGCTGTAGCTTTCCTGTATTGCGTGCACTCAGTTCCACTAGTAGGAAGTGAGGGTAAAACCACTGCACCAGAATGGCAGCTCTTGCATTCCCTCTGTACATAAATGACTACACGTGGTACGGGACCACTAGGAATCAGACCTGTTCCCCTTGTCCTATGTATCTGATGCTACTGAAGAGGGGCAGACATATCAAGAAGCACACACCCGCTGAGAAGCTTATAGATAAGATGACAATTTCTAATGGCTGGATTTTTCTCTCCTTACCACCTTTCTGCAATTAACACTTTGTAATTTAGATACTTTAGATCTGACTCTATATTCTGTCTCTGAGCCCTGGAGAAGGGCTCTATTCTTTTTTTTTTGGTAAGTAGATGATTCATTTCGGTTGAGAGAGATTCCCTACTAATGCTTGCAGGGAATGTTACATTTTGCTGAAGCTACTGTTTAATGATATCCTAGGAAGTCTTGCATGGTCCCTATAGATTTCTGGGGTCAGAAGGGACCTATTGGATCATCGAGTACGACCCGCTGCTCTGGGCAGGAAAGAGCGCTGGGTCAAGTAACCCCAGCCAGGTGCTTGTCTAATCTCCTTTTAAACACCTCCAAGGTAGGGCAGAGCACCGCCTCCCTTGGAAACCCATTCCAGATTTTGGCAACTCTCACTGTAAAGAATTTTTTCCCAATGTCCAATCTAAATCTAGAACCATAGAAGCTGGAGAGAGAGAGAGAGAGAGAAAGCTGATTTATTTTGGATATCTCATTCACCCTAATATCAAAAAGGGGTGTCTTAAAGGATAGAGGTGCTTGAACTTAGCTGGATTGGGAGACTGGTGTGTTTTGTCTGTGAGGTGAGGCCTGTTTGTATCTTGGTGTAGATGGGGGAGCTAGAATCCTTGGGTCTTGTCCAGCCCTCGCTGGTTGAAGTTTGAGTGCTTAATCAATTTAGTGAGTTAATCCACTCCCTCAGATTGGGGATTAAGTTTAGCAATGAGACTTGGTAGACAAGCAAACCTCTAAGTGAGTGCAAAGAGGCTTGAGAAAGCCTTTTCTTCCAAGTACAGTTCTGGGTTTAATACTGTGATGGCCTGGGCTTGAAGGCTAGTATTGTGACCTCCTGGGAAGGTGTCTTGTTTCTTTCCTGCCTAACGCCAGAAGGGACTGCTTCTGGATGAAGTGCAAGGTCATCTAATAAGCCATGGGCAGGACCCCAACCTTTCTATTCAGAGCTTTTCTTCAGATAACTAATCCTTTGGCTGAACTCTTAGGGCCTGGACATCCTTTCCACCAGCAGACTTATCCAACTGCTAAGGTGTCAGTCTCCGGCCTGCCACAAGGCTCCTAACGGGGAGTAAGAAAGCCATTTCTGCTTTTCTTCCCAATAGGTATATCTACATGCAAAATTAGTGTGCCTGAATAAACCCCAGGACAATTTGTGCCAGAGTTTATTGCTCCCAGGCGCTGCGTTTATATGTGCACCTGAGACTGCAGCACCTTGAGCTGGGTTGGAGCAGCCCTGGCTGGCAGGGGCCGGGTCAGTCTGCCAGCCCAGAGCTACTCCTACCTGGCTCAACGTGCTGCGGAGGGGCTGGATGGGGCATGAGGGTGCTCTAGTGCGGGGCTAGCCAGTAGGCAGCCCCCGCATTGTGCCCCAGCTTCTACACATGCATTGCAGTGCACTAAATAATGCCATTGCAGGATAGTACTCGTGTTTACAAGTAGTAACCTATGACAGCAGTTATTAGTTTAGTGTGGCCTAATAGGGTTGCTTGTGTAGATACTGGGACTTTACTGTGGAGCTAATTAGGCAACTGCAGTAAAGGCCTCGTGTAGCTATGCCCAGTCACTCTACAACAGAACGACATTTGCTCCTTCGTGCGCCAATGCCCTTTTCTCCATTATGTTATTCACTTCTGCTAGCCAGCTCCTCTGCTGCAGAAAGTAGAGGGCAGACGCTGATGCAAGAAAATTTGCAGATGACGCAGTTGCTGAGGTTAGTCAAGCATACAGAAGATTCTGAGAAATAATTTAGGTGAGTGGGCAACATGATGTCAAATGAACTTTGGTGCTGATAAATGCGAAGTCATGTGGGTGTTCATCACAAGTCACGTGTTTTGCTTACCTGAGAAGCAAACTCCTACTAGCTTATTCACTGACTTTTTAAAAATAACTTGCCAACCCCATGCTTTTATTGGGAGCCTTCTTCTTAAAAAGAAAAATAGGAAATACACTGGCTATACAATTCTGGCGCTCTCGAATCATGTTTTGCTTCTGTGGTTTTATCTTTGAAAACTAGCCGTACTACTAAAAATAATACATGCGGTGCATGGGTTTTGAAAGACCAAAAGGGGTGAGATTTTAAAGTTTAATATTTTCAAGTGGTGGAAAGATTTGGAGATGGTCAAGCCTTTTCAAAGTGTATGCAAGATGCCAGCGTTTTTGGGTGTTAAATGTAAACCATTCTTCCTTAGGCTAATTGTGCAGAAAAAGAGCACCGTGCTGCAGTTTCATCTGCAGAATGGTGTGATTGTGCAGCAGTGCTAACATTTACTGACTATGGAGTCTGCTTATTTCCTCCATTTTTTATTATCAGCAAAACTTTAATTACAGCTTACCTACCACCTTCTGCCTACATTTACAATGCAATAAATTTCCCTTCTCTCTATGCAATCTGCATCCTGAACAGGGCAGTGCATATGCAATGGAAGATATTGATTCCCTAAAGAAATTATAACGGCATTTGTTCCCAAGTAAACACATACACAAAGGCTATTACAACACCTAAAAACAGTCAATTGTCTGTGCTTTATTGAACAACACAACACTAGATTAGAAACTCAATAAAATTTATTATAAAGTGATTGTTGGAACTGACTAGGAACAAAAGCAGATTTGGGACAGGAGTCCCGACTCAATTGGATTCCTGTCCTCTTGAAGACAGAAGCAGACCTTGTCTGTTAAGACGTTTTAAGACTCATTTAAAAAAAACAAAACAAACCACACATGGTGGAGGAAAAGAAAAAAAAAGTTGGCTTTATGAATTTAAAATTAATCTTGAAATGATTTTATAGGGGTTCAATCAATCTTTCTATCTGTGATCATAAAGAAGAAATAGCAGTGATTTTGAAAAGTGTGTTTTAAAACGTGAGCTTTTAGCTATTAGAAATAAGATTAGAGAGAAAAACTCAAGGTTGCTAATAGCCACAACAGAAGTAAATTAATTTTTTTTAAAATGCTGTCTGTCATGTGATTACTGACTGGAAAATAGAATATATCCATAGATTTATTAAATACAGCTGAAGGTGAAGACTTACAGTTCTTATTTAAAGGTTGTGTTGTTGGTCATATTGGATCGCTTAATTAATACCATAAATGAGGTACCATCTGGCTGACCTCAGACAAAGCTTTCAGATGCATTTATTTTTTATGAAGAATGCTTTCTGAAATAATTTAGCCTAATAAACCTGTATGCCAGATTTTCAGCTGATGTAAACTGGTTTCAGTTGAAATCAATGAAGCTATGCTGATCAACACCTGTTGATGAACCGGCGCATTTTGTTCTTTTTAGGTGAAGCTACATAACTATAAGAATAACTTTAAAGAGCTTGTTTTAATGTACAATATTAATGGAAGCTTGCTATTAATATCAAGAGTTGCAGTGGATGGAATTGCAAACAGCAGAAAAGCTGAACTTTTCAAGTTGAAAATTAGTGAAATCTGAGGCAAGTGACACTTCTATTCTTACCACGGTGACAAAGAGATGAGCTGAAAGTGTGATGTGAATCATGCAGTCACAGGGAACGGCGGCTCTGAAGGAGGCACCACAGCTGCTTAGCATACTGCAGCACACTCTGTTTCTCCAAAAAATGAGGGGAAATCATTGCTTGTAGTTTGGATGAGGTGTGAACTGAGATGGTGCCCATTTTTACTGCAAGAATTGAGCCCTGGTTCTTGAGGGCACGACCTGGACCAGAAAGGTGTCCCTGTTTTTTCAATTGAGTGTCAGTGATTTTGATTTATCTGCAGCTATAAACCAAAGAAAGATTAAGGTGGTGTAATGGCAGAAGAGTAGACTTTACTTGAAGCACACTTGGGCCATGTTCTCCCAAGTAGAGGAAGGAGCAGAGAACTGTAACTTAGTTCTAAAAATGCTTCTGAAACTACAGTTTCTCTATGGTGTAGCATGATGTGTCCAAACATACTGTTAGCTGAAAAGCTAGCAGACCCGACATCTGTAGTGAAGCTACAAAAATCAGAAGTGAGGCTGGAGAGGGCTGCTGCCACCACGCAGCCTCTCTGGGAGCTTCATTCTGGCTCTCCGTTCCCCCTCCTGCCGCCCTACTCACACCCCCAGTCAGCACCCAGGGCTGGTGCTCCTCTTCCTCACCCCTAATTATACTACTGGTAGCACCTCATCCAGAAGTTTGGGTTGTTAAGACCTTTTTCTATATTACTTTGCTTTTTCCTTCATCCATCACTTTTCAATGGAGTTTAAGCCTCTCGTGTTTGGAGAGTCAGGGAAACAGCTTTATTATTCTTGAGGGGAAGGTTTTTTACTACTATGAATACCACCAAGAAGACTGCCAGAGGTCCCATCTCTAAAATACACCAGCGGAGGAGAAGTGGAGGCATAAGTACCCCTGGAGATCTTCAGGTAACAGAGGGTAAGGGGGTAGGTAGCTATAAATCTCCCATTTGCCTTCAGAGCTCTCCTATTGGCTGGCCTCAGAGAAAGTCAGATATCCTCCCAACTAAACTCCTCTCAAAATCAGTTGCTTGCCCATGGGAACACTGTATAGGATGAACAGGGACCTACCCTTCTGATGCAGTCACTATAACCCATAGCAGGTCAACACCACACTGCCCTAACAGACCCAAGATCTTCTGTATACTTGGTGGAGTAAGAAGTACAGTTTTCAAAATGGACAAATTTGTGATTTACCTACCCCATGGAGAGACTGAGCCAAGCTCACCCTTTACTTCAGAAGATGATACAAAAGATAGTGAGGTTACATTGAAGAATGGTTCATAGATACCGGGCATGTCTACATGTTCATTAACGTGCTTTTGCTACTGCGCATTCAATTTAGTACCTCTAATGTACGGTACTAAATAAATGCACATTAGGGGGCCCTAATGTGCAGTAGCAAAAGCGCATGCTTTTTTAGTGAAACAATGCAGTAGCCTGTTTTTTACTGCGCATTAGTGTATGTGCCTGGTTTTTGACATGGCGTTTTAATGCGCAGTAAAATAGGCTACTGTGCATTAAAGCACACGTGTAGACACGCCCACTGTCATTCTTTCTCTCAGGCCTGATCCACTCAGAAGTAATTTCCCTAAAAGAAATTTTGGAAGCAGATTGCGCTCTTTTAGTGAAAAATGGCATCTGAACCAGCCATGCTTACAAGATTCCAGTTGGAAAACACGGATGAAAACTGCTTAGTCCACTTGAAAGTGGTGGCTCTCCAGTATGTAGTGAAGGGAAGAGAGGCCTCAGGTAATGTGCTGTTATTTCTATATTTCACATTGATGTTTCTGTATCATTCTGTTGTGTGTCAACCTAAAGGTTGAAGCTGGACGTAAACCTTAGTCCTGCACAAAATCTTACATATAGCTCCACATTTTTTACTTATCCTAAACCCTTCTTTTTTTACATCCATAAACTGTAAATCCTTTGAGGATGGCTCTAAAAACTACCTCTTCACGGGGAAGTTCCAAAACTCAATGTGGTTGGTCTACCCTAGAAAAAAAAGGATTACATTGCTTCAGTTTATTCATCTGCTCTATAACATGAATGAGTTATGACTTTGATTTATATTTTTTCATAACTTCCTTTTTTCAGGTGTCACAATAGTTGCTTTGGTGTCACCTTCACAAGTTGAATGAAACTGTATTATATAAAAACCTTGGCAAACATTATCCAGCTGGTTGTGATAAATGAGTTGCCTTTGAGAGGGAAATCAAGGCATCATAAACCTCAAGTGCTTAGATCTCACTCTGAATGATTCATCAGGAAGTTTCATCAAACTACTTAGGTTTACTGCAGGACAAAATACAAAATTCAAAGATGCTATGAGAACATATAAAAATATATATTTTTGCTGAAATTCAGGATCAAAGTATTGACATTATGGTATTGAAAGCAATTGCTGAAAGTATTTGGCAAAAGGTGGTTAAGTTCTTTCATTTGAAATGTGACACTAGAAACAGTTTCAGTGAAAGGAGAAAATTTGTCCACTGTTGTGCGTTAATATGAGGGAAAAGCCAAGAAGAGACTTATTGGACTTGTCCTATTGCATAACTTCAGTGCTAAACACAGTTTGAAAGACCTCTGAGAATGACTCTTGAGCCTCAAAATACTTTGTGTTCTTGCTTTGTTGACGGTAAAGTTATGTCAGAGTGGGGGCATCTACATGTGCACTTTACTGTGGAGTTGACTAATTAAGCACCACAGTAAAGTATCACCATGTACATGTGTGGGGTTATGAGGCTGGAGTAAATGAATTAATTCCACCATAGAATAGTACTGCCTGACACAAGTACTATCCTACAGTGGATTTTTTTTATTCTGCCGCAATGCATGTGTAGAGTGGGGCTGGCTGGGGCACGGGGGTGCTACAATGTGGGGCTACCTGGCAGGCACCCTTTTGCCCCAGCCAGCCCCTCTGCAACACACGGCATCAGGGCAGAGAAGCTCTGGGCTGGCAGGCTGATCCCTGTGGGCCCTCTGCCAGATGGGGCTGCTCTGCCCTAGCTCAATGTGCTGCGGTCACATATAAATGCCGCACTTGGGAGCAATAATCTCTGGTGCAAACTGCACCAGCATTTATTGTGTCACATTAATAGTATGTGTAGATGCACCCATTGCAAAGGAGATCTACAGATGCATTTATCAGAAAAGGGGTAAGGAAATGCCTGACACGCTGTGTGATTTATGTGATTACATTTGGTGGTTCGTTATGTATGAGAATATATCTGGCACTGCTAAATTCTTCTCAACTTTGACTAGACAAATCTTTCTCAAGCATGAAGTGGGTACGGTGTGCAAAGACTCCGAAACTAGGTGCAGTTATCACCTGAAGACCTTAGAAATAATCCTTGATATTTTGGAAGAGACTTTTGAAATTCTGAACGGATATGGCAATTTTCCTACTGAAGCAAGAATGCTGTTGGAAGTTACAGGGGAAAAAATATATTGTTCACACCTGAAGTGATGAAACTGGGGCAAAACCTTACAAAATAAGTGAACAGTTACTAGGGACCTACTTAACTTGTGGTTTTGTGGATTTTATGGTAACTGTGAAAGCCAGGATAATCCGGAAAATCAATAACAAAAAAAACTTAATAAAAATAAAATGCTTGCCCCCCAGTGGGAACCAGTGACCCTTGCTGCTGGTAGGGGAAGGTTCCAGCTGGCAGGGTAGCATGAAGGGCAGGAGACAAGATGGTGACTGTCCCATTGTCCCTCCTCCCTTTGCCAGGGACTCTCCACCAATCAGCACTGAGGGGGACAAACAATAGCCAGCAGTCAGATGGCAGCCTCCCCCTTGTCTGCCCTTCCCCCTGGGTCTCTCCACCAATCAGTGCTGAGTGGTGGGGCTGCTGGAGAACGCCTGCAAAATCAGCTCTGCAAAACTCGTTGTCTGCCTGTGATTTAGGTAGGTCCCTAACGATTAGCTTCAAAAGGAACGAATGCATTTAAGTAAAGGACATGGCTTGATTATTATTCCCTATGAAGAACTTCAACGAAGGAGAGAAACATGTGAAATCTTTGAGGGGAAAAAATATGCCTCTTCTTTTGAAAATGTTTACGATGAAGCATTGGCTTTAAAACATACCATCAAAAGAGCCAAGGCGTTGCCCCCGAATGTCAAGGTTCCAGTCACGGAGAACATACCACAAGTCCAGGGGGCGGCAGTGGTTCCAGTTTTATCGTGAGCTGCTTGATGATAACATCAGCAGTGAATTTTAAGAGAGATTCTTCTGTAAAGCACTCGAGCTATGAAGCTGTGCATGCTTTGACTCGCTTGCATTAGAGAGTGAGAAGGTGTAAGGTGAAATAGCTGCATTTAAAATGCAGACATATTATGAGGAATTGCAAAAGAATTAGACATTCTAGGCGCTATCCAGGAATTAAAGGAGGCTTTCCTTTGTATATCCAAAATGCTTAGATTGGTCTTGTTGGATCATAGAAAATGAGGGTAGGAAGGGAGCTCAGGAAGTCATCTAATCTGATCCCTTGCTCAAAGCAGGATCATCTCCGAATAGATCATCCCAGCCAGGGCTTTGTGCAGCTGGGTCTTAAAAACCTCCAAGGACGGAGATTCCACAACCCCTCTGGGGAACCTGTTCCAGTGCTTCACCACCCTCCCAGTGAGAGAAATTTTCCTAATATCTAACCTCAACTTCCCTTGCTGCAACGTGAAACCATTGCTCCTTGTTCTGTCATCTGCCCCCACTGAGAACAGTCCAGCTTTGTCCTCTTTGGACCACCCTTCAGGTAGTCAAAGGTTGTTATTAAATCCCCTTTCGCATAGGCGACACATATAAACTTGGCCTTTGCCGGTGAGGGAGTGGGCGCGTTGGCCGGTGTCCCCCCGAGAAGTGTTGGAGGCATTTCTGGTTTGCCGCCAGTGCTTCTGGGATTGGCAATTGGCTGCCGGGGGACCCCCCCTCCCATCAGCGATTGGCTGCTGATGCCCCCCCAGAGCCAGGAGGCACCGGTTGCCCATGCCCTCTCACTCTTCTCTTCTCCAGCCTAAATAAGCCCAGTTCCCTCAGCCTCTTCTTGCAAGTCATATCCCCCAGCCCCTGAATCATTTGTGTTGCCCTTCGCTGGACTCTCTCCAACTTGTCCACATCCTTTCTGCAGTGGGGGGCTCATCAACTGCAGCATGTGGGGAATTTTTCTTTTTTTTCCTGTTTGTTTGAAAATAATTTTATCCAGACCAAGCCAAGAATGAGCATGATCCAGGAAAGAAAAGGAAGCCTCTTCTTGTTGTTTTAGGAAAGTGATTTGACTTCAAAACTGAACTTGGATGTCTCAGTGGAAGACCTCCGGTGTCATTATTGAAGAAGTCTTTAAGGGTGGTTTTGTGAACAATCCTTGCTATACATTGTTTTCATGTGTTTTTATGCACTTGCTTCTATATGCTCTTTATCTATTTATGAGTGGCTGAATTTTCTGCATATTTGTTAGTCTGACCAGTCACATGAGCATGTCTGCTATTTTATCTTTGTGGACTGAAAGCTCCTGACAGATGGCATTTTACACTAAGTATATGAATTTCTGAAGGCAAACACAACTGCTCTTCTTGCCCCGTCCCCTTGTGTCAACATCCTAATTGCAGGTCTCTGTTGAAATAAAGAACATTTTAGTTAAAATGTGACTCAGATGGGGACCACAGTGTTAAATATGTTTAGGAAATTCAGCTTTCATGAACCTTTCTAGCTTCAATTCTTTTGTTTTCAAAATCAATTGCACTGGCATGCAACCAGTACATATGAAAAAGAAAAGGTTTAGATTCCAGCCCAGGCTCGTGTTCGGCTCAGATATAATCAATAATAATAAAGGAATAAACCAAACAATAAAGCTTGTGGATTATGAGAAAATGAGAAATATCATGTCTAGTTCCCTTAAGGAATTACTGTTTATACTAACTCTTAAACAGGAGGAAGATTTTTCTCAAAATGAATTATGCCGTTCTTGTCAAAACGGTTCCCCTTTGCTTGCATTTTATATCTGGAAGCATAAACCTTGCCATAAACAATAGCCAGTTACTCCAATAACTGTGGCTTACAAACCTGCTTCTGATGTTATATGGATTTAACACCACCATGACTTCATTGACTTAAACAGCTACTCCCACATTTACGTTAGGAGAGAGAAGCTCAGAATGAAGCCCCACACCTTTATACCAGCAGCTAAAAAAGGCAGGAGCAACTGGATGAACAAACTTTAAAAAATTTTTAAAATCAATTTTAGCATTCCCCAAAGTGCATCATGATACTTATGCAAATAGACTGAGCTAAGCCTAAAAGAGAACAGTTTGTATACTCACTTGGCATCTAATCTCACCATAACGGCTACAAGTTCTTAGCTGGGGAAAAAATTTACAAAATTACGCACGGAAATGTTTAGCTTGGCAGGCCATGCATTTTCCCATGTGTTGATACCGCTTAATACCTTGTGGTGTAGTGAAAACCCCGGACTCAGTCAAACCTAAATTAAGCCCAAAAGCTCCAATTAATAAATAAATAAATGAACACAATATCAATAATAATAAAAAACCCTTAAAAAATTGTAAGCGGGCTTAGTTCAGCTGGATTTCAAAACTCAGAGCTCACGAGGAGCTCCAAAATCTATAGGAGCAGTTAATTGTCAACGATGATAAACTAGCTAGGGACTGCATTATATGCTTAACACATGCTCTGCTCTAAATTGAGACTTCAGGAACTCTGGCACCCCATTTAAAATTCAAAACCGGTGAGACAAAGGACAGGTTTGTTCCGGCAGACCAGGTGTATTAAAATTAATTAACTTGTTAAAAATATATTTATCTGCAGGCATGTTATTGCAGTTGTTCCTCCTACAAATAGAGATGTTTTAAAAGTGGTCACTTATATCTGCTGGGTGGCTATGCATGTTTCCTGGTAACAAATGTGTTTCGGATGTTCCTGATCACAAATATTTTCCCATCAGGAACGTGGGCATGACATCTGTACTTTGTTATGGTTTTGGCAACCGAATAACCTAAGGCAGAGGGAGTCCACTGCACTGCCATAAAGTATGTTTATAGGGATATAATTAGCAGCTCTATTATTTTCATTTAGGTTTAGCATTACTGAATGTCTTATAAACACAGGGTACAAGGATATATTACTGATAAGATTAATAATATCAATTAGATAGTGGTATCACTATATCCACAGTTACTGTGTTAACGAATGGCGCTTTCTGTAATAGAGGCATTGCTTTTTTTCTTCCGAGGCTTTGGGGCAGTGAAAAACCAAACAAAAACTGTGACAACTGATTAAAAAAAAAAAAAAAAAAAAGCAAAAAATTTCTGCTACCAGGGACTGCACAGCTCAGGGGATTGGAAAAGGAATATAGAGTGTTTTCTTGGTAGGATGCCTGCTTTGAATTCAAGCGGAAGTTAGTTGTGATTGAGAGTTATTGCCATCTGATGGCCATTTGGTGCTCTCGGTCTGACTCCTAATACAGAAGTAGCCAAATCACAAATCCCCGTTGTTGTAACAGCTGCCACTGTTGGCCATCTCTGGGAGAGAGGCTGAGGATTAAATGGATCTACTGACAGACCCCTTGCAATGAGGGGCAGAAGTGCTGATTCCTGCATCCTCTGTCTTCTTCTGAGGGCTTCAACGTGGAGGCAGGCATGGCCTGGCCCTTTCTGGGGAGCCAAGCAGCTTCCAGTGAGGTTGGCTATCAGGCATGGGGCTTCCTAACCACTCCATGAGAAGACCCTGGGCTCAATTTCTCTTAGTGTGATGGGAACTCGCACAGCAACAACCTGGAAAGGCTAAGAAAGGTCTCATTATCACACCCAGCTGGGACAAAGCAGCCCATTAGAAACACCTGCCGGAGCAGCCCACAGCCCAGGCAGTGTGGGGAGAGTTGCTCTGAAGGAATTTGAGAGAGAGGATGAGGGAGGCTGTTTCAAGACCGACAAGCAGAAAAGGTAGGAAGGATTAATGAACCCCAACTTGGAGAGGGGTTTGCAGCTGGGCATACTGCCCTCTGGACTGGGTTGGGGGTGTTTAACCTCAAATGGGATGTGCCCATGGCTTAGGAAAGACTGGTATGCCAGACCTGACCATGTGCAACTGTGGATGTCCAGTGAGTCGGATTTCAAACAACCCACCTAAGCCAGTCATTGTTACTCTTGCACTCGGCCTGCTCACAGGCACAGTTATTGCCTTCCCTCTCTCATCCTCAAGTGTGTAAACTCTCACCATTACCTGTTGACTCCGACAAACCTCATTGCCCAGTTTCACTTTTACTCTTCCCCCTGCAAATTTCCCTCGCCCACACCTAGAGCTTGGTCTTGCATACACATAGCCCTGAGTCTCCTCTTTCTTTCCCTGTGCACTCATGCGGGGTCTGCGCAGGCGACGCATACTTCCCTTCCTCTCCTGCAATGAGGTCAGCAGACAGCTCTCCTTCTGGTCTCTTCCTAGGTTGGGCTGCTGCCTTTCACCCTGGTCTGCAAAAAGCAGTCACTGCTCCTTCTCTCCCTCTCTTTCTTTTTCTGCCAGCTGGCATCACAAACTGCGTGACGCTTAAATGGGGAGAAACTATCTGCTCCAATGTGCAACTGTTGTTATGCTTTAAGAAACCCCCAAAACCTGCCTTAGGAGCTTGATCCTTCCAATGTTTCTCCTCCATTTGCTCTTGCAACATGGTTTTGAGCAGCTGAGTGCTGTGATACAGTTTTCTCTGCCTTCCTTTGAGGGTTGTTCCTAACCAAGGGCCCCTGTAACTGCAGACTGTTGGAAAGAGTCCTGTAAGCAGTACTTGTGCCTTCGGTAGCTAGGGGATGGGGCTAGCCTTGTTCTTTAATGATGAGAGCTGCATACAGTGATGCCTATGCTAATTTAGCTTGACTTACTTGGGTTAATGTCATCACATGCACTTCCACTTTAACCACTTGTTTCCCCTGCCCAATTGCTAAGCAACTATTACCTTGCACTTTGCTTTCCCTGGGTTTTGGCACAACAAAATGTTTACGTTCAGGTTCCCATTAGGCTCGAGGTGAAGTCTTTTCCTTAAACTGTGATGATGGCTCTGTGCAGTCAATGCATTATCGATGGAAATATCACAGGCCATCAATCAGTTTGTTCTGTGAAAATAAGAGTGCAATTATTCTTATGAGTGCTTTGTAATCCAGTTGTGGCTCATCCACAGCCCTCAAAGGGCTCTGTGCACTGTAATTAAACCTCAAAACATCCCTGTAAGGTGATTCACATAATGAGTCAGTGGCACAGCTGGGAATAGGACCCAGCACTCCTGACTCACAGTCCCAAATTCTAACTGCTGGCTGACAAACACCTTAGTGTATCAGGACTTGTTAAAGTATGCGTGACTTACTTATTAAAGTATGCATGAGTTACAGATGTGTTAAGTACTACCATATCTGTTGTCTTTGGGACTGAAGGCAAACCTGATATTGGTAAGCAGGAGCAACATAGGGATTGCTGAACTAGGTTAGCGTTGCTCCGTTTAGTCTTTGGCTGCACTGAATCAGGTGGCTAATCTAACAAGATCACTAACTCAATCCCTTCCTCCAAGAACAGCTGTACCTACGTGCACAAAATTGCTAAATGTGTTCTTCTAGGTTAGCTGTGATTCTACGGTGTTAATATAAACTAAGCCACAACTTCAAAAAGCTCTGTGTTTAATTAAACAAGCTCTATTTATCAGTTTACACATTCATTTACGGTGTGTTGCATTGCTTTTATCAAGCCAGCATTTTTTTCCCTTCAGCTAGGACAATCAAATGATATAAGGAATACATAATGTATTTTGATTAATATTAAATGTGTACTGACTGGGTATGTTTTTCTTCAGAAAGATTCAGTTGCTTGTGGTGCTAGATGCTGATTAAATGGAAGAAGGCTTATGTTGGCTCCTTGTTAGCCCTTAGACCTCGGAGCTTAGTGAAGGAGAATTGCATCTTTTGTTTCAAAAGTAAAAATTTGAGAGGCAGCATCTGTAGTTCTGCTTCATGTAAACACACTGGGCATATCTACAGGAGATGCTTAATGCACAGTAAGCTAACAACACTGTGCAGTAGCATGCCGGGCAAAAGCCGTGTTAATACACTACTGCACTGTAGTATTGGGCTACTGCACAGTAAGTGTCACTAAAAACCAGTGCTACTGCGCAGTAACTCTAGTTACTGTGGTGAATTAGTATACCATTAAGCAGGTACTAAATTAAATGCGCGGTAACTACTGCACATTGATGAACATGTAGACTGATCACTAAGGCAGGTTCCACTAGGGTTGACTTCTTCAGTAGAAGCTAAGGGGACCTGAAACTCCTCCTCCTTCCTACTTTCCCTATACACAGTCTTGCTAGACAGAGTGCCGTCTTGCTAAGTCTTCCCGAAGTCCTGAGCTTGGTTCTTTGTGCAGTATAGTGTGAGAGGCTTGCAAGTTAGAAAACAAATGTTTTGTGACTCGTCCATGAAGGCTAAGGCCGGATCAGTTTAATAGGTCACCTCTCAGAGCTCACCCATTGTCATGTGACTATCAGTTGTTGAAAGCTCCCTACAGGATCTCCCTATGGGTATCTATGAGGGATGCATATATGACTCCATCGCTCCCTAATTTACCTGCTCCCTTCGCACTACAAGAGGGAGGAGTCAGGGCCACATTATTTGTAGACCAGCTAAGTATTCTTTAACTACGTCAGTCTGCTTCTTGGCTGTCTGCCTGTCCAGGCCAAAGACTGAAGAGTTGGTACTGGGAAAACCTTTTCTGCCAGATCAGAAGATCCTCTCACTTAACTCCTAATCCTTTCTTGCCCATTTGTAAATCCCACACCATGATATCCAAGTTAGGGGAGACCTGCTCACCTTGTGAACCAAAGCAGATGCATCCTGGACCAGCAGATGACCACTCCCCACATCTGATGACTTGCCTAATATCCCTGCAGTGTGAGAAAAGAGGAGCTCAGCGTGGAGCTCATCAAGACAGCCATACAAACTGATGGATTTGTGGGGAGATGGTATCATTGTGTAGGGTGAACGCATTAACTAGAAAATGGCACGGGCATCTCCCCTTAAGGGGGGAAGTTTTTGTGGAAAGCCTCCATTTTTATGTTTTAGCAACCTGTCTGGCTGCGAGATGAAGTATGGAGCCCGTATACTTCTCTCAATATGTGCACACAATTACAGAGGTGGAATCATTCAAACTAAATACAACCAGAGATGTGTTTGCTTTCTATCTAAATAGGAGAGAACAAGAGATAAGAGGTTTTTTTAAACAAACTCGAGTGGTGATTTTATTTATCTAACACTGGCTGTTCTGTGCTTGGAATGAGTAAGGGTTTGTTCATATGAGCAAAAGTGTGTTGGCATTTGCATCTGTTTTTTGGACTGTAAGAAGAAAGTAATAGAGACAAAGCTAATGAGCTGCAAGAACCCTTCCTTTTTGTTTCTGAATTTCACCTTGCTTAAATAAAATGTGTACCTTTCTCTCAGTCCTTGCTTTGGCAGTAATTGGGATAGTGTGGACACCCGTCATTTCCTTAATATTGTGACTTTTTTATTGATTTTTACACTCACTGTGTTTGTTTTAATTTTAGGAATCTTCAAAATGGCATATTACCCCTATCCCCCGCCCCCTCATATTCCAGTTTTGCCTCTCCTGATCTTCATCGGAAAAAGATGCTCTTTTCTTGTTTAGACCCCCCAAACAGTCCTGTGTTTGCTGTGTCATGAGATATTCTGACTTGATAAGAAATTTTCCTGATTGAGAAAGTTTCATAGCTGGTAGGGTCGAAAGGGACCTGAGCAGATCATCAAGTCCGACCCCCTGCCATGGCAGGAAAGAGCACTGGGGTCAAACGACTCTGGCGAGGTGTTCATCCAGCCTCCTTTTAAAGCCCCCCAGGGTAGGAGCCAGCACCACTTCTCTTGGAAGTTGGTTCCAGGTCCTAGCCGCCCTGACCATGAAGTGGCGCCTCCTGATGTCTAGTCTGAATCTACCCTCCGCCAGCTTGTGACCGTTATTTCTAGTCACTCCTGGTAGTGCTCGGGGAACAGGGACTCCCCCAATGCCTGCTGGTCCCCTCTGACTAGTTTGTAACAGGCCACCAGGTCCCCCCTCAGCCTTCTCTTGTGGAGGCTGAACAGGTTCAGGTCCCGTAGCCTCTCCTCGTAGGGCCTGCCCTGCTGCCCCCTGATCATGCGGGTGGCCCTCCTTTGGACCCTCTCCATGCTGTCCACATCTCCTGAAGTGCGGCGCCCAGAACTGGATGCACTACTCCAACTGCGGCCTGACCAGTGCCGCATAGAGGGGGAGGATCACCTCCTTGGAACTGCTCGTGATGCATCTGTGGATGCATGACAAGGTGCGGTTGGCCTTCCTGACCGCGTCCCCACACTGTCGGCCCACGTTCATTTTGGCATCAATAATGACTCCAAGATCCTTTTCTGCCTCTGTGCTGACAAGAAGGGAGTTCCCCAGACTGTAGGTATGCTGCTGGGTCTTCCTCCCCAGGTGCAGCACCTTGCACTTCTCAGTGTTGAAACCCATCCTGTTCTCATCTGTCCACCTCTGTAACCTGTCTAGGTCCGATTGCAGCCTGTTCCTCTCTTCTAGCGTGCCCACTTCTCCCCACATCTTCGAGTCATCTGCGAATTTGAACAGGGTGCTTTTTACCCCCTCGTCCAAGTCGCTGATGAAAATGTTGAACAGCGCGGGTCCGAGGACCGAGCCCTGGGGGACCCCACTGCCCACATCCCTCCAGGTCGAATAAGACCCATCCACCACCACTCTCTGGGTGCAGCCCTCCAGCCAATTAGTGACCCATCTGACTGTGTAGGCATCGATGCCACAAGTCTCCTAGTTTGTGAAGGAGCATCTCTTACTGTTTAGTTTGATTACATTATGGATTAAATTAATAGCCTTTTGATACAACAGATATTGGGAGAGGAAATGTATTTGTATGAGTTGAAAACTTTGGATGAAAAGAAAATGTTTTTTGGTCAAATTCTGCAAATTGGATGTTTCATAACCAAAGAGTTGTTTTCTGTTCACAAGCTGCTGTCAAACATGCCAATTACATTACTAATATTAATAACCTATTTCCATAACTTTCATGCTATCTAGAGATAGAGATTATATCAGCCTCATCGGCATATTGTTTATTTAGGATTCCCACTGCTCCTTCAACAGGATAAAGAAAGTTATGAGTAATAATAATGCTCCAGAGTCTTAAGAAACCCAAGGGAATTTAGAATGAGGCTTACATAGGAAAGAGGGATGTTTGTACCAGAAATGACCAATATCAAAGGTTACAGATGTAGACAAAAGGATGCTGCACAATTAAAAGCGTTAATGATTTCAATACAGTTTGACCTCTGAGCCTGTACTGTTGACTCTTCTGAATCAATAATGACTTCCCTCTAGGTAGGACTAACCTTGAAAACTCTTACACTTTGTTCAGCACACAGCATGTCCAAGGTAAGCAGGTGAGTCCATGCATCATTGGTTTATATGTTCATTAAGCTGCCTTAGTAATTAAAAACAAACAAAACAAGAGATGGAGATCAAACTTTCATGTGTCAGAGGGACTAGGAGAGGGAAGATCAGCCAACTCCAACCTCCCTATGACCCGTGAAAGAGATGCAGGGTGAAGATTAAACGCCAGTGGTATTCTACTTTAGGAGCTCCAAATATCACCTGAGTGAAAAGAGCCCTTTTTGATGAGTATTGTTGTGGCCACCATGTTGATCATGTGAATGTTAAAACCTATGCTTGCATATACTAATTGACATTCAGATGTGGTGTCGCTTCTTTTAGACATAGACACATGCAAAGAAGCCTAGTGAATGGATCAGTTTTACTTATTCCTATGACTGTTACAAGACATGGGGGGGGAAAGTGCCTATCCTGAGATTTTAAGAATTAAACATACTTTAAGACATACACATAACTAGTTTATCATCATCAGAAATATTAATCCATAAATTGAAAATACCAATCCCATTGCTTGTGCCTCCCAAGCCTATGAAAAAGGTGGGCTGCACCGTTTGCTGATTAAAATTAAGAGATCATGTCTATTTTGGAAGGCTGCTGATGGATGAGGCTCCTCAGCATCATCTTCCTTGCTAAACTGTGGAGATGCCAGTTTAAACTATGGAGGCTAGTGTTGTGTTCTCTGGTAAGATATTTCACTTGCCAAGTAGACTGTCAGACCGTGTGCTGCTTTAAGGAGAATACAACCAGCAGCTCCAAGTAGGATGCACTCTGAGAGTCTAAATTTAAAAACAAAAGCATACATTTTATAGTGACTTTATGCTCATCTTGAAGAAACACAGCCTTATGGCTGCACAGTAGGGAAAAAAACCCCAATTTTCAAAACTGCCAAAATGCATCACAAATGGAGGACACACATCCTCTTAAAGGAAGATACAACTTTTGACACAGCTTTGCGTTGATTTTTCTCAGCCCACCAGTTCCATTTTAGCCTTCTCTGGATTCAGTCTCAGCTAGCTGGCCTTCATGCATACCCTGAGGTTTGTCAGAAGCTGGGTGAGGAGTTCAGTCATGTTAGGCGAGTCAGTAAAAATATAGGCAGAGTGCCATTTAGCAAACTAAAGGCATCCTTGCCCAGACACCTTTCCAAACACACCTAACCTGCATAAACTTCAGCTAAGATGGTGCAAGCAGAGCAAGTCTACTTGCAGACACACACACAGAGGAATCACTTCACTTACGGAAAATCAGCTGTCTTGCTGATGCGATGTAGCAATAATTCAATATTGAACACCAACACTGCTCACTGGGTTAGGACATGAAAAAGAATCGTATAACATCCCATTAAAAGCAATGGCTCTGTTCATCCCTTATGTAACTTCATTGTTTGGAAGTTGACTTCCATCTTAGAGTTTTTGGACTTCTTTGCAATATCTGAATATAAATAATGTACTAGAATGAATTTGTCTCTGATATACATTAGAAAGGTTCATACCTACTCTGACATACAGAAGAATGAACATACATACTCAAGGTACATGTAATGTTTCAGTCCTCATTGACATATACTGCATGTTGATGCATAATTGTTCCTAAAGTGTTCTATTGTCCTTCTTGTGAAGTTGGTATTTCCAGGTTTGGCGGCTCAGTAAATAAAATGTCAGTTTTGCGTTTGCAAACTGGTAGCAATTTTTTTTCCAGGTACAACAGGAATATTTCTGTGTTGCTAGAATTCCTTTAGAATTTGTAGCAATAGTTTGCCTGCACATTTGAGGTGCTGATACTCCACAAACACCATTTTAAAGTAAAGAAGTCTGTAATATATAATGGCAACCTTTATGCTTTTTAAATATGTGAATGACTGCCAGTAAGTTCCTTCTCAACAACTTCATATTCAGGATTTTCCATGAGTGCAAAATATTTTCTCTTTTACCTATATTTATGTAGCTACATACGTCGGCAACAATCCATTTCCTCCTTTTCCCATAGACAATATTACACAGTTGACTTGGATACATGACTTTCTTTTTTCCTACCTACTGTTGAAGCCCCAGGTGGAGATGGTTGCCATAGATAGGGTCCTGGACTTTACAGACAAATGGTGTGATCCATTTGTCTGTAAATCTTCTGTTTCTATCACTAGGCCTTGTAAATAATTTGCAAATAAAAGGGCTTTCTTGGTATCAAGTGGAACAGGTTACCCAGGAAGGTGGTGGACTCTCCATCCTTGGGTTTTTTAAGACCCGGCTTGACAAAGCCTTGGCTGGGATGATATAGTTGGGGCTGGTCCTGCTTTGAGCAGGGGGTTGAACTAGATGTAACCTCCTAAGGTCCCTTCCACCCTTCATTTTCTATGATTCTATAATTCCATGGTTCTTCATGACTTTAACTGAATTACACAGATAAATCAGTGCTCAGCTAGCTCCTTTCCTTTGCTGTGCTCTCTTGCCTACAATGGATACTGCAATTTCCTCTGTGAAGTTTTCATGTAGGATCTGCTCTCCCGAGGCTTAAAATGAATCGCAGAACAAAATGAAACCTGACCTTATACTATATGTATTTTTTTTATGAATAGAGCCAAGCTTATGCTACTCTATAGCCTATTTTGCATCCTAGAGAAATAAATTTGTATATTTATGTTTCATAACAAAGTCAGAGACCATTGTTTCTTTAAGGCTGGATCTTATTGTCCGTATTGTATACGTTTCACCTAAATGTGACCTCGGTTAAGAATATAAATAGTTTCCGAGCTCTGTTTTAAGTGTGTTGTAGTAGAGGTACAATCACTTGATGACAGCTCAGTGCAGAGGAAAGGAGTGCTGAGACCGGGGCTGACTACGCTGTTATTTCCGCTTGGCTTTGACAGTAATCAGGCCGGGCAGATGTCTCTGACAGCTGCAGTTAATGGGCTGCCATACTGTGAAGGGACCAGACCTGTAAATTCTTTATGCTCCACAGCAAATGCATGGACCTGAGTGTACAGAAAAACACCAACAGAAAACAACCAAAAGCTGCTATGCATTTAGCTTTATTATTAAATTCTGCCTTCACAACTAAATCAACACATTATTTGGTTTGAACTCCAATGTCGGCTTTCCCACACCGGGTTGTTTTATTTTTCATTTGTTTGAAATGACTATTTAAATTATTGATAGGAGCTTAAAACTGAGCTAATTCAGTTCAATTTATCCAATAGACCAAACTATTTATAATTAACGGAGAAGCAAAGGTCACTTCAGTGTGTAATAGCTGCCAAGCCAAATGAATAACAATTAGGCAATTTTTTATGCTAAGCGAAAAATTATGCAAGGACTACCCTCCGAATAGCCTTGAAATGATTAGCAAAAGATTCAGGTGATAGACTTTGGATATGAAAAAATCCTGAGCTCTCAAAACTATGAAGCTCTTTAGCTAGTTAGACAGGCTGCGCTGATTCTGAAACCAAGTGGTCTTTTAAAATAACCCTTATCTCTAAATCATAGTGACAGCAGAAACTATTGTAAATACATGACCATACATAATTGAAAAGGGCAAAGGGTGGGTTTTAACATAAAAGGATAGGGGTTGAGTAGGAACGTGGAGTCTCATCTGATTATTTGCCTGTTTATACAATTGCATGGCCCCTCCGTATGGGTTAATTAGATGATTATGTTACTTTCCAACTTGCGTAACTTTTTCTTGCTGTTAACGTAAAGGGAATAAGAACTTAATCATGTCGGCTTTCTGTTGACTTGTCTGCATACTACGCGAGAGAGCTGGACATAAAGAATGGCCTTGTTCGTTTGCTGTCTGGGTAATGTGTGTCTGTTTGTGCATCTTATTTTATCAACGTGGAATAACAAACAGCAACGGAAAACATTAGCATATGTTACAATACCAAGTTATTGCAGCAAAGCTGAAACAAGTGTAAAATAGCAACAATTGCATAATAGAGCAATAAAAAAGGCTTCTTACCTTTGCTTGCAGGACATAATATTCGTTCACAACACAATATAATTAGATTGTCACATCACCTCTTGTAAAACTGGAAGGAAAAGAAATTTAGGGATGCATTAAAAGTCCTTTCATTTTCTAACGTCTTTAGAGAGCTATTGGACATAGAAGACTTGCTCCAGCAAAAAAGCTCTAGTGAGCTATTAGGTTTTTAACTATTTTATAGAGTTTTTTTATTGTTACCAGACCTAGTTTTTTCAGTACAATGACTTTGTCCTCTCTCCCTCTTCTAGTCCATCACAGAGGTATCAATCTTACAGATAACATCCTCTGTAAGTCAAGGCTCTTATGAAAGACTATGTCTTGTTGACCTGTCCTCTCTTTCTTGCAGTTTTTTTAATAAGTCATACGTGACTTGTTTTATATGATGAACTTCTGACACACATTTCTTGTGTCAGTAGCAGGATAAACAGCAAGAACAAAAACACCTCTCTTACAAGGAAGTAGCTTTCCACCATCATTTTGATGGGCAGGATTTATGAGTGAAACATAAGAGAGGACAACAGAAAAGCTCTCGGGTCAAAAGTCAGGTCGTGCTGTATGAACACGTTCCACCCGTTGGTGAAAATCCTTCTTTGTTTGGATTAACAAAACAGCGTAGTATTTTTTTTTGGTCATCTCAGAGGTGTAACTGGGTGTTTGAGCATCCTGGGCAGTTACGGAGCACGGGGCAGCCACTGACACAGCCGTGACAATGCCAGGCCGTGGCTCTTTGCATTCATTCGAGGGTTAGCGCCTGGGGCTGGTGCCCTGGTTACTCCTCTATTCATTATGCTGCTGCTCATCTCTAAAAAAAGATTTGGGTCAAATCAAAAACGAGAGGGCTGGAGCAGAAAAAGCTTCACCTAAGTGAATTTTGTGTCCCTCTGTGAAGATGGTGAAGTTTCCCTTTAGAGAAAGGGAGTGCTTTTTTGAGGAGGACAGATGAATAAAAAAATCGAGATATATGCTTGGATTGGTTGGGATTTGCTATTTTCCACGATGAAAAATGTTGCTTGTTAGAGGAACTGCCAAAGTTTGCCTGGGATCAAGTTTATGAAACTTTGTGGACATGGTTGGGTGGCTTGGGATCATGACCACTGCCATGAAAGATTTCTTCAGTAAAAGGACAGGTATAGTAGGGGTGTTTGCTCAGGGAAAACTGTACTTGCAAGGAAGTAGTGCTCTGTAGCTCTAGGTATAATTAACTTGGAGATCATCAGCAGTTAAACTCTGGTGGTGGGAGAAAAAGACACAGAGGAATCCCTGAGGGTTTTTTCTCTAGTGGATCATCCTAGAGCCATGATAATTTAACTCCAAGGGTTCAGATTTGATTGGTCTCTAAATCAGCTGTTTGTCCTAGTCTGCAAAATTGGGTGGAAATGTTATGTTACTAGGCTTTTCACTAGTATCTCCATAATTGTCATTGTCGTGGACTGTTTCTAACTTTTTTCTGATGTTTTGGCACTTCCACCCAAGTACAGACTGGAACCGATCATTCTGCAGACAAGGTGCTTTGGGTAGATGTGGTATCTTTTATTAGACCAACTAAGTAATTGTTCTTTGCAAGCTTTTGGGTAAAAACGCCCTTCTTCTATATAACAACAGAATTTCCATATGCCTGAAAAAGGGTGTTTGCGCCCGAAAGTTTGCAAAGAACAATTTTCCCAACTGTTTAGTTGGTCTAAGAAAAGATGCCACATTTACTAAAGCACCTTGTCTGCCTGTGTCCTTAGACCAACACGGCTACAGCCAACAACCGATCATTCTGGGCACTTTTTTGAAGTTCACTTTAGATTTAAATCTAAAACTGAATGAATGAATGGTGAGGGAATGAGCTCCTGAGTCAGTCTCCAAACTCCTTGAAATATGAACTAGCTAGAAATGGCTGAACTTAATGAATTATAGGATCCACAGAAGGTGAGGATGTGGAAATGATGTATGAAGAGCAGGCAGCATTGTTTTCTGTGTCAAGTTGCTACCAGCTGGGCCATGTTGACATGTCTTATATTTCACATATGAATTAAAAACACAAATCTCTGACTTGAGGATGGTATGTACATATACAACAGCAGGATCTGTATTATGATGTGCCTATTGTATTTATTAGCATATACTGTTCATATCTTTTGTCAGACATATTTGCAGTGACCCAGATTTTTGCCTTAAATGTGCATGTGCTCGATCAAAACTGGAGAGGGACACTTTAAAATGAAATATAAGCCATAGTCAGTGAATTCTGTTTTGCATGTCATTTGCCCAATGGGTAGACTGTTTCTGTTTGTGGTATGGCACAAAGAGGCGTAAGCAGATGTGAAATATGATTTTGTGAGGTAGCAACTCCCTATCACTTGTGCTGATTGCCGAAACTTCAATTTCAGCTGAAATGATACAAGCCTCTCCAGCCCCTAAAAGAAAAGCCTTATTTTGTAGCTTATAAAAATCATCATCCATACAAGGACTTCTTAACGTGGCATGATGAGGATAAGTAAATGGCATTACATCAGCGCAAAGGATTTGAGGCAGCTTATCAGAGGTGAAGAAGATGCTTCCCTTGCAGTCTTGTGAAAGACAGAAATGAATAGCAGCGTCCAGATCAAGGGCCATACACTTAGCTAGTGCAGAGCTAGTATAACTCAGCTGACCTGCTGATTTACATCAGCTGAGGATTTAGTTCATGATGGCGTGTTGTCGGGAGAAGCCTTTCCTGGATAGTCGATAGCAGGATGAAATCTGGTGACTAGTACACTGCAATTTTAAGTTATTCATAGAAATGTTATGTCTGAGTGAACATAGGTGAGCTAGGGTTTTCTAGCTGGATACAGTGGCAGGTCCTTAAACTGAAGACTACCTTTAGCTGGGGGTACCTTGCCTTCAACAACTACTTGAAAGTATTCTCAAGGACTGAATGTGGTTTGATCGTTACCAATTTCCCTTTTACTAGCTGACTGAGTTATGCCGCTCTCTTGAGTGGCCACCGAAGACACCTTAGCTACAAAGCATATGAATGGCAGTGACATAGCTGAACATTTGTATCTTCAGCACAGGAGGCCAAATTCTTCTCTAAGGTCGTAAGCTCTGTATCGCTGATAAATTTGGCCTTTCCTGTAAAAAGTTTGAAAGCATGTGTGTGTGTGTGTGTGTGTGTGTGTGTGTACACGCATGCACACACATGCAAAGAGTTTCTGGCTGTTCATATACAAACACCCTAACTTAGAGTCAAGGATTTTGGTTTAAATATGAAAGGCTACAGTAAGCCTTTGCCCAGTGCCCTCTACATAGCATATTATCCCAGGAGAAACCCTGGGAACGTATTCTCATTCCCCATCTTTGCTATTATAAGGAGGTACTTATCCCAGTACTTTACTATATGAGAGTTACTCCCCATCAGGCAAACTTGGCTCATTTAGCCGGTGTGTTGGGGAACTGCTTTCTCTGTCTCCTCCTCACCCATCTGCTGTGTGAAACTCTGAGACACTCAGCATCTGCTCTCTTCCTCTCACCCTAGCCAGAATATCGGGGACAATAATAGAGTCATGCGGGGATGGGGTAAATTTATTCTTCTTTTTCTCTGAGTGCATCTGAGGTAGGCAGGGCCATTGTCTGACCCAACTTAATTTGGTGAGTGCTACATTCTTCAAATTTGTAGTAAGATGTTAATATAGGAATGTGATTGATTTATTTATTTATTTTAGAGCTTTTAGGATTTTCTGAAGATCGTGCTGTTGGCTCAGGATAACGGTGAACAGCTATAATGTTCCTGGCCTCGGCCTAATGACCCCATAAGTGACTGGGAATGTGGCAAAGTGTTATCTTCCCCGTTGTGAAATTCACTGTAAACGGAAATATTAGAGAAAAGCTAATGACACAAAAAGTGAAGCATTTCTTAATTGTGCAGTGGTCACCCACCATCTCTTCACAAAGAAACTGGAATAATAGTTTTCCCTTTAACCCTACTTAGCCTTATCCTCTGAGGCGGACATCAAAGAAATAGAGCATAAATGCCAAACCTTGAATGTTTGCTAGATTTTTTGAAAGCTGGCTGCACACACCCGTTCCTGATACAGAACGGTATGCTCGCATAATTGAATTGATGGTTGTCACAACCCAAGGGTGTGATTTTTGTTTGTGTGTGCTTTGGCACTGCTAAATTATTTCCCACCACTTGTAGCTTTCTTTGCAGGGCTCATTTCTTTGTTGCAACATAGAAATGCACGTTACAAGAAGTTCCCGCCATTTGTATTCGGATTCGTGCCCCACTATTGGTCAGTTCTAAATTATTCCTACGTGGTGGCTAGCGATTGGCTTGCTAGCCGTATAAGAGGCTTGTTGGGGTTTAGTTGGAGATCTCCGGAGGATAACCCTGCAAGGGGGGACTCCGTAAACATCTTGAGGAGAACTCTAGGCGCGCTGCGGAGCCTATCGGACCCAACGCATGTGCCTTAGAGCTGGCTATAGAGGTCTGATCAACCTCTGGCCTCTCCCCGTCGCCGAACGATCCCTCGACGAACCCCTTCCCTGAGCGCAAGTTCCACGGAGCCTAGCAAACTTCGTGTGAGTGAATCCAGAGCTCTACCCGGGTCCGAGTCCTTTGAAACTGGGACTTAAGCGAAGCTTTTCCTGGAAGTCTTTCCAGCCTACACCGCGATCATCTACAGTGTAAGTAAACAATCTTAAACAACCACTAAGCGTCCATGCCTAATTCTAGCGTGCTGCCTGTCTTCCCCGGCCCGGCGTGTCCGGGCTGCTGGCCACAGCCCGCCGCGTGAAAAAGCTCCCGAGGGCCTCGGACTGCTCCCGGCCCGCACAATGGTAACGACAATTAAATTGTAAAGGGGATAGCGGAAGTGAAACCGTGCAAAAGACAATAATAGGGTGGATAGGAAACTGTTAATAATTGCAGAGTTTCAGCACGGTTGCTATAAGTAATGACTTATCCCGAGCATAAAGCGCAATGCTCGCTTTCTCCCGGATGATCAGCTTTCAGCTGCGGCCAGAGATGACCTTTTACATTTGTATTTGGCTTAGAGAGTGCAGACTTTCTTACTGACTCAGACATGACCGCTGTAATCCCTGCCTTTGTTACCTCAAGGTTAGACAACTGCCATGTGTTCTGCACGGAGCAACGTGCTAAATACATTTGGAAACGTAATGCGGTGCACAATGCGACAGCTTATTTTAAAAGCGCTGTTTCATTTGTATTGCAGTCATACCCAGGGACCCCCTCATAGCAGTACGGTACAAAGCAAACAGAAAGATTTTCCCTGTCCCCCAGGACTTCCGTGTCACAGATACAAAGTGTTGCTTCCTGACATCAGCTGGCTTCCTGGGCACAGGGTGGAAATTCTGGTGCCTGGTTTTGAATGATAAAGCCCTGGACAACCCAAGGTGCGACTGTGGGAGCAGGGCATTTTATGTGCTGGGGCCTCAGCTCTTTAACTCACTACCTCATTTAGTCCTAAATAACCCCCACTTGCTTATGTGCAGGGCATGCTGCAAGGCTCATCTCTTTTCTGATGGTTTGGGGGGAGGGCTGGTTGGAGAATTGCCTCCCCCACAATTGCTTCATGCTGCAAGCTCTGATTGCCGTTCTCCATAAATTGACATTTGCTGCGGGTTCTTTTCAGTACACTTTAAAGGTGACCGGAGCTTTGGGATCAGCACCTCTTCGTTGTTCTTCTGTAATTAAATCTGCCCTTAAGTCACCTATCCTGTCATCTCCATCAATAACCAGTTACAGTCCTTTGAAACGGATATGCTGTGCTTTTGAATGCTTGAATATATAATACCACTAAACTACCCAGCCAAAGAAACTCTGTCACCTCTTCTCAGGCACAGCAGGCGGCTATACCATACACCGGTGGCCTTTCCTTCAACATCCCTTCTCTTTACTGTGTATTTTTGGGCCTTTTGACAAATTACTGCAGGAAGTGTTGAAGAGAGTGATTTTTAAATGTTTGGGGCTTCATCCTTCAATGCAACCGTGAAATAAAGGACATGAGTATGTCCCATTAGCTTTGCTGGATCAGGCTGCCTATCTTGCAGGGCTATGTCTTGCCCGTGCTTTATCAACACTTACACAACTCAGTGTTTAATTATAACTAGTTCTTCAGAAACTGAGACCTGTTTGTGGAGAGACACTTTCCTATGAATATAAGGTTTTCCTATATATTTCCTGTGAGCATAAGGGTTTCCACACACTGGCTTTTTCTGGGTAGAAGAATTTCCACCTAGTCTGGGAACAAGGGACAGGAGCTAATAAGCTAATATTCTCAGTTGCTCTCATAAATGATGCAGAGGTGCTAACCGTTCATGCAGCTGTTGCTGATGTTTCTACCCCTATGCTTACATGCACTCATAAATGCTGCAGGAATAAGAACTACCTGTTTTCCTCTGCTAAAGCTGTGGCATGACTGCAGCTATTACAGTATAATCACTAGCACCTTTTGCTTTATTATGTACAAGAAGCTTGCACATCTTGCTACCTGAGGCATGCTCAGAGTCGGGCTGGACAGTGGTGGGAAAAGACAACGCTGTGGCCAGAAGCGCTTTTATGAGAACATTTTACACGTGTTTTCATGTGAGAGCGGATAATCTGGTGCCACACAGGCAACGCTTACGTTACCTTTTGTCTGTTATTTAGAAGGCACGTCTCTACTCTTGATGCTATGATGGGATGGGGGGCAGGCACGCAGGATATGAGCATGCTGCAGGTGCTAAGGGAAGCTAGGCGGATATCCGAAGGTTTATTCCAGGTTTGTGTGCGTGTCGTGTGTCACTCCATAAACTGTGTTCATCAGGAAGAACTCCAGGTGGCAGGCAGGCCGAGTTGCAGGAGTAAGGCCTTTATGAAATAGGCTTAATGCTTAGTGCTACGTAGTGAGCTCTCGAGTGTGAGTGCAAATGCCTGATGTTCAGCTTGTATGCCTAAGCTCCCCTGGATTTACCAGGCTAAGTCCCTCTTGACGTGACTCTCTCCAGATCCTTTCATCCTGCCTGCCGGGCAGAGTAGCATACTGGATTGATCGCAGGCCGAGCGAGCTTTTCCTCTCCATTCCTGTCTCCGTTATCACGCATTGTGTTCTCTGGGTGAAGGACCAGCACCGGCCATGCTGCCATATAACGGATTAGAAGTGGATCTCTTCCTGGGAGTCCCTTTACTTTATTTTATGAATGACATGCAGGTGCCGAGCTTGATGAGCAGTAGCACTGAGTTAAAGTTGTGCCATTGATCCTGACATCCTGAGCATTTGGAAACCAAGCAAATAACAAACAAAAACCGAGTGGAAAATCAGCCTAAAAAGTTGCCTTGCCTTGCTTGCGTTTGACTGCTGTACTAATTGAGGCGAGCTGCCTCGCTTTTCTTATTTTAGAAACCTGTTATTCTGTTGACCTTGAACCTTTTGTTTGTGCCAACAAACTTCTTCAGATTGACAAAGAAAGAGAGTTTTTAAGGGCTGAATTGTAGTTTTTCCACTAGCTGTTATTCTGCCCCAGGTTGTGCTGTGCTTCTCTGCTCCCTCCCTGCTGCAGGGTTGTAGGAGCTGGAGAAGTAAGCTGCACAACTTCGGTGTTTGCTGCAGATGCTTCCTCAGCTTACAGGTGCAGAAATGCTGGCAGAAACTAAGAACTACAGTTCTCCTGCCCCTCATTCCTCCCCAGTGCCATAGCAATGAAGTTTGGCACTCAGGGTAAAGCCCTCAGCGGCACCCCACACTTGCCCTGCATACAGATCTGGGGGGCACATGCCCCCCCATGCTTTCCTGGGAATGCACATAGCAGTAGGAGCTGCTCTTCTCCTGTCAATGAGCTGCTCACAGCTCTGTCCCACGTCCTGCCCCAGCTGGGTAGGGCCTGTTGGCACCCCTTCACTTGGGTGGTCACCCTGCTTGCCCCCCACCCCTTGCTACGGCAATGTTCCTCCCTACCTGCTGGAAGTTTATGATTACATGGAGAAAAGAGTAAGGCTCTTTGGCTGTGGCTCCCCATCCCCATGTTGCTACTGTTTTGGGCACTTTAACTGGGGGCACCCCCAGGCATTAAATAGTTAACCTGAAACGTTCACTGTTGTGGGACATGACTAAACAAATGCTGAAGTTGGAGGGAAAGTGGTTGGAGACTCGAGCACTGCTCATGTACCTTCAGTTTACGCATGTATTTTTAGGTACATTGCTCATCTATCATCTACATTGTGTATGGCACAGCACCTTTCCATGTTATCCCGTGACAGTGTGTTCACCCTGAGGGTAGGATTTTCAATGCTTGTCATTGGCCAGTTGGTTTTAAAAACATTGGTCAGAATTAAAAAAAATGGTAAATTTGACCTGGAACAGAAGAGAAATACTAGCTGCATCCTAATTCTCAAGTTTATATCATGGCTGTCTAGAACAGTGGCTCTCCAACCTTTCTTGTATTGGGACCCATTTGCCAAGATTGATGGTTTGTCCCAAAACACCCCCCCCCACTCCTCAGCCCTGCCTGTGCCTGACCCACAGTCCCCTGCCCCTCCGGGCCTGGCTGGTGCCCCTCACCCCCAAGCCACAGTCCTCTGGTCCTGCTGGTGCCCCTCACTCCCCAGGCCATGCTGGTGCTCCTCACTCCTGGTCTGAAGTCCCTTGCCCTTACCCAGTCCTGCTGGAGGGCCCCTGGCTGCCTCTGTCCCACTCTGGCCAGAGCATGAGCAGTGAGTGTGGGCCCCTGTGTGTATGGGCACTGCCCCGTGTCACTGGCCAAGGCACGCAGCTACTGGCTACGAAGGACCACCCTAGCCTCCTTCCCCTGCCCTGCTGCAGCTCCACATCAGTCCCCTGGACCTCTATCCCCTGCTTCGCATACTTGCCTGTATCCAGCCTGGGGCTGCTCCCATGACCCGGCCTCACTCTGTGCTGGCCATGTACATCTGTGCATGTGCGCCCGCTGCCTCCAATCATCCTGAGCTGGCGTTTGCAGGCTGGAACACTGCCCCCGTTTCTCAAGATTTTTTTCCACTTACAGTCCAGAATAATATTCACTGGTATTGTCTGGACATAAATGAGACTAGCCAGCCTACATATAAAATCTTTTTGTTGCATTAAAATGATCAGAGTGGATTATGATATAATTAATTTGAATGCTTACCTACTGGTTTGACACGGAGTGTAAACAGTACAGAGAAATGTGCTGTAAAATCCATGGGGGGAGTGCAGCCAGAAAGGGCCAGCAGCACTATACCACAGTGCCTTCTTTATAGACTCGAATTCCAAAACAGCTAACCAGGAAGAAAAAATGTGAATATGAAGCTTGTAATAGGAGAGTAGATTAAGGATTTGTTTTGTTTGTTTGGCTTTTGGATTACTAGAGATGATGATTTACTGAAATGAAAGGCCTGCTCTCTGTGCCCAGACAACAGAGAAAGCACTATGGACTCTTTCCTGAGAACAACAACAGAAAAACCCTTTGAAACCTTGAAGTCAGACTAACATCAGCAGGCAAATCCTTTCAAATAAAGACCTAGCTTTTTTTCTAGTTCTTTCTTTGTCAAGTGTATAGAAGTCCTTAGTTTCACCAAAGCCTACTGTTGAATTCACCATATGCCATTTCCCCTACCCTTGCAATGAAGACAATTTCCTCTTATAAGTCTCCTGTTTCTCTCATCCCTATATTTCAGGCCAGATTTTTAGATATCAAAGTTTTAAACAACTAACGACGTTTTCCTTGATAAGTTAATGAAGATCAATAGATGGCTCAAGGACTAGTGGGATAAGGAAGGTTTTGGGATGTTCAACCATTGTAAAGCATTTGTGGAAAGCAGCCTCTTCATGGAGGACGGACTTCACCATCCGCTTTTTGTGCCATTTAGATATATCTTTGTGCTTAGTTTGGTTAGCGTAGAATAACAACACTTGATAAGGGAGAGATAATTGCTGTCCATAAAGACATTGGGAATAAATGTTGGGGGAAAAAGCAGAGTCATTTAGCTTAGAATACACAGTTAGCAGAAGAACAAGTGGGTACAATTTGGCTATGAACAAATTTAGGCTGGAAATTAAAACAAGGCCTCTAAACTTTTGAGTATTGAATGTCTGGAACAAACTTCCAATAGGAAGAAGGGGCAAAAGACCTGGCTGCCTACAATAACTGGAGCTGGACTACATGACTCAGAAGAGCCCTTCTAATGCTTTGTTCCTATGACTAAAGATACTGTTCCTGCTCAAATAAAGAAGTTCACCCCTTAATTGGCTGACTCTTTGTACCACACATGTTCACAGAGTAACATGATTCAGACATCTACTTTGCGGTCATGAAAATATTCATGAATCCAGATGGTTTCATAGATTTTTAGACTCATAATCAGTCAAACAAGATGTGCCACTGTCTGTGACTAACCAGTAAGACACACTAGTCCTTTGCTCCAGGTCAAGTGACAGGGATTTTAATTGGATGCTTGAAAGGTCGGAGGTGGTTTCTGAATGAGTGAATGAATCTATTAGTACTGTTGTCTTTGAATATAAACACTCTTT
>NW_005841875.1:3275995-3284317 GCF_000455745.1 Alligator sinensis
CTATCGCATTTGTTTTGCTAAGGACTCCTACCTTCATGTTGTTCAAATTATTTTTACTCACTGGTCAAGACTGAATATAAATTGGGGTCTTAAAAGGCTAAGTGAACAATTACTGTAAAGTACCACGTTTTAAATTGAAATGGTTTGGGGACTGTAAAAGAAAATATACCTTAACCTCTTCGGCTTAATCAGTTATTGAAGTCTGCATACGAAAAATATATCTGTGCTGGACCTTACGTGACACCTCTTTATGAAGTCTCCTTTGAGAATCAAAGACACTTTTCCCTTCTCAGATTTAAGGAACAGCCTTTTTCTTACTAAGTCTCAAATGAAATCTTTGTTTAAAAGATCCACAAAGAAACGAGCAATCAAAACAACTGTAAGCATTGTATACTACATGCACTTTTTGAATGCATTACTGCAGGCAACATATTTTGATGCTGGCTGGTTGGTTCCAGTGTGCTGAAACTAGCTTTCTCATCCAAAACTTAAGGGTTTCTTTCATCATAAAGTAGCTACAGAGTAAATGAAATGCCAATAAATAGATGCCACCTGCCTCAAGGGAAAAAATGTGTGGCATAGTGCAGACTGGATAAAGCTTTGTGGGTAGAGCTGAGAATAACAGCAAATGCTCTGAGGGCTGGTCTTCAGTGCTTAAGAAAAATGTGGTTTTTACCTTGGTGTAATTAATGGACATGAGTTACATAGACAAAGGAGTACACTGAAGGTCAGGTCCTTTTTACCCCAAGTGAAGACCAGTGAAAGAGTGCTTTTGCTGATATACCTCGGACCAGTTCCCTAAACAACAAGCTGTACTGGCAACTGCATCCCAGTTATAGGTGCATTATGGCCAAGCACTTACAAAGCCAATGTGTCCTTACTGAAATGCCCTGAGAGACTTGAGGAACGTGACTTTCTCTCCGGGAATTAAAATACTTGAACTCCTGCGTGAAGAATGGTAACTGTGGTAGTAATGTTCTCTAGGCGAGTATCCGAAGAATAGTAATATGCCATGAAACAGAGGAGAGAGCACAGGTTCTTGAAGGGTGGCTCAATAATGAGTATGCAGCCAGAATACATTTGGAAATGGAGAAGCTAGCTCAACCAAGAACCTTCCCGTTATCCGTGTTACTCCAAACTGAATCATGGTTTCATTGTGTTAGATTATGGCAACCCCATAAACAGACATGACCTCTGTGCTTGTTTTAATACAAGACGCAATAAGTTATGTTAGTCAGGGGACAGAGTGGTTGAGAGCAGCAATAATGAGACCACAGAGGGGCACAGGTTAGCAGTGGAACAGTGATGGCTCAAAATAATTAATATATTTTCTTTTCTACTTAGGCATATTGGTATTGAAGGGAGTCAGTGGTGGAAAATGTGGAGGGGATGGAACTTCCCTTAAATCCCATTAAGCACTCATATGCATGTTTAGGAGTCTAAATGTGGCTCTGAATTTATTATCTGGCCTTACTGGAGCTTTTGCCCAGAAGGTACAACATTATTATAGATGCAGGTGCTAGGTATAAACTTCTACAGTGAAGGATAATGAATCTCAAGATCTCTGTATGCCTCCTTGCTGACTCATAATTACATGTACGAAGGGCATGGGTCAAGCATATGACTGCCTGAAGAGACATGGGTCTATCTCCAGACTTGCTTTGTATACTAGGCAAGGGCAACCTGCTAACTGTTCGGCAGGGTTTTAATGCTGGATTTGTTTCTCTGTCCTCATTTTAACTTCTTGATGCCTTCGTGTGTTGTTCAATATTAAGTCTGGCACTGCATCCTTTCACATTCCAGTCCCTCAAAACTGATAAAAGGGAACTGAAATACAGAACCGTGGAAAAGATTTCCCCACCTTCTCTGCCATTTCTTTCTGAGTAAGGTAAGCATTTCCATAATGAGACATTTGTGAAATCAGCACATGATATATTTGAATGGAGTTCTAAGGGCATGAATTCCTATTGTGGCATAAAACCAGTATAAGGGAATAAAGATTTAGCCTCCAAGTATCTCATGCTTCCTAAACCTCCAAATCTAGTGTGTATGTGTAAAAAAGCAAGGGTAACATTGGACCTCTGCTTGAACCAAACGGGACAGCTGATAACCGACACCTAGGAAAAGGCCAATCTGCTCAATGGGTACTTCGCATCAGTTTTTCATCAGTCCAATGGGTCCGCCCTGCCTAGCAAGACACGGGACGGCCAGGGTGAGGGCGTATTTATACCCAGCATTGTTGTTGATCTAGTAAAGGATCACCTTGAGAGGCAGGACACCTTCAAGTCAGCTGGTCCTGACAGATTGCACCCTAGAGTACTCAAAGAGCTGGCAGGTGTTATAGTCCAACCATTGGCAAAAATATTCAAAAACTTGTGGCACTCAGGTGAAGTACCTGAAGACTGGAAGAAGGCCAGTGTGGTACCCATCTTCAAGAAAGGGAGGAAAGTAGATCGTGGGAATTACAGGCCAATCAGCTTGACCTCAATCCCCAGTAAGATTCTGGAGAAAATTATCAAGGAGACCCTTTTGGATAAGCTGTCTGAGGGCAACATCCTGAGGGATAGCCAGCACGGGTTTGTGGCAGGTAGGTCTTGCCTGACCAATCTCATCTCCTTCTATGACCAGGTGACTTATCACCCGGACAAGGGAGAAGAGATTGATGTTATATATCTGGATTTCAAAAAAACCTCTGATCTGGTGTCCCATGACCTCCTCATGGAAAAATTGGCCAACTGTGGCCTTGGCTACACCACAGTCCAATGGTTGGGAAATTGGCTCTGGGGTTGGACCCAGAGAGTAGTGGTCAATGGTAGTGAATCATTATGGTGCTCCATGACCAGTGGCATCCCCCAAGGCTCTGTCCTTGGACCGGTTCTCTTTAACATCTTTATAAACGATGTGGACATTGGTGTCAGAAGTGCACTGGCTAAGTTCGCCGATGACACTAAACTTTGGGGCATAGTGTCCACACCTGAGGACAGGCTAGTGATCCAGGCTGACTTGGATAAACTTAGTAAGTGGGCGGATGCAATACTGATTAAATGTAAGGTACTCCACCTCAGTGGGGGGAAACATGCAGCATGCTTATAGGCTCGGCAGCGCTATACTTGCTAGCACCATGGTTAAAGCAGCTTGAGTATTGCATCCAATTCTGGACTCCACAATTCAAGAAGGATGTTGAGAAGCTTGAGAGAGTCCAGAGGAGAGGCATGCACATGCTCAGAGGGAAGGAGAACAGGCCTTATGAAGAGAGGCTGAGAGCCATGTGACTCTTCATCCAGGAAAAGCACAGGCTCGGGGTGACCTGGTGGCTGTTTATAAGTACATAAGGGGTGTACATCAGGACCTGGAAGAATGTCTATCTGTTTACCAGAGAGCCCCAAGGAAAAACAAGGACCAACAGTCACAAACTCCTCCAAGACCATTTTAGGTTGGCCATAAGACAAATCTGTTTACTGTTCAAGCCCCCAAGACCTGGAATAGACTCCCTCCAGAAATGGTGCAGGCACCTACTCTGGACTCATTCAAAAAACGCTTGGATGCTTATCTTGCTGGGATCCGTTGACCCCAGCTGACTTCCTGCCCCAGGGGCAGGAGGCTGGACTTGATGATCTTTGAGGTCCCTTTCAGCCCCAATGTCTATGAAATATGTACAGTAAAAGTTCTGTTATCTGGCATCGCCCAGAAATGGGGGATGCCGGATAACAAAATATGCCCTGGCTGTTGCTCCTCCCATTGCATCCCTCTGCCCCACGCAGCCTGTCATACCCCCGGGCTGTGGGGGCTCGGCAGCATAGGCTGCTTTGCCCCCGGCCGTGGGGGCTCGGAGAAACCGGAAGTGCCATGGTGGGCAATTCCGGTTTCACTTTTCCATTCAAGCTGGCATGCTGGTTAACAGAGCATGCTGGCTTGTAAGGTCCCGGTTACCAGAGAGTCTACTCTATATGTGCACTCATACTTGCACTCGCACACAAGATTTGGAGGTTTAGGAAGCATCAGATATTTGGAGGCTAGACCTCTATTCCATTATACTGGTTTTATGCCACAATAGGAATTCATGCCCTTATTTTATACAATTTTTTTTTCTTTTGGTGTGATGATAAAGGAAACGATGTAAGAATTGCAAATGGCTTGGCACTTTCAGTACCACAAACATAGTTATAATGATATAAAAACAGTGGCAACTCCTATAAACATCATGAAACTAGGAATTTACTGTGATGTTTCTCATGGGATCCAATTTAAAACTGTGTTCTTGGTGAAGCTCAGGTCAAGAGTAAAGAAGAAAAAGTTGATGGAAATGCAGTTTGACAGCTGAAATATCACAGAGCATGCTAGGTTCAACTATGAACGGTTTTATGTAAAAGGACTTTTTGGGAAGAATGTGCTCAAATGTCAACTAACTGGAAGTAAATGGTACAAATGGAAAAAGCATATTTTTTTTCTTGTAATTTCCCACAGTGTTATCAACACCAATTGTTCACTTTTAGTAGGCACTTAAGCCAGGTAGAATACCACTCTCTCAAATGAGCACAAATGTGCATTATAAGAGCAATAGTACAATGGAACCTTTGAAAGAAACTCCATTCCCAACTCTGTTCTCTGGATGTAAAGTCATTTATGGTATGTGTAAAAGGTCCTGCTGTCATGAGGACAGACATACAATTAGAGGAAACACACTCCTCCTGAAGTATGTTATTTAGCCATTAGACAGATGCTTTTGATTTTTAAATAAATCACCCTTTTTCCTTAACTTGTATCAACTAATCTATGGTAGAATGAAGTCAATGCAAATAATGCCGTTTTAACCTGAGTTTGGATAGACAGACAAACTCAGGTTAAAAATACACTTTATTGTCTTCATTGAGATGTTTTCCTCTTTTCAGTTTCCACATGTTAAACCACGTTCTGTGTGAATTAAGAACATACACTTTTCCTTAGTGAAAATGAAGCCTTGGGCATGTAGAAGCTTGTGTTTTATATTGACTTCTTGTTAGAGTTATGCTAGCTGAGTCTTAGGCTAACTTAGTCTAAGTCTGTTTTGATACATAAGAAGTCACAGGTTTCAATTAAGCAAATTTAGTAATTTTGTACTTTATAACCAACGTTTATATAGCAAATGTTCTATAGCAACAGTCAGAGAGTTGTTTCTATGGGTAAGTAGGGCAACAAAGTTGGAAGAGTAACTATAGAGAAGTGGAATTGTATTGTTGTGGAAACATCTTGTATTTAACAGAGCCAAGAATTCTTGCAGGTGATATCCTTTATTGGCCTGACTGCATGATTGGGATGCACATAGGCAAGTTTTGGGTATCACCAGTACCCTTCCCCAGGACCCTAGGAGAGAAGCAGATGCAGCAGAGCTAAGTAGTAGATGGAACAAAAGCTTGTGTAAAAACTTGATGTGTAAACAAAAACAGTATACAAGAGAAATTATTAGCTGGCCAACAGGTGGAAGAGATGCAGTAAAAACCTGATAAAGGAGGAACAAGATTTTTCAGGAGGGTATTGAAGTGAAAAGATAGTGAGTATCAGGTAGATTGGGCATGGTCTGTGTTAAGTCACTGGTACTGTGAAGTCACTACGTTAAGTCCCTGGTACTTAGTACTAGGGCCATGAGAAATTTTGACGGCTGTTTTGTTTTGACACTGTTTCAACTCATTTCGAGGTCAAAACAGCAAAATCAAAACAAAACACAGGCCATTGAAACAGCAAACAAAACGAGGCTAGTCAAAAAGTTTCAAAAGTCAAAACATTTCGACCATAGCCCTGGGGATGAGAAGTCAGTCCGACTGGGCTGACTTCCCACCCTAATGCAAGATCTGGCAGGGGGTGGGGAGGCAGCCCAGCTGGGCTGCTCACCATTCCCCATCCTAGATCGTGCCGGGGGTGCCTCCTCGCTCCCGGTGCGATCTAGTGTGTGGGGTGGCGAGGCAGCCCAGCCCCACCCCCAGCATGATCTGGGAAGTCAGTCCAGCTGGGCTGACTTCCTGCCCCTGGCTGGGGTTGGGAACTCAGCCCAGCTGGGGTAAGTTCCTCAGCCCCATGGTCCCGCGAAATGGTCGAACCAGCGTCAAAACAGCCTCACTGTTCCCACGAAGTGAAACAGCGAGGCTGTTTTGACTCAGAATTGTATTCAATACAAAACACTGTTCTGTCCAGACCTTGAAACTGAAGTCAAAATGGAATAGTGCCATTTCGCACAGCCCTACTTAGTACCCAATAAGCTAATTAATTTCTGTTCCCAAGCATGTTTTGTGAGGGTATTGGATAGATTTCTTTTGAGCATAAGAACTGTGAGGTCAGACAGGTTTTTCTGTGAAATATGTTCTCCTACCTATGTTCTTGATCCTTGTTTAGTGCTCATTCATTTTGTGTGCCTAGTTTGTTTTTTGTATTTAAGAACCCTTCATGCATCTGTATAATCTTTTCCCCCACATCTGATCTCCTTCAACTGTACCCATGCTGTGCCTAGATCGAGGTTTCAGTGTTGGCCCATCTTTTAATAAAGAATTACGGTCAAAATATGTGAGACCTTAGATAAGTTATAATTGTATGTTAAATTTAAAATCAATGGGAAATGTTGCAAGAGCATGAGCTTTCTGGAACAGTTTTCTCCAGGCTAAAGTATTCAGGAATACCATCAGCATAACCGAACACATACACTTTTCAGCTCTTCTCCAAGAAGAGATGGACAGATCATATGGAAAAATCAAAACAATATATACTTGAACTTCTAGACAATCAGATCTCTTTGACCTTTGGATAAAGATGTGGTTGTTTGCCAGTTCCAGTTTGCATATTTGTTATTCACAGAAGGCCAATTTCAACTGTGGTTATCGTTGCTTATACTAGCTAAATGTAGCCTTATGCATTTGTTAGAAACACAGCTGTTAAAGCAGAAAAAGTTATAAAGGAAAATATAAAAGGGAGGGGAAAAGAACATGTCCTTTAGTTTTAGTAAGTTTTCCTGACTTGAGAAGCATAAAATCACTCTATTCTCTTTAATTTGTTTTAAACTTTTGCCGGAGGTTCTGTAAGGGAAGGGGTAGGGGGTTGCCAAAGAGAAAAGTCTTTTAACAATAAAAGCAGGAAGAACCAATGGATAGGGCTTTTGTGTGGCTTTTGGTAACAGAATGGGTTTTTTAACTGCCCTTTGTATTCTGGATATTTTTTATTGCAAGGGGTGCTGAAACATTTTAACAATATTAAAAAAAAAAAATGCCCCACAGGGTCTTTTGAACTGAAGGCTCTTTCTGCTTTAAAAAGCACAGGACTTTGAGATAATAGATGCTGAGGCCTCCTGTATTCAAGGGCTTTCATGTTGGAGGTATGGTTTTTTGTTTTAATAGCTCAAGCATCTTTAGGACTTCTTAAAATGCTACTTTTCTGTTAGATGTTTTTTCTTGGGTCCAAAAGTTATCCATTTATGATACCCTTTTTTAATAGAGCGGAAATAAATGTTACATAAGTAACTTACCTCAAATGAAGGTAAAAATATTAGCAAGCTTAAATGTAGCATTATTAGTGTTGGCTACAAATGTCTAACTCGGGATCCTTAAAATTCTGGTTCATTAGGTGGATTGAAACACTGTAATGAAGTCAAGTCATAAGGCTTGGGGTTGGTCCCCTCTCACACGCACACACACAGTAGTGAGCTGTAAGAGTCAGGTATACCTATCCCACAAGCTCTGGAGCCTGCTGTCAATGGCCAGTCGAAGCTTCTTCCAGTGTGGTGTTATCCTCCAGAAGGGGGTCACCGGCTGGTCCTTCTGGCTGGACAGGTCGGGTGCTGGTCAAGTTGGAGATCAAGAGGGCACCCCTGAAGGTCACTTTTCACTACTTTTTATCTGTCCTTTGCAGACTTTAGTGACTCCCCAGTTTTCAGTTTTGCCCAATCCAGGGGTTGTTGATGCTTGTGGGACTTCCCCCTTGGTGGTTACTGGATGGCATCTGTCAGCCCCAGGGGTCATCCGCATGTACGTGCAGGTTTGGGAGTCTGTTGATGAATTTTGATTAATTTACCGCTGTCATGAATAGGGCTCTGGGATCAGTCGATCTGGAGATATTCAGCCCCAGAAGGTGGTCCCCGGCAATGATTAACTCAGACCGGGGCTTCTAGCCCTTGAACAGTGAAGTTTAGAGAATTCCCGGTTGCTACCTTGTTTCCTATTGATTTCTTCCCTTGGTTGATCTGCGGTTTCCGCAGGTGTTAATTGCCACTTGTTACTGAAGCCTGCTGCTGTGTTATGCATTCAATCACTGATTCACTCGCTCTATCAGGGGCCAGCCTGATACAGGGAAGCGGGGGGGGGGGGG
>NW_005841875.1:3284348-3322961 GCF_000455745.1 Alligator sinensis
GGGGGGGGGGGTTGATTCCTGCCCTTGTTAACATTGTTACAGTGTATAACTTACTTCTAAAACTAAAACACAACACATTTAGTTAAAAGGTGAAACGTATAAAATATAAGCTACAACAGTAATGCCATGGCACACAAATAGATAAAAATACCAAAATACAAGGGGAGATGCAAAATGCACATCTACAACCTTTAAAACACAATTCCTTATTTTATAGTGAAAGAAAGAGGAAGGAAGAAAAGGTAGAAGAGGAGAAACATATCCAAAGAGGGGAGAGCAAATGCAGGCAAGAGGAAAAGGGGGCTTTCTGCTACATTAGAAGCAGGGAGGGAGAATTTGTTTAAATGCCTGTGTGTTTCTGGAAGGATTGCATTGGGCTGATTCTCTATTTGTTGGCTAACCCTGTTTTAAGGCCATATGACATCACTTGTGCAATGCAATGGTGCTGTCTTGCAATAAAAAAAATCTGGTCAAATATAATTCGAAGTATGTTAAAAGATATAAAAATACTATTATTGTTTCTTTAGGAAATGGATGGTCATTGCTTAGCATTAACTGATTACAGAATCTCAGAGGAAATTGTGAGAGATCATCCAACCATTATGAAATTAACCTGTGTCAAATCATTCAACTGCATTAATGTCAAAAGAAGACAGTATCATGCTAAAACAAAAAGGCTTGGGTTAGGGAAACTGTATAAAATAAATTGGCAACAGAAAGGGTTTCATGAGAGGCTTTATAAATGGATAATTTCTTTTTCTATTTTTTAACCAAAGCACTACTGTAGTGCTTTTAAAAGCAACAAGAATAACAATTAGTCTTGATGAATAAATCACAGACTTTCTAGGTTGGACATAAATAAATTTCATTTAGAAATAATTTGGGGGCCTCTAAATTGGCATAGATGTTTTAGAAGAATGACTCTTTCTGGGGTACCATGGCATGGGTGCCACTACCAGGTGAAACCCTAATGCAGGCAGGAGCCTGCTCCTGCCACAGCCAGTGGCTCTGGCTCTGCAGAAGGCAGGCAGAGCAGTTTTATTTGGCAGTGGCAGAACCCTGGTTAAGAACTGCTGAGACAGGATAACAATGATTCTCAACTAGGGAGATGCTAAATTCAGAAAAGTGATGGAGGAAGGCTTCGACTCTAAAGAACAACTGGCTTAGAAATAGCAGTAGTTTTTGACAGCTGCAGTTATGAGTAAATAAAATAGCTAGAATTGAGTATTAGGGGTGTGCGAAGTGGGCCGTATTCAATTTAGATTCAGTCCGAATCGGGGACAGTGATTTGATTAGTTGATTTGGATTGCTGCCCCTGATTCGATTCAGCCAAATTCGAATCTGAAGATTCGATGCTGATTTGGAGAGATTCAGCAATTTGGACATAGACACAGCTTTAAATGTTTTTTCTATGTACCTCGAGGTACCAGTGAGACTTGTGAACACTGCAATGCTAGGGCGCATAGAGCATCCCACTGGAGTGCGGTGGGGAGGCCCTCCACATGCTCAGTGGTGAACCCAGAAGTGGACCAGAAGCATCTCCTGTCCACTTCCAGGTCTGCCAGGGAGTGCACTGGGGGACCTCCCCGGACCCAGGAGGCACCAGTCGCCGAGCTGGGGGAGCACAGGCCCCCCCACCGTGTGCTCCTCGGTGGACCCAGAAGTGGACTGGAAGTGCTTCTGGTCCACTTCTGGGTCTGCTGCTGAGCACACTGGAGAGCCCCCCATGCTTCCGTGGGATGCTGCATCTGCTCCAGCATTGCAGCATTCACAAGCCGCCTGCTACCTAGAGGTATGAAGAAAAAACATTTAAAGCTGTGTCTGTGTCCGAATCTCCAAATCTCTCCAAATTGATTCCGAAGATTGAGTCAATTCGTAGGGATTAAAGGGTCTCTTGGTTCAGTTCGGATTTGGAGATTCGGCCACCGAATTGCCACCGACTCGAATAAGGAACCGAAGATTCGCATAGCTCTATTGAGTATGAGGATTTGATACTAAATATTTTCCACACCTTTTCATGTGGTTGTGTGTCTGAATATGCTTAATCACAGGTGCTGCAGTCCTTTTGGTAGTTGTACCACTAGACATTTTTGGGTCAATAGATCAAATTCACAGAAAAAAGTCTAGTTGTGTGAGAAGTGATAGAGATGTAGGTCTTTGGTCTGACTTGCATGTTTAACAAGACAGGGTATGATAGTTAAGCTCATGATGTTGTTATGAGATAAATCTTCTCTCAGTTTGCATTGGAAGTTTATTGTAAAAGGAAACACTGGAGCTGAAACAAGGAATGCCTAGCTGTATATAATATTCGGTTTAACCTGCATTTCTCAGACAAGGTATCTAATGTTATGTGATGCTCCATTTTCATGAATACCAGACTTGTGTAAACCACATCTGCATTGCAGCAATTCCAATGTGTCAGTCACTTTATGAAAAATTAAATTCAAAAGTTATCAACTAATGAGGCTTAATTGCATCAGCCTTGAGTGCTGGTGAAGAAGAATGAATAGAATAATTAGGCTAGAACTGTCAATGGCCTTCAGAGAGGAGTTGTTTTCAAATGAACTCAATGTATCTGGAGAAGGGATGAATTTGCTTTGTGGGTTTTGGAACGATGATGATGTAACCTTTTGGCCTGAGAAAAGGCCAATGTATAAATAGCAAAGTATGCAAGAGGGCAGGCCTGGGACAGAGTTGAGAGTGGTTTCAGAGCTGTAGACAGCAACAAAGAGCATTTTACAGAGCTCTCTATAGAGATTTGCAATGGCACTTACATCCTGACTTGCCATCCATTCCTGCTTGTATCATTTTTGTGCTGCTCTTAAAAATAAAATACTTAATGAGATTGATGTCTATGGTGGTTCTGATACTGTGGTCAAGCATGACCAAGTTTATCCTTGAAGTAACTGGAGTTACTAACTCCAGTTATGTCAGCTGGAATGAGCGTGGCAGATGTGCACAGAGCCAGAATGAGGCCTATGCGCTATTTAAACCCCAGGCCTTGTAATAAGCCTCTGCACAGATGTAAATCCCTGTATTCCTCTACCTTAACAAATGAGGGTTTATTCTGTTCTCCATAATAATTCTGCTCTACATAAGTGTTACAGGGAACTTATGGTTTTTGTTACCGAGTGAGAGAAAATGGAGGCAGCTGCACTCAGGCGGCCAAGAAGAGGGCTAGCTACAGAGCGAGAGGCAGCTAGAGCCCTTTAAACAAGAAGTGCCTCTTGCTGGGCTGGTAGCCCAGCAATAGTAGAACAGGGGAGTAACCTGGGAAAACAGCAGCAAGCGGACTGCTGCAGTGCTAGCTCCGCTGCTATAAGCTATCCTGAGGGCTGGCGAGCCAAGCACAATAGAGACCACCTGCAGGCTGGCCAGGAAGTCACATGACCAGAAAGGGGCAGGGCTCTGGGGCGCACAAACCCAGGCCAGAGCCCAAGCAAACAGTCTGGTCCTGGAAGCTGAGGGGGAAAGGAGCTCTGCCTGCTGCTGATGACCTGTGTACAGGGGCTGGGGCTAGCAGCGGGCTAAGGCCCAAGACTGGGGAGAAATTTTGGTCTACAGCCAGGTCCCTAAAGGTTTAGGTAGAGCCAGAGGGCTCATGTTGGTTTGAGTTTTGACCCTAGTATGGGACTAGAAAAGAGTGAGAGGAGGTCCCAGTAGTGTCAGAGAGGCACAGAGTTAGAACCAGAGTAGGCTCATTAGCCCCATTCCTGCCCCTCTTGGGCTGAGAGCTCACAGCCCAGAAAGGGCAGGTTGGGGCCAAAAAAGAGCTCAGAGCCCTAGAGGAGCAGAGATTGGGGCCGCAGGGCAGAGATAAGAGCCCAAGAGGGTGATCTAAAGGCTGGGGCCTGGAGAGCCTGACCCGTAATGGGTCTAGGTCGAAGAGGCTGGGAAGGCCAAGGCACCAATAAGGAGTGGAGGCCTAAGGCAGCCTGGTGGTGTGGGGTAAGGTACACACTCAAGTGATGACTGGAAACACCTGCAAGGCATGGGCACAACTGTAGGGGAGGTTTGAAGGATGTGATTAGCCCTTAAGGTGATGAGCATTGACACCAGTTCTCATGAGTGAGATCTTGCTTGGGGAACCTTCTTTTCTAAAGATAAAACAACAACAAAGCACAGCAAATGAGCTGAAGGGGAGATGCCCAAAGGAAGTAGAGAGGACAAGGGATGAGGCTAGGGTTGTTATGGCCACTCTGGGGTAGGACCCAGTTACAATAAGCTTGTAATACTTATGAAGTAATGCACTGAGCCACCTAACCTCTATTCCCTCAGAAGTTAGTTATAAATTAACTTAATTAGCAAATGACCTAACGTTAAAGTACAATCCTGTTTTCTACTCAAAGAATTCCACTGACAGGTCTTCAGGTACCAGAATATTTTTATCTACAAATCAATAGCAAAGCTCCACAACACTTGTACTATCAGACAATCAAAGCTGCGATAGCACTGTAATCAGTTATATCCACATAGTGCACAATACTGACTGCTAATGACATGAGTGTTATCTGAGATTTGCAGGACCTGGCCAATTGAATAGGACAGTAGTGACAATCAATAGTTTTCTATCATTATAGCTGCACCATTCATACTGCTTGGGTAAAAAAGTTTGTCAGCATTTCTATTCTATGCATTTTTGAGGGTTTTTTTTTATTTATTTCAAAATGTTCAGAGTTGAAAATCTTCTTATAAGATATATGCCTTGCAACAGGTTTTCTAGTAGCTTGATTGGTACAAGAGTTTTTTTTTTTTTGTTTTGTTTTTTATTTTTTTACTTAAATATTACCTTAAATTTTGACTTGCAAAGAATAAAGTGCACATGCAAACACACATGGGCACACACTAATGATTTATTCAATGCAGTAATGCAACACTCAAAAACAGTGACAGATACAACTGTTTGTGGTCCTAATCCGCACTTCTCACCCTAACCTCTGCTTGCCATATGAATAGGTGTTGTTAGGAATAGTAAGTATTAAACATGTTAAATTTTATTTTATAAATACAGTGACCATAGAAAGGAATTTGCAAAGGCCAGTCCTGTATAAGTACAGCACAGACCTATAAGCCTTCTGAACCAATATTTTCAAAAACAGAAAGTCAAAGTACTTTAATAAATCTGTATCTAGGGGTGTTTATTAGGGCTGTGTGAAGCTTCAGTTGCCAATCTGATTAAAGGGAGATTTGGCCTGATTTGGCAGCCAAATCTCAGAATCCAAATCGAATTGGGAAACCCATTAAAAGGTCTGAATCGAATCTGAAGCCTCGGAATTGATTCAGAAAAGATTCAGAGATTCGGATCAACTGCCCTCCGAATCGGTTGAATCTGAATCGAATACTTCCCTATTCACACAGGCCTGGTGTTTATACATCTTCTTGGGGTGGAGGGGGGTGAGGGATTGAGGTGCTTTAATTAGAACATCTCTGAGAGCCCCTCTAATTAAAGAACCTGGAGCATCATGTGTATCAGCATCCCTGCACTGAAAAATGGCTGCAGGGGGGTGCTTTAACTAAAGGTCGTTTGACAAGCTTTAATTAAAGTGCCCTCACCATCATTTTTCAGCGAAGAGAGGGTAATACACATGATGCTCCAGGCACTTTAAAGTGCCACTGCCACCATTTTTCAGCATGGGGACACTGATACACATGATGCTGGAGTAATTACCATGCTCCAGCAGACTCAATCTGCACTGTAATTACAGTGCATCAGAACAACCTTGATATACGTGTATAGGTGCCTTAGGCTCTTAAATAAGAAACCAGGTTTTCTAAAGCACTAAACGCCACACAGTTCCTATTAATTAGATGCTGAGCACTCCTGAAATCAGGCTACCTGTTTAGGAGCTGAATTATGGATTTAAGTTCTTAACTTCAGACACCTCTTTTGAAGACCTTCATGATTGTTTTTAGTGAGATTGTATTTTATTTAAAATGGCCCTGTATTCAACACAACCTAGAAACAAGACATTCAACCCCAAGGATTTAGTTCTTACCTAGCATTAGAACATTTGACATATATCCTGCCCCTTTGCTCAATCGTTTAGGCCTAGGCCCCATTTGGTTGCTTTACTTCCTGCCCTCCCAGTATAACACCTCTGAACATGTTGCTGCTCTTACATAAGCCAATGTAAATCTTTTTGTTGGCATCGTAATCTTGATCAGGCCCTTTACAGGTGTTCGATTGTCGAGTTGATGGCATTGGTTGTGCTTTAGCATGTGACGGGGAAGTCCACAAGAAGGTTGCCATGGCTTCCAGTCCTAGCGAACGTTGCTCCCTTACAGCTCTGCCGTGATGCTGCATGTGTAAGGGAATACCGTAAGGCTATCAGTAGCCCATATCTCCCAATTAATAAGGACATTACTATGCCAGATAGGCTCAAATCTAGAAAACCATTCTGGAAATATGCCAAGAAGCTTTATGATGATAACAGGAGCATCAAAGAACAATGGAAGGAAGTCTGGGCAAATACCAACCTGCTGCAGAAATACAGCATTTGTGATCCTAGAATCTGCTAGCTGGGATTTGAGCTACTGAGAAAGATTTGGTCCTTCCTGAATCATACTCAGACACTCCATGGAAAATTTAGACACCTACTCCATAAATGGAGAATCAAAAGAGAGTCTGGGTTATGAATGTGGTGTGGTTTTTCAGATGGTGCAACACATTGTGAACAATTGCCCAATTAGATAATTTAATAGTGGTCTAAAATCAATCCATGCAGCTAACTCTGAAGCAGTCTAATGGTTATCACATTTAGATATTAATCTATCTATGTTGTAATCCTAAAATGTCATATGAGAGAGAGAACCTTTCTGTTGCTGTCGGCAGGAGCAGAATCGGGCCTCTAGCATGCAGTTACTAGCATGGCCAGCGCTAACCTGTCCACAGAAGCAGGGGCAGAGTTGGTTGCTGCAAACAGGAGGTGAACCAGCCATTTTTCCTGGAACCTCTCCATAGCTCTGCCTCCTATGTGCTTATTAGTTTTAGGCATTTCAGGAAACCTACGTCTGCCTTTGAGACCCTTGGACTACATGAGTGGCCAAACACAAACCAAAACCTGCACTGGATGGGAGGAAGATAAAGGCTCACTGTCTGGATAATGTTGCTAGTGGGCTGAACAAACCTCCCTAGGGGCTGAATGAAACCAGTGAAGATCGAGGAGGAAGAGTTAGTCAAGGTTCCCAAGTGACCTTTCCTTTCCTACCCCATCAACATTTTCCTCAGAGAATCAGGGTTGAAGTTTGGAGGTTATTTGCAAGTATGGGTGAAAAAAAATTGGCCCTTATCATTTTAGATCATATACTTGTCCTTGCGGAGGGACCAGAGGAAGGGAGGGAAAATGGATAATGGCTCTTGTTGACCCATTAATTCTTGCTGGTCCTTGCCTTTGAGAGGTGAAGCTATTGAGCAGCATGAAGGACCTGACCCTAGTTTAAAATTTTCATTCAATTTTTGTTGTGTAAATAATTTAGTGAATGTTTTCCCATAATCTCTTACCTCTGCTTCTGTACATTTATTCCCACAGTCACCAGTTTAACCACTTATTAAAGCTGGATTTGTATTGGTGGATAAATATTATTTTAAACTCCCAGACAGAAGCATATCTCTTTATAAATTCTTTATCATATTTGTAGAGAAATATACTATCTCTTTGCAATGTAATTAACTTTGTCACTACACAATTAGTTTATAGGATTTATTAATACAACTATTAAAGCCAGCTAACAAGCTCTGGCAATCCCTGTGTGGGTTTTAAACCACAATGCAGACAGGCATAATAATAAAAGGAAAACTTTCTCTATTCTCCTGTGAGTGGGAATCCTGGCTCTCTTACACATTTTACACTGTATTTACATTTAAGTATCTGACAGTGGTTCGAACCCTGAGGCCCTTGCTCAGTTTTTACTTAGGCAAGCTCCTGTTGCCTTATACTGAGTTCAAGCCCAGAGAGAGGGTGTGTAGTGAAAGAAGGAATGCCCAAGCTCCCTAACAGGAGCTGCATAAAACAAGTAGAATACCAGTCCTTTCACAAAGGCACTACTTTGTCCTCACTTTGCTGCAGGGTCCTAAATGGAGCAGGGGAAGTAAGGCCAAATGAATATGTATACAGCGCTGAGCTCTGCTCTTCTTAAACACATCCATCTTTTGAACATGACTGGATTCCACAAAAAGAGTAGGACAACTATGAAACTGTGATGGCCTGCTAGGCTAGGGACAGACATTACACATAAACCAGTTTAAGTGATCAGAAGCTGGTTTAAACCTGTAACAGAACAGGTGTTCAGTGCACGGAAACCAGTTTGAAAAAAACCTGGTTGAATGTAGTATTAGAATTAACTGATTTGGGTCAAACCAGTTTATGCAATGTCTGTCCCAAACCCCTTGCTGGTTTAAGTTAAACCAGACTCCCCCAGCATCCTGGCATGCTCTCTGGGCTGGGTGGGGCTCTCTGCTCCACAGCAGAGCTGGCCTCTCCCCTCTGCTCCCTGGCTAGAGCTCTGGCAGAGACTGCATATAGTGGGGTCTACCTGGCTTCCCCCTGCTCCTCGCCTCCCCTCACCATTCCCTGCTAAGCAGGGGTTCCCCAGTCCCCTCTGCCTTACACAGACACCTCAATATTAGCTAGCAGAACGCATGCTGGCTGCGGTCAACAAAGGCAGAATCAACGGGTAGCTGCTGATGTCCCTCTGTTTTCTTAATGGGGTGATAAACACTGAGTTAGGGGTGATAAAAACTGTGTTATCAATTCTCTGCTGGGCTGGTCAGGGGTGGGGGCGGGGAACCCCTCCCTAATCAGGGCATCCTGCCAGGGGCTTGGCCATGCCTCCCTCAGCTCAGCATTGTGGAAGGGAAGGGAGGGCTGGTTTAGTATCCCCCAGCTTCTAGCCTGAGCCACTGCAGGCATGTGCCTGCATTTCTGGGATGTCTGCATCATCACAAACTGGTTCAGGCTAACCAGGTTAGACTAACCTGCAAAGATTGAATCAATTCAGGCTCAGGCTTTTTGAATGCCTGTCCCTAGCCTCAAAGAGCTAATAGTGTACAGCTTCATTCTCTAAAACAGGTGAAATACTGACATTTCATCTTGGTTCATGTGGCTTTTTCCTGCTCCACCTCCTGAGCTTTTTGCAATGCTTCATCATATGTTTTCATTGCGTTTTTCTTTGAAGATGAAAGAGAGATCTGATCTGTCATTTGTATGGAGGGGAAACTATTAACTTCAAGGCTATTTTTAAAGTATCGCATAGAGAAAAAAGCATATAATAGACATTACATTTTAACCTACTCAAAATGTAGTGTCTGCAGCACTTTTATGGTGGCATTCCATGCATACAACACCATGGGAAGGGTGGAATTTGACCCACTTATTTATGCCAGAAACATAACCTTCCCCAGACTTAGCTGTTAAGATGTTTTTATCATTGGACTTGTTACGCTCCTTGGAAAACAACTGTTTATTGTGGAGCGTTTGGTTTTCCAGTTTTTGCTCTGTCTGTTGTTCTGGCATGGGTTTGTGTATTTTAAAAGAAAATCAATAGTGGGTTAATGACACTGCTAGACTGCAGAAGAATTTAATGATTTTGGTGAAATATTTGAAAATGTTGCAGCTCTGCTTTTACTTATTTGTATCACAAAAGTATGTATGGGGTACATAGCAAACTTATTAAACCAAAAGCTTCTACCACATCATTAATCTGTGATGACCTAAAAACTGGATATAAAAATATTAATGTTTTCTAATGTTAAATGAATTAAATTCTCACTGAAAGTTGTATAGATGTAGCTCTGAATGCATTTGGATGTTTTTTGAATAATAAAGATGATAAAAGATCTTGACTCAGCTCCTTGTCCTGCTCCAAGAATCTGATGGCAGAGGAAAATGCAACCTTTTCTTTTTTTTTCTTTTTCTTTTCACTTAAGAGAGAATGTGATATTCAAAAAAACAGACAATTACTCTCTGAAATGAAAAGTAAAAGTTACACAATGGCAGTAAGTGCTATTGAAGCTCATAGCCAGGCCTAATTTTGTCATTAAAAATTGGGTTGGGATTTGAAAGTCACAATTCAACCTTTGGCTGACATTACAGCAGCGAAATAGAACGGTGTTTTTATTTTACAGTGGGCTCCAGGGCATATAGTGGGAGCCAAGTTTACAGAGCAGTCAGATAGAAGTCAGCAGAATTTCTCAGAGGTAGAACACCAGCACACGAGGCTGAACAGGTGCTGGCTGGCAACTTTCTCATCTCCATTATTATCCTCTCATCATCTTCTTTTACTTTAGTGACTTGCTATGATCCTGCAAACAATCTCTCTCTCACACACACGCACACTCGCACACTTAATTTTAAGTGTGAATGAACTGGACTCCTCACATAAGTAACATTAAACAAGGGTCAAGTAATTGCAGGATCAAAGGGCTAGTTCTCATCCCTTTACTGTCGCATCCTTAATCATAGGTTGGGGGGTTAGTTATTGTACCTCACCTTTCCCACACTCCTCCCCTTTGTAGCAGGGAGTGCAACAGCTGTGCAGAACTGAGCCCCTGCCAAATCAGAGAGAAGACTGGAACCATTGCAAGAGTATGTAGGACAATTCAAAGCAGTGAGACCCTAATTAAAAAAAAAAAAGACATGGCTATAGCCTCTGAAAATCGAGTCAAGAGATATTTCTGCATAACTGAGTTTCCCCATGTGTAAAATGAAGATAAGATTATTTTGCATTGAAAGGGTTAATAAGCAATTTGGAACATTATTTGAAATCTCTGGATGCAAAGGACTGTCTGGTGTAAGTACAAAGAATTATGATTATGATTATTTTTTATTAATTATATTTTGAGGGATTAATTTGCACATTTGATTACCCAGTAAAACAGAGATTTTCCATTAATAAGAGAGCCTGTATCTCTCAACCTCCCCAGCTGAAAAGAGACCGCTATTAACACATCTTCTCATCATGTTGAAAATAATCCTCTGTGATGGTGGTAGATTATGTCTGAAGCACTCTGGTATGATAGCTGATCATTCAAGTGTATGGTCTGTGAAGAATCAAACTAAATGAACACATCTGTACCCAGCAGTAATTATGTCTAACAAAAGGCCATAGAAAGAGATTTTCCTGTGAATAGGCACCCATAGCTAACTTGTTGTTAATTTGATACACTAAACAGGGAAAATCAACTTTGTGTAAACCTTAAGGTCTTCTCACTTCACTTCACTTCACATACATCACTCCTGGAGGCATAGTACATCCCCTGAAAACCTTTCTGCAAGTTGCTCAGCAAGGCCATTACAGGAAGCATGGTATAGGTAAACCTATAGTATCGCGTTATGAAAGCAGACTTGGAAAGAGCAGAGGTTGAGTAGAAAGCTTTTGTTTGTGGAGATCATAAAATGTTTGCCAGCGGTTGGAAACAACTTGCACCGTTTTTCTAAACATGGCCCTAATACTGAGGTTGGATTGGTTTGGCTTGCCCTGCGTGGAGTCCCACTGGCTTTCAGGAATCTGTCCATGCCAGTCTGATGGTAGGGGCAGGGCTTATGCTTAATCTGAACTAGAGAGATTCTGACATGGATTGTAGAGACCCTCACACTTTTTGACAAGCGTGCAGAAGCCGAGTCAGTTTTCAGGGCAGGCACCATCGTTCCTCCCTCGCACGTAGACATACGTTTGCTCCTTTTCTCCGTTTATTTTCAAGTACGTGCCCACGTTTGGATGAGAGCTACTTTGCCATGTCATGAAATGTCATCACGTGGGTTTAAATTTTCTATTTAGAGGTACAGTAATGGTTATTTTCAGAAGAGAATTATTCTATTTTCTTTTTCTGGCAAGTTTTGTATTTTAGGGGATGAGTAAGTGCACATTCATGCTTTCTCAGTGACGATGAAGGTGGATAGCTGAAAAACATTAGAGTTAAAAGACAGTTATTTGAAGAGTCAGGTTATTATAGATCATCTAACATTGAAGAAATGACTGGAGTAAAAGCATTAAAAATAAATAACAATCATAACCATTGTTGCATGCCAGAGATGCTTCATATAGGGTCTGATTTCCAAATTAAGAGATCAAAGGCAAACTTCTGGCTTCAGTGGCGCTGACATGGAGCTTTGCCATTGACTTCAGTGCTGCCAGGTTTTTACTCCCAAATTAGCTGGAGTCAGATACAGAAAGACCAGTTTTCAGCCACTAGATTTTCTTCTGTAATTAGACTGTGCTTGGAGTAGTATTGATAAATGGGCATTTCAACAATTTTTACATTTACCATTTTAAAGGCAGAGTAAGTTTATATACCTATCCAGCCATGCAGGGAACTAACATCTAAGTAGGTCAAAGAGGAATTATACACAGAATTCTTGGTGGAGATGGGAAATGCTTTTGAGAAACTGGTATTTCAATAACTATAATGCCATTAACAAGAAGATACATTTTCCCTGAAAGAAAGAGATCAGCTTTGTAAGTACATCTGGCTCTGTGAACCTAGAGTTGGTTTAAAAATAGTTTTGAGGCATTATATGGTTATTCTACACTATATTGTCCATTTTTGATTCAGTAGCAGATTGTAAAACAGTTTTTTTTTAATCTCTAACTTTCCTATCCAGGGTTATTTAAATTTATTTTCTTCATCTGTAAATGAAAATTTTTATTTCATTTTAGTCGATGCTCCTTGAAGAAACATATTCCTCGAACTCCACATTTTCAGAAGAAAAGTGTATAGTTGCTAATATCAGAAATGTTGTAAAATTAGAATATAATGCCTTTTAAAATGCTTACTTTCATAATTTAATTTTCTCTATTGTTCATTTTAATCAATGCAAGATGAAATGGGAGGCACTTAAACCTTCCAAATACATACTGATTGAACTGAATTACGAGGCAAAAATCCCTTAAAGAACAACCAATTAGATGATAACAAACTTTAATTAATTGGAAGATAGGATTTCAAGTTTAAGCTCTTCCTCCAGCAACTCTCATTTACTGGAGGTTTATTTGTTAGAACAATAGATGGCTAAAGAAAAGAGTATGGAGCATGTATCTGTGATCATTTAGTTAATTCTAAATGACATTTCACTTTGTGCTGACTGTTTGAACCAGTGAACTTTTGGTCAACATGCCCATGGGGGAAGTATTTGTAGTCGCAGGCAGCAAAAATATTAGGTTTGGTATCAGAGAATTAACTTATTAAGAGAAGGGACTGTCCTGAAACTAAGGACTGAAAAGACTGCACTGTGACTTGCATCAACATCGTAAAAATAGATCTCCTTCTAGCAGTAAATAGGAACTATTTTCAGCTTCAATTTCTTGTCTGCTTTCAGCTCTGTGAGGTGTTACTGTCCTTCCATAAATCCCAGCTCATGCAGATGCCAGCAGCCTGTCTCCCCAGCTGTGCTGCCCATCACAAGCATCTTACCTTTTGTTGCGCTCTCCCAATAGCTCCAAAATTGCTTTTAACGCCAGTTCTTCAAACTCTGATTATGGCCTTCAGTCAGGACCCAGCTACATCTCCGACCTGTCAAGGCAGCTGTGTGCGCCTAGCACAAAGTAGCTTATGAAACACAGCTGAATATCAGTGGGGCTGGAAGCAAGGCGTTGCAAGCCAAAATCGTTTAGATGGGGAACCGATTGCCAACTAGAACCTTTGTGATAAGCAAATTATTGTGATAGCCATCTCAAAGAAAATTCAGGGAGCACAAAGTGAGTGAGATATAGGCTGATCTTTCACTAAATGCTTTTTGAAGAATTTCAAGCAGCAAATAATTTATTAGAAACTGGAATCTGTATGAAGATAATATGTGCCAAAGGGCCAAATTCACCAAATAACTTGATAATTGCAAATTGTTCAAAGCACTTCAGTAAGGACAGAATTAAACAATTAAACTAACCCTTCTGGCTTACTACTTTTAAGTGGTCTGGTGGGCTACTAAATTGCCTTGTTCTTCCCTGTCTTCACTAAGTGTGATTTTGATATTATGTCAAATACCCAAAATAAATAGTTCCTGAGACTGCAAGAGAGAAATGACTTTGTAAGAGCCCTGATTGCATCTAAGGATATATACAGATGTTCTTTGTAGACAGCTTACTTTAAGCTGAGAGATCATAGATTGGGAGTGGCTTGTGCACATCTTTACTATGCCAGGAGCTGCACTGGGAGCCCAATCTAAGTAACTCAGCAGGGGCGGTGCCAGACTTTTCCTGGTGGTGGGGCTGAGGTGGGCTAGACAGAAAATTGCGGGGGGCGCTGTGCAGACAAAGGTGGCATATGGCCGGACCGGTCTCAGGCCGGACCGGGCCAGGCTGGGCAGGCCCAGAGTGCTGCACCTCTGTAGGCTGCAGGTGGGAGCAAGGCAGGCGCAACTGTGTGGGGTAGGTGGCAGTGGCAGCCTGGAAGGTAGGCAGAGGGCTTGGACAGGGGTAGGTCTGGGAGGGATGGCTATGAGAGAAGGCTAAGGGAAATTTTGAGATGGCTATTAGGGGTGTGTGAAGCAGGCAATATTTGATTCAGATTCAACCCGATTCAGCGGACAGTGATACGATTAACTGATTCAGATTACTGTCCTGATTCAATTTGGCTGAATCTGAAGATTCAATGCTGATTTGGAGAATCAGCGACTTGGCCATAGACACAGCTTTATGTGGTTTTTTTACATGCCTCAAGGTACCAGGTGTGGCTTGTGAAGACTGAGGTGGTGGGGCAGATGGAGCATCCCACAGGAGCATGGGGGCCCCTCCTGCATGCTTGGTGGTGGACCCAGAAGTGGACTGGAGAACTTCCAGTCCACTTCTGGGTCTGCTGCCAAGCATGCAGGGGACCCCCCCCCCACCCCTCCTGGCTTGGTGATTCACCATGGGGGGGACCCTGGGTGTCCCCCCAGACCCAGGAGGCACCAGTCACCAAGGCAGGGGGCGGGGTGGGGGTTCCCCGCACATTCCCTTGCAGACCCAGAAGTGGACTGAACTTGCTTCTGGCCCACTTCTGGGTCCACCACCAAGCATGCAGGGCCCCCCCCCTCTGTACTGGGGAGCACCCCACACATGTTCCCATGGGATGCTCCATCTGCCCCACCATTGCAGCATTCACAAGCTGTCTAGTACCTTGAAGTATGTAGAAAAAACATAAAAAGCTGCATCTATGTCCGCATCATCGAATCTCTCCAAATGGAATTGGAGGCTTCCAATCCTATTTGGATAGATTAATGGGTCTCCTGATTCAATTCGGATTCAGAGATTTGGCCACCAAACTGAGCCGAATCTCCTCCGAATCGAATCAGTGACTGAAGCTTCGCAGAGTCCTAGTGGCTATAGCCCCACTGCCCCTGTATTTCAGGGTTGGGGGAGGAGCAGGCGGGATTGTGTGATAGGCATTGATGGGTCTGGGGTGGGTTTGTGGGTTTTTAGGGGGGGGTTGTCTGTTTGGGGTGAGTGGGAGTTAGGAGGCTAAAAATAGCCCAGTAGGGGGGAGGTGGAGCACGGCCCTTGGGACTGGGGTGAGCAGCTGGGCTTTCCCAGCCTCAGGGCTGTGCTCCAGTTGTGTGCAGCTGTTTGGTAGATTGGGCTAACCATTCCCAATCTAACTTAGTTCACCTCTTCAGATGAACTAAACTAGATTGGGGCAGCCATGTTTTACCTGGTCAACCCTCCTTGAACATATGTCCAGATCAGCACCTAGATCGATCTAACCCTAGTTAGGTTGATCTGAGTAGAACATCTGCTCATACCCCAAGAAGGCTCCTCAGTTTTTCAGGAAGCAGGGTATATCTTATAGATTTAACTAAATGAGATATAAGCTTTCACAAGCTCAAGCATCCAATGAAATGAACTTCAGCGCACAAAAGCTTATGCTACATGTATCTCTGATTTAGTTAAATCTATAAGTAGGGGTCTACCTAACTTGAAGAGGCAGTGGGCCCATTTCGTGGGTAGTGCCAGGGCTGGCCATCATTTCCACAGGCTGAGCCCCCCTCACACCCCTGATTTGCAGAGTGGCCCCATCATTCACCACTGATTGGTTGCGGGGGCTATTCATCATAAGGCCCTCCCCCTCACTGCCAATTGGTTGCGAAGACTATCCTTCATGCAGCCCTGCCCCTCACTGCAATTGATGGAGAGGGGTGGGGATGCACAAAAGGCAGCCCTCTCAGCGAATTAGTGGCAAGGGGCAGAGGTGGCAGCCATCTAGCTGGCAGCCCTTTGTGCCGGTAGCCCCCGCTCCCTGTTTCTCCCCCCATGGGCAGCGTGGCTGGGCTGCAACACCATGAACACTGCTAGCTCCCTCCGGGGAGCCAGCATTTTATTTTCAGTCTTTTTTTGCAGAGCCTGCCCAAATCTGCAGTTTCTATGAAAATTGCACCATCGTGAATTTGGTAGGTCCCTATCTGTAAGGTATAAAACTATGTTGCCTTCTGCCTGACTTCAGACTAACATGGTTAACTACCTCTCTGTCCAGCTTTTCCTCATAGTCAGCATGCCTCAGTATCCTACCATGAAACCTCATGGTCTGTTGTTAACTTCTCTTCTTTTATGGCTTTTTACCTCTAACTGCCTAGAGCACCTCTAAAACTAGCAGTAATAAAAACAAAACCCTAAAAAAACAACAGCTTCTTTGGACCCAGAACTGTCATCACATCCCACAATTACATTTTTCACTTGGGTTGTACTGACTTACCCAATCAATCCATCACTATCCTGTTGTTTATTGTGAAAATGTTGAACTGTCTTTGGCATCTATTATCATAGCTCTTACGTTATCCTATCAGATTTTAACTGCTCTATAATTTCTATTGTTTTTGGTCGTCTAATCTCCCCTTTATCTATTAGGTCTGTCTCATCCATTTTTAAATGGGACCATCTTTCCTCTTTTTTAAAAAAAATCAAATATCAGCATGGCATGTTATCTTGGAATCTGAAGTCAAAAGACAGAACCACCAGTATTTTTTTTCCACATCAAATAATATTAAGTTATGTCTATTTTGTATTTGCATTGACCTTTACCTAGATACTTCTGCATCAATGAGCTGTGCTAGTTTGCTTTTTTCCCCCTTTAAAACAAAAACTGCCATTGGCACTAATGCATTATAGGAGGCTTCTTTTTTGCTTTTCTTCTTCCTGGTTCTAGCTGAAGTCTTTCAAAGTAGCCTAGTAGTTTGATCCTGCAAAGAGGATTTTTTAAGCCCAAATCAGTTGGGTGCTTAGGAAGTTTTGCACATGCAAGTACTGAGATCCTGTTAGAAAATATGGATCTCCAAGTGAGATGTTTGAAAGGTTAAAATTTTCAGATTGCCATCTTAACTGTATAGTCAGAAATTGTAAGCCTATCTACTTAAGCTTATACACTGCCACATGTCTTCAGGTTAGTCTTGTCACTAGGTGGGCATATGTTGGGTTATACATGCGTACATATAAGCTCTATTAAAATGGATGCATTGGAATATCCTAACAGGAGACAAACCCTGCACTAAAGAGCTAAAATGTAAATACAGGTAAAAACTGAGTGAAAGGCAGTCTGTAGGCCGCTAAGAGAATAAACAACTTGCCCAAGGTCAAGGAGGAGGACTGTAGAAGAGCTGGGAATTAAACTCTCTTCACTCATGAGCCAATCAAAAAGCTTAGCTACATATCCTTTTATCTTCTGGGGCATGGGAATTAACAGTTTAGAGAGAATCATAGAAAATTGGGGCTCAAAGGGACCTCAGGAGGTCATCTACTCCAACCCCCTGCTCAAGGCAGGACTGTCCCCCAACTAGATCTTACCAGCCAAGGCTTTGTCAATCTGGGTCTTAAAAATCACCAAGGATGGAGATTCCACAACCTCTCTTGCAAGAACGTTGTGGGAGACCATATTAAAAACCTTGCTAAAGTCGAGGTATACCATGTCTACTGCTCTCCCTGCATCCACAGAGGCATTCATTTCATTATAGAAAGCAATCAGATTGGTCAGGAATGACTTGCCCTTGATGAATCCATGCTGACTGTTCCTGATCACCTTCTTCTCCTCCAAGTGTGTAGCAATGGATTCCTTGAGGATCTGCTCCATGATTTTTTTCCAGGGACTGAAGTGAAGCTGACTGGTCTGTAGTTCCTTGGATCCTTCTCCTTTTTTTAAAGATGGGCACTATATTTTCCCTTTTCCAATTATCTGGGACCTCACCTGATCACCATGATTTTTCCAAGATAATGGCCAGTGACTTTGCAATCACATCAGGCAACTCCCTCAGCACCCTCAGATGCACTGCATCCGGCCCCATGGACTTGTACATGTTCAACTTTTCTAAATAGTTCCTAACCTGTTCTTTCACCACTCAGGGCTGCTCACCTCCTCCCCAAACTGTAGTAGCCTGGGAGCTGACCTTGCTTATGAAGACTGAGGTAAATAAGTCATTGAGTATTTTAGCCTTTTCCCCATCATCTATCACTGGGTTGCCTCCACCATTCAAAAAGGGACCCACACTTTCCCTGACCTTCCTCTTGTTACTGACTTACTTGTAGCAACCCTTCTTGTTACCCTTCACGTCCCTTGCTAGCTGCAACTCCAGTTGCTCTTTGGCCTTCCTGACTTCATCCCTGCGTGAGCAATACTCTTATACTCCTCCCTTGTTGTTTGTCTACATTTCTACTTCTTGTGAACTTCCTTTCTGTGTTTTAGTTCCCTGATGAGCCAAGCTGGTCTTCTGCCATACCTGCTAGTCTTCCTGTGCATCAGGATGGTTTGTTCCTGCACCCTCAGTAAGGTTTTTTTAAAGAATTCAATCAGCTTTCCTGGACTCCTTTCCCCTCAGACTGGCCTCCCAGAGATCCTGCCCAGCAGTTCCCTGAGTGAATCGGAGCCTGACTTTCTGAAGTCCAGGGTCCTTACTTTGCGGCTCTTCTTCCTTCATTTTTTCAGGATCATGAATTCAATCATCTCATGGTTACTGCTGCCCAATTTGCCATCTGCTTCTACATTTCCCAGAAATTCTTCCCTGTTTGTGAACAGATGAAGAAGAGCACAGCCCCTAGTTGGCCTCTCCATCACTTGCACCAGGAAGTTGTCCCCAACACTCTCCAAAACCTTCCTGTATTGCCTGCACACTTCTGTATTGCCCTCCTAGCGGATGTCAGGGTGACTGAAGTCCCCCACGAGAACCAGGGCCTGTGATTATCAAACTTTCATTAGCTGTCTGAAAAAAGCCTCATCCACCTCATTCTCCTAGTCTGGTGCTCTATAGCAGACCCCCATCATGACATCACCCTTGTTGCCCTCTGACTTTAACCCAGAGATTTTCAACAGGTCTATGTCCAGTTTCATCCTGGAGCTCTGACCAATCATTTGGTTCTTGTACATAAGGTGCAACTCCTCCTCTTCTCCCCTGCCTGTCCTTCCTGCACAGTTTGTACCCATCCATGACAGTGCTCCAGTCATGCGAGCTCCCACCACGTCTCTGTTACTCCAGTCACATCATAGCTCCATGACTGTGGAAGGACTTGCAATTCTTTCTGCTTGTATCCCAGGCTCTGTGCATTCATGTACAGGCACCTAAGGTAACTAGCCGATTGCCCTGATTTCTCAGGAAGAATAAGAAGGCCTCCCTTGTCCCCTCTGCTTGTTCTTCCTCCAGGTCACCTGCTTCCCCACTTACCCTCAGGGCTTTGGTCTCTATCCCGTGGCGAACCTAATTTAAAGCCCTTCTCACTAGGTTAGCCAGCCCATCTGCCTTTATTCAGAGAAGGCTTTGTACACTTCATCACCAGCACTTGCAAAGTCATCCTGAAGTGCTCATCTTGGTACAGTATCATTTAACTTTTATCTTTGGTTTTATACTGAGCAGCTCACACTAAGGTCCCTTAACATCTGGGATTCCAGCTGTAAGCCTTTCACCTTGTCCCTATTCTCCCACACTTGATTCTGAACCTGAATTGTTTTTATGACAAGATGACGACAGTCTTGTCTGTTTACAGTTAATTTGTTCTGACTATCAAGACATGGACGAAAGGCTTAGATTCCCAGTGCTGGAAACATCCCCTGGCACATTTTAAAATGTGAAATGATGTTCAATTTCCGTGAAACTAGCTATTCCACTTAAAACACCACTGTAGATTTCCTTTACAACAGAGTATTTAAGATGCATCTCCCCTTCGTGTGTCCTTGTGTTGAGAACCCGTTCCTACATTATGGAGCAAGTAAGAGTCTGTATTTTAATCCTTCTGCCTTAGGTAAACTTTATTTTGCCCACTTAGATACTTTTGTGATCATTATGTTTACAAAGAAAAAAGGTTGAGTCCTGAGTATCTTTTACCAATATTTTACTGACTGAAATGTGCTGACATACTTAAGAGTTAGAGGATATATCTTGCTTTGTACATAGCTGAAATTCAGTAGGTCTTTACATTGGAAATTGCTAGTATTTTTATTCTCAATTTGATAAATGGGATGCAACATGTCTAGTGTTTTGCAGAACCATTGCATAATGTCTAGAGAATGTAATGAGTGCACTGACCCTATTTTTAATTCCTTAGAAAGCACAAGGTTTTGTTAAGTGAGACAAAGGACAGTTAATTCGCGTTTCCAGCATTTATCAACATGCTGACAGGTGCAACAAAATAGACCTTTGCTTTGGAGTTTACCATCAAATAAAAATACATAATTTCTGCAGTGTAACTTCCCAAGTGAACTCAAATAGTCATGAATATTCATAACACCATGGATATATTAGTGATAGCACTATGCACCTGCCTAGGTTCATCAAGTGCACTTTATAAGGACTCTGTAAATACTGAATGGCTCTTACATTACTCATGAATGGTTCATGGTGGTAATTATTGTAGTTGAGATGTTTATGAGCAGACGGGATTCTGGGGGAGAAGAGCAACAGGTGCACTGAAGCAACCCAGCTGTTCGGTTACATCAACCAACATGATCAGATTCATCTTGCACCTTCAAACAAAGTGATGTTTGTATTCACATAAAATGACTCAGAAGATAGAAGAAGAAAAATCGAATCTTATCTGCAATACAGTAAGGATATAGAGCTAATTTTGTTTTTTTTTCAGAGCAGCATAGGGACAAACAGCAATGCCAATCAGGAAGTCAGACTCTCTGAAGACCGTAAGCACACGATTCAGTTTGCAGTAGGGCACCTCTCACACCACTGTTGAATTTGATTCAGACATTTCAAATCATGACCAAATTTCCCAGTACAGAATCTTAGCTCTGTACTATCAAAAATTGCTTGTGCAAATACTTTTTTTTTTTAATGTCATCTTTAGGGTAATTTTGGGGAATCACAAGCCATGGTCAAGAAAACAGAGGATTGCTAAAACTGTGAGACTCAAAAGGAAGTCTCTCTTTCTAGATTTTCACACCTAATTTTAAGAGAAATTGTTATTTGCAATGTAGAAGCGTAATGCCTTTCTGTGCTCGATTGTGATCCCCTTGATTTTGTTGGTAATTGTTCTTGTGCGTAATTGTTCACAAAATAAAGGATCCAACAGGTTCCCAATCTGCTCCACCAGCATTAAAGCCTAAATTTTCGTATTTGCGGACATGCAAAAGTGCATGCCTATAAACCACATGTCAGCATGAAGCTTATGGTTGAATCGTGCTTGTGGGGAAATTGGCTACTAACCCCTTTTCTTTTCCAAGTGTTGCATTCATTTCTAGGGATAAAGGTTGTAGCTGTGTTGGTCTAAAAAAGCAAAAGCAGTCAGTGTGATAGAAATGATGCCTTTTATTAGACCAACTAGATAGAGAGGTTCTCCTGGGCAAGGAAGTTCTGTTCTGTTCAGGCTGCTCTCCAATATGCAAATTTGGCTCAAAATAAAAGGTTAGAGCAGGGGTGTTAGCTGGTCTAATAAAAGGCATCGATCCAAGCCTAATTTGCATAAACTGAACTTTCTCCTGGCTGGAAAACTTACACCACCCTCCAGCTCTCCTGTGCAATATGAAGTTTCATTTCTACCTGGGATAATTTTACAATCTTCGCATTCTCCTTTGTCGGAGGAAGGGTGCGTGAGCCCGAAAGCTTACAAGTAAAGCCTTTTTTTCTTTTGCAACTATCTAGTTGGTCTAATAAAAGATATAGCCTCCACCACAATGACTGCTTTTACTTTTTAGACCAACACGACTACAACCTTTATTCCCGAAACATGGAAGATAGGTAGTTAGCCTCTTTGAAATGAAAATTTCTTCATCTTACAAGGAGGAAGCAAAATTCAACACTTTGAGACCTGGAAGCTAACACTCCTGCCTTTTGTTTAGAGCCAAATTTGCATATTTGTGAAGCAGCCTTGCTCAGGAGAACCTTTCCATCACCAGTCCTCTTGTGAAAATGCAGCATCTTAACAAGAAAAAAGCATAATTCAACATCCTGCTTGTCGTCAGACACCTTTGAGGTAAACAGACTGCTCTAACTTTTATCCAAGCCTAATTTGTATGAAATGAACTTTTCCGGCCAGGAGAACTTACACCACCCGCCAGCTCTCCTGTGCAATATGAAGTTTCATTTCTACCTGGGAGACACATTACAATCTTTGCGTTCTTCTTTGCCTGAGGAAGGGTGCATGAGCCCAAAAGCTTGCAAATAACAAAATTTTCTTGCAGCTATCTAGTTGGTCCAATAAATTATATCACTTCTACCACATTGACTGCACTCAGTTCTAGCCATTTTGTTCTTACTGAAATATGTAATGAGTTTCCTTTGGCCCCCTTTCTCCTTGTAAATATGTCCTTGAGGATTCAAATTAGTTTGTCCTTTAACTCCAGGAATCTTTAAGTCATGGTAAGATGGCATATTGATACTTTTTTTTCGTCTATAGCTGGTGGAATTACTTTCTTCGGTGGCTCAGCACTGGGGAAAGAAAGTAGGAAGCAAATCTCATGGCACTTTTGTGGAAAGTAGAAAGTCTTAACAGAACAGGCAGGGCTGTATCCTCTGACACCTCTGAACCTACCATGGTAGATGATAAGGACAGCATGATTCAGATAGATCAGTCTAGATATATCCTGTTCACATGCTTTCCCTCTAAAATACCCACTCCTGCCTCTGTCGAAGACAGGATACCTGGCTCAATGGACCGTTGTTCTGACCCAGTACAGCACTGGGTTCTTAGGTTCTTTGCACCACCTTCCTTTGTGTCCTTAAAAGATAAAATGGATCAGAAATAGTAAGTGTCATGATTGTTCCTTTTTCAGTTGACACGTTGGGCCTCTTATACTAGCAGGTAGGGTATTTAAAAATAATTTTGTTTTAATATTCAGTCTCCAGTCATCTGAATTATTTGATGCACATAATATGGCATGTTCATTGTTCTTATTTAACAGTGTATGTGTTTATTGTTATGCTAGGTTTATGATTACTCATATGAGTGATTGTCTAAAACAAAAATTGTTGTTAAACGATGCTTGGAAAATAAGTTTTGATAGTTTGGCTGTTAAAAATACCAGTGGGATTGGGGATCAAAATCCATAGAGATTTAAGGGAGTGGGGAGTGGTGGTGGTTGATGGTTAATTAAATTCTACAAATGCTGTTCTTGTCCAAAGCAAGGTAGTAAAGCTGGCTAGCTAGGGAATAATATAAAAATCAGGTTTTAATAATTATGGCAATGTAGAGAACAATTAATGCAACAGCTCAACTCTGAGCAGCTCTGTGTGAAAAAGACTAGAGATGCCTAATTAATTTCATGGGTAGAGATTCTCCTGCTTGTGGGCCATGCCATCTTGCCATCCCGTTGCAGAGATGAGACGTAAATGGAGAGGGGGAGGAAAAAAGTGGCAGGAGGAACCAGATGGCAACTGAGGGCAATGGAAACAGTGACACGGGAGAACTGAACGAGGAGGACGGTCAGAAACGTAGCTTTACTCACCGGACTAGAAGAACCAGAACTGCTTGTCATTTTAAATTCAGTTGCATTCATTTTCTTATCAAAATCAGTGGTGATAGGGTGACACTTGTAGAACAGCAACTATTGTGCTGAGGATGGATACAGCTTTGTGTAGCACAGCTGGATGTAATGTTTCCCTTTCATTCTGCTGAGCTGCATCCTTCTCCCAAGTTCATGGAATGAACTTGTCTCCTGCAGCTCTCCCTCTCCTATCATTAGCATGTCTACGGTGAGAGACATAAAATTCAAGGCTAGTCCCCTTCAAATCATAGTGCATTTGCATAGGCTCTTAAAGAATAAATAATTAAATCAATAATAGAACACCTTTTAATCAGTTTTGGGAGGAGCAAAAATCTTTCTGTTTTGCTGAGCATGAATTTCCTGAGAAGGGATACTTTTTAGTCTACTCCAGGCATCCAAATCCATTAAGCTGAAGGTGAAAGTGTTGAAAAAGTTTCTTTCTTTAACCTGTTTCATTTGAGGATATCCTCCTTGCAGGTCGAAGTGGCGGGGGGGAAAGAGCGCATTGTCCCAGTATTTTTGCTTCAATCAGAACATTGTTTTTTAATTGATAGCAATCACGTCTAAATCAGTGTGGAAGATACCACTGTGAGCTGGGGCACCGTCGCCTATGTTTTAGAAGCAAGCATAGAGAAAGAACCCACATAGGACAAAAGACAGTTATGCATCCCCTTGGTCTTTCCTCAGTTTTGTTGTCCTTGTGCCTGGTGAAGTTAGATTTATGTTTGCCGTGAGAACGAGATACTTGCTAGAGAATAAATATCCCTTTCCAGTCAGTTACTTTGTGAAGCACCAAGGGCATCCATGACCTGGAACACATGGGAGCCAGTTCTTCTTTATAGGGAATAGCAGGCCTCAGAAAGAACACACAGAGCTTTCTGCAAGTCTGTCCACCTTGTTTGTCCCGCAGACAGATTGTGGGAGTGGGATGTGGCTACCAGGCCCACACACATTGGAACCACTGGTTAAAGGCCTCCTCACAAAGCACACTTTGAGGGATGTGGAGCACTCCTTTTTGCACCTGGGATCTGCATAGTGTTAAATTCATCCGTCTTGCAGAGTCCTTTACTCATGATTTGCACAGGACATCAGTGATGGATTCATTTTGGGGTTTAAAAAAACTATTCAAACAATGCACACGAGCCCCATTATTAAAATGAAAAGAAGTTATCCAAGGAATGATGAAAACTAAAGGGATGATCCCAAGCACTGCATTTTAAAAAGATTTGGGCCCTTGGGAGAGGAATGGAGGGCTCAGCAGCTGTTGCGGTTAGTATTCCCTAGTAAGCACATCGTGCTTACAAACTCTGGAGTGTGCTCTGTGTAAAATTTGCGTGGAGCGCAATCCAGAGTTTGTAATCACGATGTGCTTACTAGGGAATACTGACTGCAACAGCTGCTGAGCCCTCCATTCCTCTCCTAAGGGCCCAAATCTTTACGTAGGCAAAGTCCTACTCCCATGGAAATGTGACCCGGGGATGGATTCTTTGGTCCACTAAGTTACTTCTGGGCTTTGTAACTTATAACCACTCTAAGTCCAGCCCCCTTTGGGCAGGGGGCTGGACTCGATGATCTTCCGAGGTCCCTTCCAGCCCTAATGTCTATGAAATCTATGAAATAAGTTATGGCAGTTTTGCCCCAAGCTGGCCCAGGATTATGGGATGGAGACAATAGCGAGGGCCACTTTTCCTCCTTTTCCTCCACAATTGCACCAAGTGCAGACTCAGGGCAGCAGATGAGCACTGAGCTCTCTACATGACTTGACTTTATAGTTAGGAAACAGCAAAGAAAGAAGAAATGTGAAAACTCTGTTTGCAAGGAAGCAAAAGTACATGCCTCGTATTCATGATACTTCTGCAGACAAGAACCAAAGTACAGATTCCATGAACCATGGAGGTAAGTGTTCCCAGTAGAAACCACAACCAGAAGTGAATGATCATGCACACCAGGGGAAAAGCTTCATCAGCCTCATGGAAAAGTCCTATAGGTAGGGGTCTACCTAAATCACGGGGGGATTTAGCAATTTTTATGAGTTGATCATAGCCTAAAGCTCTAATCCCAGTCATTTTTGTGGAGGGCCCACTCCTTGGCACTGATTGGAGAGGCCCTGGAGGGGGGAGGGGGGAATGAGGGAGCAGCTGCCATCTTGACTGCTGGCTGCTTTTTGTGTAGCCCCACCCCTCAGCACTGATTGGAGGAGAGGCCTTGCCCCTTGTTGCTGATTGGCAGAGAGGTCCTGGGGGAGGGGGAGAGAGGAGGAACAAGGGGGTGGCTGCCATCTTGAAGGCTGGCTGCCCTTAATGCAGCCTTGGCACTGGCACTTGGCAATGATTGGCGGGGAGGCCCCAGCAGGTAGAAAGAGGGACAAGGGGGCAGCTGCCATTTTGACTGCTGCCATTTGTGACATTTCAGCAGCTGTTGCCTTTCCCTCCCAGCAGTGAGGACTGCTGACTCTCACTAGGAAGCCAGCCTTTTATTTTTATTAAGTTTTTAATTTTCATTTAGCAGATTTTGCTGACAATTCTGGATTTTATGGGTTTTGTGAAATCCACAACACTGCAAATTAAGTAGGTCTCTACCTATGGGTTTCTCTTGGTCAGAATCAGTGGAGCACTGTAGAAATCTGCTAAGGCAGGGGTGTCAAACATGCAGCCTCCAGGCTGCATCTGTCCAGCAGAGCTGGGGTATCTGACCTGCAGACTTTTGCCCCAACACTGATGGAGGACCTTCCCATGATGGCAAGACCTACGGTGACCTGAGCAAGTCCTGCAGTGTTGTGCTTGTGTAGTGCTTGTCCTTGTGGCTGCAGCCAAGTGGCCAAATGAGAGCCATGGTGCTGGAGCCCCAGCAGCACTGCAGGAAGGCATGTGGCACTGCAGCTTGTTCCTGTGACAGCAGTCGAGCCCCCAAGGTAGCAGGCTTGTTGCCATGGTGCTGTCCCAGCTTCCTCTAGCTTGGCTGCTGAGCACCATGGGGAGAACAGTGGCACTAGACTGCCAGCAGCACCATGGGATGAAGATGGCACTGTGGCGCATTCCTGCGGTGGCAGCTAGATGATCCAGGCCACAGAACTGACTCCAGGTCATTCATCTGGCCTGTGGACTGGTCCTGCACCATTTATACGGCCCACGGGGCCAGACAATTTTGACACCTCTGTGCTAAGGCACTGAAAAATTTACTTTTAAAAGCATCTACAATGTAATGGATATCAAGATCCCGCTGTAAAATGTGGGTATGAACCATTTAACCAAACTCTGTAACAGGGATATGCTTTTCTGTGCAGTTCTACATAATGGTCCAAAAAGTTGTTATTTTTCTTTTAAATCTATTGAGCCTCTGGGGATCGAAGATTAAGGATGTGATTTTATGTCACTATAATACAGCCTGTTCATGTTAAAGGATTTAACTTTACATCAGCATCATAATATGGTATCTCTCAAATGCCTAATAAATAAACCTGTCAATAGAGATCAATGGAATTTTGAACAAATGAAAAACAGCCATTTAATCTTCATCTGCTTTCAGCAGATGTTATTCCCAGTGGTACAAGACTATCTTGGATCTTACTTGACTCGTTTTACTGGCTTTTTATAGCATAACATAACAAAACAAATATTTGGTATTTAAATATAGTTCTCCAAGTAAGAGTGTGTTCCTTTCTGAGACTGGCATTATGTTAAACTGGTATGTGTAAGCAGGCAGAAGTGTCACCATATGCTTGCTATGCTTCTATAGCTCTGACAAATTGAATGGAGAGAACAAGGTTGTCATTTTTCCAGAATATAGTTAGTTTCACTGTTTTCATCCTATAAAACTACTGGATTGTTAAATGGGCCTGCTGTGAATTTTTTTTGCAGTCTCATTTGATTTAAGCCCACTTACTATCGACTGAATTTGAAGTACTGTAATGTTCCTTATGATGAGCTCATTCCAGGTGTTAACAAAGAAGCAAGGTCAGTTCAAGTTTAACGGTTTCACACACTGCCCAATGCTAGTTGTGATATTTTTTTGCCATGGAATTCAGTGCAAATTTTAGGTGTGCTTTGAAATGTTTTACTTTCCCATAGATTAACAGTTTTCCTTGAGTTGCCTGAACACTAGCAATATTACTGATTTCTTATACTTGCAAAGACCTGTCTTAGGACCAAAGTGCTTCTCAAGAAGGCTGTATGTAGGGGAGACATGTCGAACTTTCTCCAGGAACTGTCTTCTCCCGGCCAGACCGTGTCCTCAGGAACGAGGTGACTGGAACCTGAAACTCTTTTCTTTACATGCTCCAAGTTCTGACGTGTCTATTGAGGAGAAGGAAAAGGGCAGTGCAGGGTCTATAACGTGGGAGAAACCGGCATTTGCTTAGGGAAATAAGAGGGCTGGAGCTGCAAAGAGATGCAAGCTGATTTCTTTTTAGGGGTTAATAGAGGTGCCAGTGGCTTGGGAAGCCTGGGCAAGCAGGTCAATGCAGAGAGACCTAGTACATGGTTAGAAAAACTGCCTGAGGGAGCAAACACGGCTTACGGGAAAAGATTAAGGAGAAAAGCCTATTTGTTCTAGTGGGAGCAGAGAGAAATAGTATTAAACCAGGCAGAAGTGTGAATAAGGAAACTCCTGCTGATTTGGGGGAGGATTGTATACAGCTGGTAAGGCTACAAGTGGGGAGATCTATAGCCAAGACGGGAAACATAGGCATCTGCACAGAGGATAAGTGCAAGGAGATGGATACAAGGCAGTTATGAGTGAAGGTGTGGTTCATCATCTGCTTTTTTACATGTGCTGTGGTGAGAGACCTTGGGAAATGCATTAAAATGGAACGCTTCCCCTGATGAGGTGGTGAGGGAAGGCATTGGCATCCATGCAGGAAATCCGGGGAGAACTACACTGGCCTTCCATCCTGGGGGTTACTTGACACCAGCTAAGACATATCAGTACTAAGAGGAGTCTTTCTCCAAAGAGCCATCAGAAGGGGCTGGGGACATTTTTCCATGAGGCTGCACGTCACTAGTGCCAACCTCTTTCCAAAAAGCAACACTTTGGCGGTATGGAGACAAGAGTTAGAGCACGGGTGGGCAAAATGTCGCCCGTGGACCGGATGTGGCCTGCCAGGCTGTTCTATGTGGCCTGCGGTGCCCCTAAAAAATTTAGAAAATTAATATTTATCTGCATTTGGCCCCTGGGCCACACTTTGCCTACCCCTGCTCTAGCCTCAGAAGTGGGTGTGGTACTTCACCACTTCCTGTGCCTTTTACTGAGCCAATAGCAGTGGGAGAATTTGTGTACTAGTCAGAGCTCTGAATAAGCAAAGTGTTTTTTATATTATACTAGGGTCATGCACTCTAGGGTCATAATCTGGGCCTCTTGGACATTTATATTCACATCTTCTAGAAGAAGCAGCTGAATAGACAAGGCAAATAAATTCCATAAATACAGGAGCTTTCATTTTGTATATGAAAAAATGTCATTTTGGAACTAAGGGCTTGTGCATAATAAAGTATTTTTCATTCCATTATTATTTATATGTTCAGTGCAGCTATGGATGTTGTTCCTAACCTATCAGAAAGTCTTGTAGCAAAACCCCCAGTCTGAATACTGAGGACAGGGCAGCAAGAGATACAGGATACAAAGAATATAAATCTTCCTTATAAAGACATGGGAAAAATAGACCAGTAGGAACACAAAGCTTCCAACAATAAGACGACAAATTTCAATCCCAACATGACTAAATATATGTATATAGGCTGTTTGTTACTTAGTAGAACGAGCTGAAACTGAATTTCTACAGGAATTGCCATTTTGAAAATGGTATTCCTAATTTCTGCGACCCCCCCCCCAATGTTTTGAAATGCCTTGCAAAATAATTTCTAATTCATCAGAACATTTGGATTTTATAAAGTTAAAATGTTTCATTTTAGGCACAGACAGAAATGACATTTGTTGTGTAATCAGCCCCTTGAAATTGCCTGAAAGCCATGTGCAAACAGAAGAGCACGGCTGCAGAGCCCTCTGATCACATGACAAATTAATTCTCCAATGGCTTATTCTGTCTCTTGGAATAAGCCATTTGAGAGAACCACAGAACAACCTCCCTCCCCTGCCTTCTCCCTGTCCCATTCAGAGACAGCAATGCGGGGCGGGGGGGGGAAGAGCCAGGGGAAGACCAGCCTTTCTTCCTGGATCAGCTCTGAATTGGAGACAATATCTGTTGGATCAGGAGGATTGGTCTAACTCATGGCAATTTCTGTGAATTGCCATGAGTTAGTCCTGGGAGGTACACTTTTGTCTGTTCCTTTTAATTGGGTGCATACCTTTTTATTTCTTCTTCATCATGTCTTCAGTCCAACCTTTCTATATGGTCTGCTCCCAATATTCTGCACGGGACACTGCTTCTGGTATTGGTGTTGCCAAATCTTGTGGTGCTACAGGGCATGTCAGGAGATAATCTATGGTTTGCTTCTCCTGACAAACACATTGGTTGCATAGAGGTCCCATGATTTCATAAGAAAGTTGAATCTGCCGAGACCCACTCTCAATCTTTTCAGGCTCCACCATGTATGCCATTTGTAATTGGAGATGGATGCTAACTCCTCACTGGGGGTAATTCCTCACTGCCTCCATTCAACTGATTTTTCACCTAGTTTCTCCCATTCTTTATGCCAGAAGGTAGTTCTGGCTAATTCTCATGATGTAGCCAATGGTATGGTAGAGGACAATGAGAGATGGCGGTGTGCTAGTTGATATCCATATAGCGGGCGGCAGTTTTTCTGACTCTACCTGCTGGTTAAAGTAGCCTGCTACTTTTTATTTCTATATTTTTTTTATTTTCTATGTTCATTTTCTATTTTAGCACTTTAAAATTAGGTTTTAATAATTGCTTTATATATACTATTTAGAGATAGTCTAAGTGATAACTGGCATTTAAAGTGATTGGCATTTGCAATTCATATTCTAATTACTTTACCAGATTTTGCTGTCTGGCAAGTGGTATTTTAACTGATCCTCTCTAACTAAAATTTTGATTATAAGTACTTTCCTAAATTTTGTGTATAAAGAAAGGAACGGTGGGCTTGAAAGCTCATTTCTCTGCTTTGTACCTGGACAGTTATTAAGGGCAATGAGTAGAAGAGCCTCAGTCAAAGCTTCATTCATCCCTGCACTTGTCCTTAGATGGGAATGTTCAGAGTGCAGACACCTATGCTTTGCTTCAGGTCCGGCTACTGATGGACTGAACATGGAGGTGATGTTGACAAGTTGTCATTCCCTCTCACTATCTTGTCTGGGTGAGGAAGACAAATAACACTCGACAGTTATCTTGAATTCTTTGAATAGCCACAAACATTTGCAGTTTGTTTTCTACTCTGTCTGCAAAATCTAACTGTAAACTAGCAAGAGTGTCTCAGCCCTCCTTAGAGGGACAGAGTGCCTAGTAAAATATTTCATCCGATGCTTATTTTTGAGGCTTTGTATAAAATGAAATAGGAAATTGCAGTGAAGTGAATCTTAATTCAGCCCAACACAGTTCTTGCAACCCTTTTTATTTTGTAGGTATAGGTATTGTAGCCTTTAATACAGGGTTCCCTCACTTTAGTGGGTAGAAGTCTAGCTCTGTGTTGATCGTAGGGGAGGATTTCTTCCTAGTGAGTATGTTTGGCGGGGGGGAAGGGAGAGGGGGAGAAACCTCTTTTTAACCTATAGTCCCTGACTCATGTTGTTCAGAGAAAAAGTAATTTTGAAGAAGCTGCTTTTGAGACAGTCATGTGTTTCCCACAGGAAATGGCAGGTTCAGGAAGTTAATGAGGGAACTTCAGTGGTCAGAAGCTGCAGGTTTGAAATCATTACCAAAGGCTATTCTTAGAGTCTCTTAAAAAACAAAACAAACCCCTCCCCTCATATTAGAAACCACTTAGTTCTTCTCCTCCATTTTCTCTCTCGCACATTTTTACTAATGCTGAAAATTCTTTGTGTGTGCTACATGAATTCTTGTGTAGCAAAAATATGAGAGGCAAGGATTTTTGTGGGTGCTATCTTTTATTGGACCAGCTGTATATTAGGAAGAGCTTGCCACTGTTCCCTGCTTTTCTTCCCTACAACCCGGCATGGCTGGGGACAGAGGAGCCACACAGGGATCTCCTAGTGGCTGCTTGCCCTGTGCTGCATCGGTGACACGGCTTCTATGCACGGGGTTGCACTGAGGGAAGCAGCAGGCACAGGAGGCACATTGTTGCCAGGGCAGCCAGGGGATGAGGAGATCCCTGCAGAGCCCCACTGTTCCCAGATGTGCCAGGTCATGCCTGTGGGGCTGCAGATGCGCCGCAGGAGGGAAGCAGGGTGGGAGCTCAAGCCCGCAGCCTGCCCCAGCACAGATCTGGGGGCACAGGTCCCCCCTGCTCCCTGAGAGTGAAAGACACGGAGTGCCCAGCTGGTTGCACGTGGACCATCCGTGGTGCTATTAGCCTGACTGGGCTCGGTGCCTCCATGCGTGGCTTTCCTTAAGGGCCTATAGCAATCCATGTGCAGCCGGCCGGGCACTCCACGTCTGTCAGCAACACCTTCCCGCTCCTGGCCAGAGTGCCTGGCCAGCTACACATGGACTGCGAGTGGCACTATGGGCCCTTAAGGGAAGCTGTGCATGGAGGTGCTGAGCCTGGTTAGGCCTATTAGCACTGCGGGAAGTCTGTGTTTAGCTGGCTTGGCACTGTGCATTGTTCTCCAACACCTCCCTGCTCCCTCAGCCCCCAGCCAGCTTCTCCCCTGCCAGCTCAGCCCCCAGCTCTGCCCTACATACCTCACAGGCTTCGGAAGGAAAGTGAGCCAGAGGTAAGCCTTGGGACTGACTAAAAGCCTCAGGCTCTGCCCTTCCCCCTTTCCCTTCCCCTCTCTCTCCCCCTCCAGGCAGGGCTGGGGGTTTCCTGCCTCTTTTGCAATCAGCTCTTGCAGGCTGGAACTCAGCCAGTCTGCAGAGCTCTTTGCAAAAGGGGGAAATTCACAGGGTTTTTTCCTGCTAAAAGGAAAAAAAATCTGTGTTTTCTCTGATAAAAATGGGAAATCCTTGGTTTTCTCCATTGTTCCATGGGAAATGGAAAACCTGGCTCCCTGATCATCACACATGTGTGCTGGAAATATAGTTAAAGGAAGTTGCAGACAGCTTCACCAAAGAATACAGAGCTACATTTACATTATAAAGTGGAACCTGTAAAAGGTGGGAATACCTAAATAAAACCTTTCTGAATGCTTGGCTGTAAGGGGACACTGCCCGCAGGATTATGTAAGACTTAAAGACTTATGCAAAAAATTCACTTGTCTTCCTGGTTTACATTTTAAGTTTGTATGCTGTGTTTTACTGGGCTGTATCTTCGCCCAAGCTAAGATTTTTGTTAGTTTCCTGTTGCATGCTTTGCAAAGTACTGTGTTCAATACATGCTTGCTTCAGAGAGAGGGCTTTTTCTCTATCCTCACTCCCCAGTCTGTCTGGCAGCAGCAACTGCAGGAATATGGCTGCATTTCCTGATTTTTAACAGAGAATGTCTGTCCAGTTATTTAATCAGTTCAAGCTGCGCAGCTAAGACTAACCTGCAAAGAGTGAATCAGTTCAGGCTTGGGCTTTTTGAATGTCTGTCCCTAGCCTAGATGATGATGAGACTTAAGCCTCTGGGACACATAACCCTTAGTACATGATTAACTGGTTAATCACTCAATAAATTTAGACCAGCCACACATACAAAGCAAGACCAGCCACAAGTGCAATGTAATTATCATCAGACAATTAACTGGTTAATCGTGCAAGAACTTTATACCAGCCATGTACACAAAGTTGTTATCACATGCTAAAAATGACTATCCAGCTATATAAAGAGCCAACCAGCTACAAAGTTAGTGCTTGAAAATATGTAACAATGTTATAGCTGGTTTCTATCCAGCTTATTTTGAATATACAGCAGGGCCCTAGGAGATTCTACAGTCATTAGCAGGGATCCTGGCTTTCTCTGATTAAAAAAAAAATAATAAATCCCCAATTTTTGGTGTAAAAAAGTAACCCCAATCCACATTTTTCCATGATTAAAACGAAACACCACTATATATATACATCTGTATATCTGTATATATACACCTGTATATATAGTGGTGTTTCATTTAAATCATGGAAAAATTAAAATGAAACATCACTGTATATACACCATCTGTATATACAGTGGTGTTTCATTTAAATCATGGAAAAATGTGGATTTGGAGTTACTTTTTTTTCACCGAAAATTGGGGATTTTTTTAAATAGGAGAAAACCAGGATCCCTTGTCATTAGCAGCGTTGTCATAAAAAAAATGTGCACTGTCACTAAGCAGCATTTGTATCTTGCCATATAGGGACAAATTCCCCTAACACTTGGTTATTTGCTCAGCATTAACATACAAGTGGTCCCATTATAAACTCAAGAGAGTACTCTTGGATTTAAAGCCAAGTGTGAACATATGCGTAGGATTTGAGGCTTTGTATGCTAGGATATTTGGTGCTCCAGCTATGATGGATCTTAATCCACATTTAGTACTACCCTGTTAACTCTGGTATCTGGCTCGTATTCCAGAGGGGCAGCTATATGCATCCTCCTTAAAATTCCTCCGTAAACATTGCCATTTTGTGGCCAGCAGGTGGGGAAGACAAAGCTGTACACAAGAAGAAACTGGGATTACATTTCAGTTATGGAGGCAAGTGATTTCTGAAATAAGCAATTGGTTTTTTGAGATCTTTGGCTAGAAAGTGCTGATGAAATGTCAGTCTATATCATTCTCTACAGGCCCGTCCATAAACACAAATGCTTAATATGTCATTGTTTCTGTACCCTATTTTAAGCTTCTGTCTTTAAGGCTATAGAAACCAAGCTAGATTAGTTAAAATTTAGGCTACTGAGACATCTAAAAGAACATTTTATCAGTTATTACTGCAGTAGTTAGATTTTAAATTTGGTTATTGTTTTACTTTGTTGCTGACAGCTCCTACACCCTTCACCCCTTTTACTTTAGCTTCTCACCAATCCCTTATGGTTTCCCCTGTCTATAATGTATTGTTTTTAAAAAATGCTTTCTTTTAGCAGCTAGACAATAGATAGAGAAGTGGGAAAAAAATCTGAAAGACTTCAGAATCCATTAACGTAGAATCATGGAAATGAAGGTGAATTCTTAGCAATTTAGTTAAGCACAAGGGGAACATAAAGGTTGCTCTATTAACAATGAAAAATTGTTAAATAATGCTGGGAAAGAATATTGATTGTAAAGCTTTTGTGTGTAAGGCCAAACTTGGTGGGTTTTTTTTCTTCCTGAATTATCTAGTTTTTGGTCATATTTCATATATTTCCTACGCAGGAAAATCTCCAATTGCAGACACCAAGACTTTTATGTTTGCACTGAGCATGGGATCATGCCCTTAAAATAGTAGTCAATAGGAAATAACAGTTACTTAAGGCTAAAACGGTATGTATTGTTTACCAGTCTGGAGGTATCTAATTTTCTCAGAAACACTACACTGAAAAGCATAAATGGCTGTCTTTGGATCCTGGAGAGACATTTTCAACATGTTTTGTTAACCATTGTCTTGCTCAAGATAGGTGTTTGACACGAGGTTTTTATATTGGACATTTTAGTAACTGGATGTCTTTATATGGGCAAAAAACCAAAGCAAATATCAGGGTCCAGAGGGTATTCAGATCTACTTAACCTCATCCCTTAGCTGTGCCAGAATTTACACTGTGATGCATTAAATACAAGACTGGATAGTACAGCAGATGATAACCATCACAGAAAATTCTCCAGGAAGTGATGGTAACCCATTCATCATTAGGGGTGAAATTCAGCCCTGGGCAGAGTATCAGTACAAGGCCCATTCATCATTTTTGTCCTCAAAATGCTGTATTTTGATGATGCAAGTGGTGCATAGGCAATGCACTGACTTGCTACACAGGAGGGATTTCACCCTGCATGCTCAGACTTACTATGCATAGGCAGAATAGGAAGTGAATTAATTCAGCCTGGGAAAAAAGCTACCCATCTCCTAGCAAGTATTTCTCCTGTGACAGCTTTAAATGATCAGCAGCTCATTCAGTCCAGTGGTGAAGAATTAAAGCACAAAGTTAGTTCACGTTCTGAGCTGTTTCCCAATGATGACATTCTTTATGAAATACCTAAGATATCAGTGTATGGAAGTCGAGCCTGCCAATAAATACTATGCTTTGAAAATATCAGTCCCTAATAAATGTTACATTAAAGAAGCAGCTGCTGGCATCTGTGTTCAAAGAGTTCATTTTATACCGTGGAATGGGGAGCCCTGAAAGAAGGAACCAACCACAGCATATTCACTGCAACATTTATGGCCCATCCATCTCATACTGAAGTCTTTAGCAGTTGCTATGTTCACTTCAAGGGCATTTGGATTAATCTTGTACGTAGACCAGACTCTTGTTTTAATGGTTTCTGTCCAGAAGACAGTTGGGACTACCATTTAGAAAAGGATGCCAATTCCACAAGTGTTACTTTCATCAATATCAAGATAATTAAAATCTCTCTGATCAATATTCTAGTTTTTGTACCAGGCTCTCTTATCTATATAAACATGCATTCTTGTTTTCCCTTCTCATCTTGTCCAAGAAGTCTCAATTAAGGTTGAACAAATTGACTGGGATCAAATAAGATCAAGTGAGTCAAGGCCAAAATGTGAACCAAATTCAAAACCTCTGGGAAGCTGGAAAAATTAATTTCTCTCTTAATTACCGACAAAAATGATCCAAATCCTCTGGCATCGTTCAGCACCTCTCAGAAAATGCAGAATAGGGCCCAGCATGACAATTACTATTTGTGAAGGGGGAAATGTGCCAAAGAGCTTGAAATGAAGCAAGGGAGAAAGGATCATTAGGAAGAGAAGGCTGGGTAGGAGAGCCATGGATGACATCCCAGATCTCAGATTAGCGAGAAAAATGTGTCGTATCAAGGGGCTGCTAATTATTGTTACTGTTAATTGTTGAACCTGAACTGTGTTTGGTTAAAGATGTCTTAGCACAATCTGGTGCCTGCCAAATGATTCTTGCAAACCAGAGAACCTCAGTTAGTGCAGAGTGGATGGGTCCAAATCAGAGCTCCTTATTTGAACACCTCTTTTCTTCGTTGTGTATTTTGTGATCATCGGAAAGTTGGGCTGTAAGGGGCCTCATGAGGTTATCTAGTCCAGCCCCCTGTTCAAGGCATTATAATCCCTAATTTAATCATCCCAGCCAAGTGTCTGTCTAACTTGCTTTGGAAAACTTGGGAGGACGGAAATTGCTCAGTTCCTCTAGGTTCCAGTGCTTCAGAGTCGTAATATTCCTTCTAATCTCCAACCTAAATAGCCTCCGCTGAGGCTTGAGACCATTGCCCCTAGTCTTGTCCCCTACAACCATAGATAAAAGCCCACCTCTATCCTCTCTGTAATCTTCCTTCAGGTATTCATAGATGTTAGGGTCAGAAGGGACCTCAAAAGATCATCGAGTCTGACCCCCTGCCTAGGCAGGAAAGAGTTCTGGGGTCAGATGACCCCAGTCAGATGCCTATCCAGCCTTCTCGTAAAGGCCTCCAAGGTAGGGGAGGGCCCCAAAACCCCTTCACCGATCTCCTCGCCAACTAGCAGGCTTTGTGGCCACAGCAGGGGCTAGCAGGTCTGCAGCTTTCATCCTGCTGCGCCTTAACATACACAGGGTCACCCGTGTCACGAGTTCTGCTTGTCCGCAGCTTGAGGTGCAGTTTTCCCCAAACCACTGCACTGATCTCCTTGAAACTTGCCAGGCTTTGTGGCCTTGCCAGGGGCCACCAACCCCGTGGTTTTGTCCCCAATGTGGCTTAACACACACGTGACATGAGTTTTGCTTTCAAGAATTTGGGGTGCAGTTTCCCCCAAATCCCTGTATCTATCTCCTTGAAATTTGGCAGGCTTCATGCTCTCAGTAGAGGCTGTCATCCCTGTAAGTGTTATCCAAATCAAACAAAAAACAACAAAGTTTTAGATATTTCATTGATTCCCCATTATATTCTATGGCCGAATCCCTGAATTGGCTCTGAAGCTTTGGAGCCGATTTGACTGAATCGAAGTGGGAAACTGATTCAGAGCTCCAAATCGAATTGCCAGCATCTCAATCAGCTAAACCTGAACCTGAATTGAATAGTTCCCTATTCGCACAGCCCTAGAGAGCACTACCTCCCTTGGAAGTCCATTCCAAATTTTGGCCATCCTTACCGTGAAGAAGTTTTTCCTGATATCTAGCCTGAATCTGCTCTGTCAGTTTGTGACCATTGTTTCTTGTTACCCCAAAAGGTGCCCGGGCGAACAGAGCATCTCCGATCTCTTGCTGCGTCCCCCTATTTAATTTGTTGATGACCACAAGATCACCTCTCAGCTGTCTCTTGCGGAGGCTGAAGAGGTGCAGGTCCCTCAGTCTCTCCTCATAGCCATGAACCATGCAAGTAGCCCTCCTCTGGACCATCTCGAGTCTATCAACATCCTTCTTGAAGTTTGGCACCCGAAACTGGATGCAGTACTCCAACTGTGGTCTGACCAGTGCTGTATAGTATCACTTCCTTGGATCTATTTGTCATGCGTCTGCTGATGCATAATAAAGTGCAGTCAGCTTCACTGATGAAGACTGTTATCAAATTCCCCCTCAGTCTTCTCTTCTTGAGATTAAATAACCCTAGTTCTTTCAGCCTTTCCTCGTAAGCCGTGCCTCTTAGGCCCTTAATCA
>NW_005841875.1:3322992-3324715 GCF_000455745.1 Alligator sinensis
ACAGCCCATGTCCTTCTTGAAGCGTGGGGGCCAAAGCTGGACACAGCACTCCAGGGGAGGCCTCACCAGTGCTGAATAGAGCAGAAGACTCTCTTCCATTTATCTGCAACTGATGGTTCTGTTAATACAACCCCAGAATGCTATTGGCCTTTTTTTTTTTGCAACAAGAGCACACTGTTGGACCATATCCAGTTTATGGTCCTTCTCTGTAGTACTGCAACCTAGGCAGTTGTTCCCCAGTCTGTATCTGTGATAGGAACCCCATTCCAAGTCTGACCAGTTGCCTCAATGATTGATTGACCTGTTGCCTCATGTAGTATAGATGAGACGAAACTAAATTGTGATGGCCAGAAAGGGAATTCTTAGTGAGGCTCCATGCCAGAGGTGCATGAACCAGCCACCACATACAGAGACGGGGGCAACTTCTGGTTGCTGCCAACACTGTTGTGACTCTGTATTTTCAGTGGCATAAAGGGGTATTTTTTGCTCCTTCCTCCCACGAAGTTGGAGCCTAAGGCAACTGCCCAGTCATCCTGCCCTAGTTATGTCACTGCTGCAAGATGCACAAGACCCTTTGGTTCTCTCTGGGCTTTGAGATGCCAGTCAGAATAATTCAGATTCTTGAGGTTCCTCTCCATATTTTCCTGAACTTCAGACTCTTGGAATGGATTGCCCTGCACTACCATCAGAGAGGGTCAACCATCACAAATAATTATGATGTCATAGGGATAACGGAGACCTGGTGGGACTCCACCCATGACTGGACCACGGGTATAGATGGCTATACCCTGTACAGGAGAGATCGGGTAGATAAAAGGGGTGGGGGTGTAGCTCTCTATGTTAAGGAAAGCTATGTGTCCCTGCAAGCTGACGTTGGCGACCAGGGTGGATGACTGGAGACACTCTGGGTTAAAATCTGTGGGGAACATGGCACAGGGGACACAACAGTGGGAGTCTACTACAGACCTCCCACCTAAAGTCAAGAGCTTGACCAGGAGTTCGCTCGGGAACTGGATGAGGTCGCATGCTCCAGGACCATGGTTGTCATGGGTGACTTCAGCTACCCAGACATCTTGTGGGAGGATCACTCAGCAAAATCTGAGCAGTTGCAAAGCTTCCTATCGTGCGTGGATGACCTCTACCTGACTCAAGAAGTCTACGGGTCAATGAGAGGTAAGGCGCTGCTCGACCTGGTACTGGCTACTGGGGATGACCTAATCGGTGACCTAGTGATGAATGGGAAGCTGAGTGACAATGACCATGAGCTGATCACCTTCACCATCTGCCGTAAAGCTGGCAAGTCAGTCGGCAACACTGAAGTCCTTGACTTCAGGAAAGCTGACTTTGACAAGCTCAGGAGGCTTGTCAGTGAGGCCCTAAGGGACCATGACTCGAGGGGGAGGGGAGCTCAGGAAGAGTGATCCTCAGTGCACAAGCTAACTCTATTCCATCTCAGAGGAAAGGCATCAAGAGGGCACAGCAGCCCCCCCTGGCTCTCCAGGGATCTAGCAGACCTCCTGAGGCTAAAAAGAAAGGCCTACAAAGGATGGAGGATGGGATTCACCTCCAAGGAGGATTATTCTGCACTGGTCCGGTCCGGCAGGGAGCAAACCAGGAAAGCCAAGGCTGCAACTGAACTCCAACTAGCTTTGAGCATCAAGGACAATAAAAAGTCCTTTTTCAGATATGTGGGGAGCTGGAGGAAAAGCAAGGGCAACATTGG
>NW_005841875.1:3325727-3330613 GCF_000455745.1 Alligator sinensis
AAAACGCTGGCTTGCATCCATAGATGCTTCTCAAGCAAATCCCAGGACGTCATTCTCCCATTGTACTTGGCCTTGGTGAGGCCGCAGCTGGAGTACTGCGTCCAGTTTTGGGCCCCACAATTCAAAAAGGATGTGGAGAAGCTTGAGAGAATCCAGAGAAGAGCCACACTCATGATCAGAGGTCAGGAAAACAGACCTTACAACGATAGGCTGAGAGCCCTGGGGCTCTTTAGCCTGGAAAAGTGCAGGCTCAGGGGTGATCTGATGGCCACCTATAAGTTTATCAGGGGTGACTGCCAGTATCTGGGGGAATGTTTGTTCACCAGAGCACCCCAAGGGATGACGAGGTCGAACAGTTATTAACTACTGCAAGACCGTTTCAGGCTGGACATAAGGAAGAACTTCTTTACTGTCCGCGCCCCCAAGGTCTGGAATAGGCTGCCATTGGAGGTGGTTCAAGCGCCTACATTGAGCATCTTCAAGTAAAAATTGGATGCTTATCTTGCTGGGATCCTGTGACCCCAGCTGACTTCCTGCCTTTGGGCAGGGGCCTGGACTCGATGATCTTCTGAGGTCCCTTCCAGCCCTAATGTCTATGAAATCTATGAAATCACGAATTCGAATCTCGACAGTCTCTGGAGATGTTCAAATCTAGATCTCATTTTGGCAGTGGGAGCTTCCTTGTAGAGTACAGAGCAGCCAGGCAGTCCATAGGAGTGCTGTTTTATTGGTGTTCTCCTTGTTATCCCTCTGAGGAGTCAGACTGTTTGATGGGTCATACGGTCTCTCTCCTCACATAGAAGATATCCCCCTCCCCTCTTTTACCCCTTTTCAATTTGTTTGGCACAAAAGCAGCAAATGGCTTAATGTACTGACAAGCACTAGCTTGGCACTGATTGAAGGTGGGCAAGAGCAGTGTGAGGTATGTGATGTTCCTTGGGGGCAGGTAACATGTAAATGCTCATGGGAGTGAGAGGTGAGCTGAGAAAGGAACCTGTTCCCTTCCTATGTCAACTGACTGGTACCCAGGCAGGGGATGATGTGCAGCGTAATGACAGCAAATGCATTCCTAATGCAGGGATGTTTGGCGGTGTGGATCATGCACACCATGCAGCTGTATTTTCTCTTTTTTTTCCACAGGCTTATAGTTTTCTCTCATCAAGATGCTCAGTAAACCAAAAACAGGAGAGAGCTGGAAGCTTACTGTTTTAGTAGGTGTATACAGCTGTGAAAAATGTGTAATAAAACTCTGCAGCGATAAAGCAAAGGCCCCAATTCTCCAATGGCTTATTCTATCTCTTGGAAGACTGACTTTTTTTTTTTTTTTTTAAACTGAATTTAGGAGAAAAACAGATGCAACGTGGTTTTACCATGTGCTACGGACTTCACGAGTGAGCTGCGTGCACACTTTCATTTCAGGAGTTGAAAATAAAACTAAAGCGAGTGTTCTGGCAACTTCAACGAGGGCTTGGATCATCTGGGTTTACATCCTATGTGACCTGGGGCAAATTCTCTCTCAGGACGTCGATTCCCATCTGTATCTGTTCTTTTCTTTTTCTTTGTGTTTTTAAAAAGCCGAAACATAATACTCTTCCATTTCTTAGCATTATTGTTAAGTTAAATCAATCCATTTTTGAAGTGCTCTTACATCATAATTACATGAGTCATCTAGCTCCTTGAAAAAATACAGCCAGTTCAAACACTGGGGAGAGAGGGTCTTGTAGTAATGTAGAGGGGTGAAGGCTTTGAGGTTAATTTTCATTCATTCAGCCTATTTTCCTGCGTAGGCTGAGGAGCAAGATAGATTCCGAGGTTGGGTCATGGAGAGCCCTGCAGCTACCAAGGAGCTGTGGAGAAAGGCATTCAACACATTGTGGCCACAAGGACTCTGGGATTTAGGGAGAGGTTCCCTGATATTTGGATACTCTTGGGCCAGGACCTTTAAAAGCCACTTGTGCAGCTGGGTTGCACAGTTTTCTGACGTCCCTGGTGTACAGGTGCCCTGGGATTGGAAAACCTCTCCCCAGACCTGGGGTCCTGGTGTGTGGCACTTAAATAAAAAAAAAAAAAGTATGTGGAGCTGGGTTGTACGTAGGTTTTCTAACATCTTGGTGCATGAAGCTCTGGGTGCCAGGGCTAGGACAAACAATCAGGTGACTCTCAGTCCCTGCCCCAAGACCAAGCCACTTCACACCAAGGTGTGGCACTTGGCTTCCAACTGGCTGTGGCAGGGGGAATCCAAGATCATGATCTTGGGCTCTCCCTGCACTGACCAGTAGTAATGGCATGATTTGGATCTGATCCCTGATCTCATAATTGTGCATCCTGCCATGAATGTGTGGCATGGTAGGAGGCTCAGTTGTTGCAACTGGGGATCCCACCCCGCCATTAAATGAGCATGTGGCAGGGGGCCAAAGTTACGATTTTAAATGTAGTTGTAGTGTTCAGTAGAAATGAATACAGGCAACCCCCACTTAGCGCTCTTAATTGGTTCCTGAAAAATTGAGATTAAGCGAAATGAGTGTTAAGTGAAACCAAAAGTATTTGACAACCCACGATAGTGACCACAATTGTTTTTAATGACCCAGGATGGTGACTGTGAGCATTGTGATGAAACTCGCTGAGCACTCAGTGAATTCAATTTCAATATCAATCAATATTCAATTTCAATATCAATCAATATCAATTTAAAATGAGCATTATAGTGAAATAGCACTAAGCGAAACAGTGTTAAGTGGGGGTTGCCTGTAGTTGTAATGCTCAGTAGAAATGAGCACCAGTATCCAAACCTGAAAGCTTCAGAAAGAAGGACAACGTTTTGGGAAGTCACTGGAGACAAAGAATGACATCCACAACAGACCTCTGAGCCCATTGCGGGATGCTCCAAAATTCTTGAGCCAGACACTAGATACATTTGGGAATGTCAACATCTGGAACTCTACAGGTTGGAGCTTTCTCCGATTCTAACAAATTAGTCCCATCTATGTTGATTGCCTACATATTAAACACAATATTAAATGTGGTTTCTAAATTTGGGCTTGGAAAGTAATGGGACTTGTTTCTTAATCAGTTATGGATTGTTGAAAATCCACTTTTAATTCCCATTTCTCAGTTCTCGAGGCCCTGATTAGACATGGTGATTTACTTGGTTTTACTAGTTCTAAGCCTAGTAGTATTCACCATACAATTCACTCACTCTAAATCCTTTAAAAAGTAGTAAGTTTCCTTAAAAGGAACTTACTTTACAAGTTTTTGATGGCCCTGGGCACTACTCAGATAATCTATGCAAGCAATGACCTTGCCAGTAATGTAATTGTCTTTGTGGATAAGTCAGTCTTAAATGTTTTTTCAAGTATAGTAAGCAAATACCTCCAAAATATCACATGTTGATGTTCTTTTCCTTCATCCTGTTTACTCTCTTAAAAAAAAAAAAAAAAAATTAAATTTCCAGACCTACTTTTACCAAATCCCAAGGGGTAGAAACCCCTCTTTCCAAAGAAGATAAGACATGAACATAAAAACAAAGCTTAGGGAATGAAAATATCACAGAAACTCTGCAACCCGGGTTTAGAAAGAATCAGCAAATGAAACCAAGTAAGAAATGCCACTTAAATAAAATTTGTGGGTCAGACTTTGAAAGACCTGATTACAGGTGAGCCACTTGAAATGTATTTGCACCCATTGAATTTACGGTTCTACCCCCCCCCCCCCCCCAAGGCTGATCAGGTGAAATGGGTGAATGCATGTGCAAGCAAGTAGTAGTTTGCAGGATTATCTAATTTGTGATTGCATTTATAGATAGGATTTTAGCTCACAGGTTTTTGCTCATGGGTGTTTGCATATGCGTATTAAACTATAATGTGAAACTGAGCAGCCACAAGTTTTTGCCTTTAAAAAAATACAGTCTAAACCAGATTATTGTGTAAGTATCATTCAGCCTTGGATAAACAGCTTGTACTGATATGGATCAGCAAAACATTTCCTTAAGGGTTCAACTTTCTAAGAGAAAATTTGAAATTCAGTTTGTATGTAGCCATAGGAGAATAAAGTAGGCATTCGGCTGATAAGATGCATTGCTGGCAGCCAGATAAGAAGGAAGCACCAGAAACACCACTGGAAAAGTCAGAAATATCTTCACGAGATCAAAGCTTTGGCACTTTTGATTTCAAGGAGACTGAAAAAAAGGAAACAAAACAAAACAGAAAAACCAGCATAGGCTTTTGGTGAAAGTTTCAGCCACTTTCATAATAATCACACCAGCTAGTTCAGCAAAAACACAAGAACAACTTGACTTTATTAAAAGTCAACTCCACTGGCAATCAAAACAAGAAAGTGTTGAAGGAGAGACCAAAGTCAATGTTATTGCATTTCCAAGCGTTGTGTAACAAATAGGCTAAATTTGATATTTATTATCAGTAAATTAAGTTGTATTTCCCCCATTCAACAAATAGTCTATTCTAAGCGGTTAGGTTTAGTTCTGCCATTACTGAAGTCTCTTGGTGTCCAGTGATACTGGAAGTTTAGGACTCTCGGGATGAAGGCAAGAATCAGCCTTATGCTTGATAATGTTGCTAAGAAAGTATTTGCCTTTTGCTTTCCTCTCTATATTTCTCAGGGACTTCCCTGAGTTTTATGTGAATGAGAGATGAATTTAGTGAGGAAGCCATTATGACACGACGGATTGAATTGCACTTACCTGGTTCTGAAACGTTGATGGAAATCGAAAATATGTTCAATACCAGGAAGAAACAGAGTGATGAGAAGAAGTTAAAAACAGCTGTCGTTTGATGGGCGCAGTCACTTGTGGCAGGTTTTTCATAGATTCATAGATGTTGGGGTCGGAAGGGACCTCAATAGATCATTGAGTCCGACCGCCTGCATAAGCA
>NW_005841875.1:3331387-3364720 GCF_000455745.1 Alligator sinensis
CCCACACCCTTCCAGGTCGAAACCGACCCATCTACCACGACTCTCTGGGTGCGACCCTCCAGCCAATTCGCCACCCACCGGACTGTGTAGTCATCCAAGTCACAGCCTCTTAACTTGTTCACCAGTATGGGGTGGGATACCGTATCGAAGGCCTTCCTGAAGTCTAAGTATATGACATCCACCCCTCCTCCTGTGTCCAGGCGTTTCGTAACCTGGTCAGAAAAAGAGACTAGATTGGTCAGGCATGATCTGCCTGCCACGAACCTGTGCTGGTTTCCCCTCAGCATAATTTGTCCTGCCGGGCTCTCACAAATGTGAGCCTCGATAATCTTTTCAAAGATTTTGCCAAGGATGGAGGTGAGACTGACTGGCCTATAGTTGCCCGGGTCCTCCTTCCTCCCCTTCTTGAAAATGGGGACCACATTGGCCCTTTTCCAGTCCTCCGGGACTTGGCCCATGCGCCACGAGCTTTCAAATATTCCTGCCAGTGGCTCTGCAGTGATGTCGGCCAGTGCCTTCAGCACCCTTGGATGGAGCTCATCCGGGCCTGCCGACTTAAAGGTTTTTGGGAACCAGAACCTCGCAGTGACTTGTCACGTGGCAATGAGGAGCTCGTGTCAGATTTTTGTTGGACTATGATTAGCCTCTGTGAAAAAAGAGGGCTCCAGTTGGACAAAATGTTTCGTGTTTCAGTCGATTTGCTAGGGCAAAACAACAGATGCTTCGAGGGTCTGATCCTGCAATCTGGATGCTGGATGCTGTTTAAACTTGAGGGAAGAGTTAGCTGAAGATTATCCCTGAAAGCACTTTCAGTCGAAGCAGCGTTTTACAATACCTTTTGCTTTCAAGTGACATTTTGCTTTCCTTTTTTATTTCTTCGGCTTTTTCCTATTAATGTTTATGAGCAAATAAAAGCTAGATAGGTATCTTGGGCTCTTGGATCATTTAGGACTGTGTGGTCATGAACATCTAATTTAACATAACTCATGAGTCTTTTTTTTTTTGTTTTGTTTTCTTTCTTTTTTTTTAACATTTGCTTCCTGGATGGGTTTTTCATACGTTTCATTGTTGCACATAAAACGGAAATTTAATCCAAAACCGAGGTGATCTATAGTTACTCTTTTAACCTCAAGTTACTTTTCTGTGGCTTTACTTAGCTTGTGTAATTATTTTCATTGAAAAAAATAAACATGCATTTGTACTGTCTTTTTTTTTATTCGAATTGCTTGATTTCATCATTAATAGACAAAATATTTCATACAACATTTTGCAAGTTTATCTAAGATATCAACCTACTGTAGAAATGCGTTAGATTGCTGGAGTTCCTCTGGAGTTCTTAAAGTTGGCCTGAGATAAAATGGCATTGACAATAATCGTGCTATGTCATTGAGCCCTTATTTAAGCAATATTTTGAAGCGGATGGAAATAATAGCACTGAATCTTAACTATTGTCAAGTAGGATTATAGTAAAAAAAATGCTACATTTGGCAAGAATCCATACGTTTTTTAAAAATGTCAAAATAATTGATAAAAATCATTGTAGTTTGAGAGAAGCTGCAGAACACATTTTTTAGTAGAATAATTGAAGGTGCCTAAAGCAACGTTTGGTAACCAAGTACATCGTATACTGTAGTGGTAAAGCTACTTTAATGCTAATACTTTAGGCCTGGTAAGTTTGGAAGTTGGATCTGAATGTCACGTCTATAATAACTTCATTTTTATCTAGCACCCCAAATTCGGCTCAGGGTCTCATGCACAAACACTAGGGTGAAGGGGAGTCAGTGCTGTCTCTTGTATGGATTAATTTACCTTTATAAATCTTGAAAATGTACTGAACCACATCCTTGACCCTACTCTATCCCTCTTGAATTATATTGGTGCAGCAAGGAAGACTGAAAGTGGATTTTAACAGCCAGTGGGGAAATTCCTTCACACAAGGTGAGTCCTTTCATGGCATAGACAAAAAAGATCAATATCTGTTTCTCTTGTTCCCATTCCTTGGGATGCTATTGTTATTCATGTTTCTTATGGTAACTGGAAATGTGTGTGTGTTGCGTATAAAGCCAAGAAAGGGAATTTGTGGTTGGTACTGTGCAAACACAGAATAGGAGATGCTCTTTGCCCCACCATAAATACCTGGACTGACACAGGGTAGCCCTCTGCTACTATCCCATCTTCAATTCTGCTTGTGCTGTAAGCAGAATTGAAGATGGGATAGTAGCAGAGGGCTCCTCCTAGCTATGAGAAGCCCAGCTGGGTACTTTCATTGTTTTGGGGTACAGCTGGCTTATGCTGCCATTTCCCATGTCTTAGATGGCACACTGCTCCAGCACACCAATTTAGCTTCCTAAGTATATAGAGATCTTTTTTTGAAGCTGCAATGAATAAATGATCTGCATTATATCATGGGGAAGACTGAGAAAAGGCAACAATACCCATACGAAATTTCTTTAGTGAAAATCAAAGGGAGAAATTACCCTCGGGTCCAAATCCTCAATGGTTTCTTGGAAGCTTACCTCTTATTTTGGTGTTTGAATCCTCTAAGTACCTTTGGAGTTCAGGCCATATTTCCGGTGGAACATGAAAGTGGTTTCAATGGGGTGCCTCTGGATCTATTGTTACATAACTGAAAGGAGGGTCCATCCCAACGGTGCTGTACTTTCATGAATGTGTGTTTTAAAAGTGGGGCTGACTTTCCCTCCCACTCATTATATTTTGGGACATAGATATACAGAGCATTCTGTATAGAAAGCCCGCACATCTAAATAGACTCTAGGCCTTAGTCTGGCTTGAAATTCACATCACTCTTGCCATCCAAATTGCACTGTCTTATTGGTTAGACCATTTGATTCTTATCTGCTACTGACAGTGGTGATAAGCCAAAGCGATGATCCAAAAATCTAACTGTGTGTGGAATTGGCAGAAACTAGCAGAATTGGATATAAAACACTTTTTTTCCTGGTACATGTGAAAGAAGTGTCAGCAGTTTGTCTTTGCTAAAAACCAGAATTGAATAGTGACCCGAGAGGGTAGATAAGTTATCCCTTCCACAGTATTAGAATACCGATATGTATTGCCACAGTGAGAATTATTTATTTAAGGAGATTGAAATGAAAAAATATATATAGCAAACTGATATTTTTGATGCTTAGAAGGCTGTTGGGCTTAAGCCTTTAGTAATTTTCAGTGGCTTAGCTTTTCTTCCCACTGCAAGCAGACCAAAGCTCTTGGCTATGTATAAAATTTGACAGCTACTTTCAAGCTCCTATAAATTGATATTGGAGCTGTCCATTACTGGTAGCTTCTCTGTTGGAAACTGATACACATCTTATACTGATAGGCAGAGGTTAAAATGGCAAATTTTAGGGAAAGGATTTAACAAAAATCTTAAATGAAATCTGGAAATAATAAAAAGTATTTATAAGCTTAAACAGAATTCTGTGCACTGTGATAAGTATTGTTCAGTTTCTGAAAGATTGAGTGGTGTTTTTGTGCTAGCTTTGAAAGAGATAGTATTCATCTTTATTTGTGCTACAGCTTAGATAGAATGGACTTAAAAGGCAAGATATATATGAGCAGTACTCAATCTACAGTAGGAATGACAGTCTGATTTTATCATTGCCAAAAGCAATATGCAGTCTTGTGTTCAGTACCCATACCAAAATAAAGATGCATTTTTAACTTGAGGTGTAAAGGATTTTTTGAAAGGGGAACCAAGGCATCCAGCAAATGTGTGTTGTACAAAACTTCAGAAATCTCCAGTGTATATTGCTATGTATAGCGCATAAGTTTAAAATATACAGTCACGTGACTCCAAGTATCTGGAAGGTGATGGGGTAGGGGGGGAATGGCTTACCAAATGGTAACTCAGTGCAGCTGTCTGTAAATCTGGGTTTCTGCTTGTGAATATTAGGGGTTTGTGAAACGGGCTGTATTTTATTTGGATTCGGATTCGGCTTGAATCACGGGACAGTGATTTGATTTGTTGATTCGGATCACTGTCCCGATTTGATTCAGCCAAATCCAAATCTGAAGATTTGATGCTGATTCAGAAAAATCAGTGATTCGGCCATAGACACAGCTTGAAATGTTTTTTCTACATCCCTCGAGGTACCAGGCGTGGCTCGTGAACACTGCGATGGTTCCCACAGGAGCACGTTGCAATGGAGCGTCCCACAGGATCAAGAGGGCCCCCCTGTGTGCTCAGCAGCGGACTCAGAAATGGACTAGAAGTACTTCCAGTCCACTTCTGGGTCCACTGCCAAGTGCTCGAGGGACCCCCCCTGCACCTCTCCGGCTCAGTGATCAGCTGCAGGGGGACCCCAGGTGCCCCCCTAGACCCAGGAATCACCAGTCGCCGAGCTGGGGAGTGGGGAGGAGATCCCCCATGCTCTCTGCTGCAGACCTGGAAGTGGACTGGAAGTGCTTCTGGTCCACTTCCGGGTCTGCCGCCAAGCATGCTGGGGCCCCACCATGCTCCATCCGCCCCAGCATCTCAGCATTCATGAGCCGCCTGGTACCTCAAGGTATGTAGAAAAAACATTTAAAGCTGTGTCTGTCTGAATTTCTGAATCTCTCTGAATGGATTTGGATGGTTCCAGTTCGATTTGGAGAGATTAAAGGGTCTCCTGATTTGATTCGGCGGCCAAATCTCTGAATCCAAATCGAATCGGTGACCGAAACTTCTCACAGCCCTAGTGAATATGTATCCTTAACTGCTGGATGTTATAAAGTGGTATTTTTTCATATCAACCAAAAGACAATATTAGAAATAGAAACTATAGGAAGAGTGAAGAAGCGAGAACTGGTCATTTTGTCTTAGCAAGGCATTACTGCTATTTGCTTCTCATGAATATTGTAGTGAACAATTTTGTTGGCAGGAATACGAGCAGTAAAATTTAATGCAAAGTGAATATTAGTGAGTGGTTGTGAAAAACACATTTTATGCCCATAATATGACATATACAGCATTGGACACTTTGCATTCTCTAAGCATCACATAGAAAAATGTCCTGCAATTCATAGATCTTATCAAATCAAAACAGCTCAGTTTTGATTTTTTTTTTCCAATGAGCTCAATGAAGAATCCACAGAGTCAAACCTATAGTCATTTGCAGAAGTGACTGTTAGTAATGTTGAATGACAAATGTTTCACAATCAAGAGAAGAAAAAAAGTGGGTACTTTATATAAAATGCTTCTCCTTTTTTTACTGAACCTTAATGGAAACAAGTATTCTAGAGTGACACCTCTCCTCCATGTTGCTCTGTGTAGGCCTTTATTGTAAGCAAGCATGCTTTTAAATATAGCTTGAAGACAGTGAAAACTGCTTTTACTGAACTCACCACCAACTCATCCACCCGCAGCATATATGTAATAAGTACACACACCATCATATTTCAGATGACTATATGTTGCTCAAGAAAGGCCACTGGTGATGAATTAAAATAATCTGTGCAATATTTTTATAGGACAAACTGAGGAGAGTATTCTTATGAACAAGAGAGTTTCTCTCTTGCAGAGAGTTTATTTCTAGGAAAGGACATGTGTTAGGGAGGGGAACATGACAATCAATCCCAGGGCAGTCTAGAAAGTGGCACACATTAAAGCTTCATTACTTATTACAGTACCATACACAGTGGGGTAGGAATATAGCCAGAGAAGCACATTTGAGGTTGGAGTTGAGGTTTCTATTTGACTCAGATGTGGGTAAATCCCATTAAAATGGGTTTAAACTTCCTGTGTTCTGGGAGTCTCTGGAAGACACTTTCTGTTGTCTTGTAAGAGGTAGGTTTGGCTCGAGTCTCAATTATGTTGGGAAGTACAAGAGCTTGTATAAATGTAATTTTTCTTAGTGAATCTTGCTGTCTACAGAACTAGAACACTTTCCCACAGTATTTTTTTTACATTTGGGCTCACTTGGGTCTTAGAGCAATTTTGATATGGTATGGTGCTCATGAAGAGCGTCTCTATCTTAGTTAGATATAACAAAATTTAAGATCACAATTTCTTTCTGAGTTGATTCTGTTCCTTTCCCCTTTATCCCTTTTTACGCCACTTCACAGATTTCCCCTGTTGAAGAATCTTGCTTGTAAAAGTCTACTGCTTTTATGAAACATTTTTTGCTGGTCCACCACTAAACTCTCCCTGCATTTATATTTTTGACAGCGTACACCAAATTGCTCATAATTCCATTATGTTGTGTATATCAGTGAATGTCTGCGGATAATTCTGCCATATCGTAATGCCTCTTAGTTTATACACATAAAATGCCATTCTGGTAGCAAAGTACTGGGTGTATTTTATAATGGGATATATATCATTTTGAATGGGACATGGATTTTACAAAATGTTTTAAGAGGAAGGTAAATTAGGTCATGAAAAGTGCATAAAGGCCATAAATTATGCAATAGCCTAAAGAATTATTACAAAGAGATCTGGTCTCAACTTTCGCCCATGAAACCTTTAACAGTGGCCATTAAAATAGAACGAATCGGCTGCTCACAACCTCAAAAAGAAATATTACATCCCATGGAGCAGTCACCTGAAGCACTGGAATTCCTTGCTGTATGGAAACAAGGGTGGCCCTGACTTATTGATGTGCATGATTTTAATGAGCAGCGTTAAAATCTGAAAATTATGGAAACATAACAAAACTCTTTCATATAGACAGATCAAAATGTTTTTCACTTGAATAATAGTACTATTACTAGGTCTATATTTTATAACTGAACACATGGCAAAGCTCTGATGTCTGATTTAGGTTGTGACGGGTACAGTTTGGTGGAGTGGTAAAATATCACGAGATAGTGTTTGTCCGTTTGATGTCATTGTTACCGTGGCAGTTCTGTCCATACCTTAATAGCGTATCGCAAGGAAAATGTTTCTTGTGCCCTGCTTAAAAAGAGCCTTGGCTCATTTGGGCTAGCTACAGACATTCAAAAAGCCTGAGGCAGAATCAATTTAAGTCGAGTGGTTTCCTGTAAGCAACATAGTTTTAGTTTGGTAGCGAACAAAACACATGTTTGCCCTTGAGGGGTAGGGGTGGGGAAAAGGGCAAATCTTAGACCAGGATCCACCATTTTAAAACCAGTCTACTTCTGTTCTGTGATGGGTATAGTTTGGTTTCCAATCACTTATACCAATAGAAATATAATGTCTATAATGCCTTTCAGGTCTCTTTTTTTTCCTCACTAAATGCTCTGTCACAGTATGATTGCCCTTGGAGCATATGGTCAACTTAGCCCTTCCCTCAGGATACCTGCAGCCAGAGTCTGCGATAATGGCATTCACTGAAAAAGTTGGTATTTATAGAGTACCCTGTATCAGGAAATGTGAGCACGTCACATTGCTTTTGAATGAAATTCTTTCCATTTTTTTCCCAATTGCCTGCCATTACAAGAGTTTCAGGAATTAACTGATGATACTTAACTCTTCTGTCTTTTGCCTACAGCAGTTAGTCTAGAGAGTTAGACTAAAGTACTTTAGACCTTAAGTTACTGGGCTCCGTTTAAGGATAACTGGGTGAAATGTAATGCTGTGTAGTATCTAGAAGGTCAGACTACATGATGTAATGGGCCCTTCTGGCTTTATACTCTTGAAAACAAATTCTACCCCCGTAGCAAATATCTGTAGTTTGTTTAATTTTTTTTGCTGTTGAAATATAAAATGGCCGATTCTTTTAAATCACTGATCGTTTTAAAAAGGTTAGAGGTCCACAAGAAGATTGAACGAAACCAACCACTATCATTTGTGTGACCTATAACAGATTTTGAAATGTGGCTTTCAGGCATAAGAGGCCATTCGTGGCTTCACTTCACCATTCTGTGATTAGGACTGTTTTTACAGTAGGATTTGGTATCACTTTAACTAAATTCAACATACAGTTGAACTACATATAGAATAGCCCTTGGGGTGCATTTGTATTCCGACTGAGTGGCATTGCATGGATATAGAAGTATGTGCAATTTGGCCTCCTTTTTTCTAAATTAAACCTAAAAAATCCTTCACCTTCTCAGCACAAAAGGGTCTGTCACCTCCTCAGTGAGCAACTTAATTTGATACATTTTTCAATTTTTAAATGCTATCTTCCTTTGAACACATTAGCATTCGACTTGCGTTAGTATAAATTAGAAGTAAGAGAAGAATCAGGTTGTGGATTTCTAAAGGTGACCACTGTACTTGAGTAGTCTGACCTCCATCCCTGCAGAAACCTACGGGGACAACGCTCAAAAATTAATGACTTTACTCGGTGGCAGCTGTTCTTGATGCATTAATGTCAACAAGAAATCAGTTCCATGTCCTCATAAAAAAAAGTTGAGTTTTTCCATACTACCTGCCCTGTGGCAAAGCCTGTGCCAGCTTGCATTTTTGCACATTTTGTAATATCTCGGTTGTATCAGACCATAGCCAAATGCTGTGATTTCACAGTCAACTGTGATGTGTTGTGTAGTGTTTTTCTTGAATCCCTACATTCGGGAGTCATGCGAACACACCAGGCTCCCAGATTTCATTTAAAAAAAGATAGTTTGCAAATGTAGTTTCTCATCTTCCTGGTTGTGGAAAGATGTTGAAAAGGTGCCTTTAAAAATAATCAAAAGTCAGAAGGCTTAAAAAGACAACCCTCTCTTACCCCCCTTTCAATCACATTATTTTAAAGTCAACCTCATGATTTTGGGGGTCTGACCCATGAGTTTTCAATGATCGGGGTTAGGAATACTAATATTGTTAGAATAACCCTTAGCACCATCGTGGCTAAGAGCCCTTGGACACTGATATTTTTATCTCCTGTGTTAAAAAGAGGCATTTCACAGAAGTGGCTTCACACTGGAGGTTATTTAGTGGTTTGGTTTTGTTTTACATAGTGTGCTAACACGCGCAGAGCAAACAGAAATGCTTTTTAGTTTGTGGTCCCTTCCTTTATACTCTGGTTTTTCATATATCTATCTATCTATAGATATAGATGACTGCATTTTTTCTCTGAATACTTTTTTTTTTTTTTTTTTTTACTAATTCTTTTCAGCTGCTTTTCAGCTTCAACTCGCATTCATAGGGCAAAGGCTTGTAGTATAGAAAACCAAATGTGTTCAGTATTTTTATTCCTTTCGTGTGTAATTTAAGTAATTGTGCCAGCACTTTGGGATTTTAATAAGCAAATAATGAAAACACAGTGCTTAGCCACAGAACAAATACAAACATCAGCAATAGTTTGAGCTGGCAGCCTTGAAGGGGGTTACCCTTCAGAATAAGAAAGCAATTTTGTCTCTGAATCCATCATTTCAGGACAGTCTGAAGGTAATTAATTGATAATGGGTGTGTGTGTGTGTGTGTGTGTGTGTGTGTGTGGCCCCATTCCATGAAGCTTTTAAAGTCTGTGGCAGAGCTCCTACTGCTTATGGTAATGTGAGGTTGGAACCTGTATCATTAGATGGTTTGTTAATTATATGATTTTTTGGGGTGACCAACTTAGTAATTTATTTAGAAATTTGATAGGAAGTTACTTATTAGTTTAACAGGTGAGCAGATTAGAGGGAGAAATTTGTATAGATAGTAGGCTGCAAGAAGATATGGAGTGTGTGTTCTCTGCATTTCCCAGTGCTTCTGAGAAGTACTAAATTCAGAATTTCTTTCAATCCTGTTCTGGTTTAACACTGGCCACTAAGGTCACCAAAAAGTGGTCACAAAAGGGCCATTTTATTCATTGCTGCAACTTGAGCATCCATCCACGGCAGAGTGCATGCTCTATGTGCAAGAGTTTTAGTAGCTGACCCAGCAGCAGAGCTCCAGATGGACCATAACATGTCTTTGGGATGTGTTCCAGATGGACTGCAGCAGGTCATTCAAATGTCGATTGCCTGGGACAAAATGAAGGTAGTTGAGAACTGGAAATGCAGTGCCAACATCTTCTGCCAATGTCTATCACGGTGTGATAGAACCGTTTTACAACCCAGAACCAAGGATCCCTGGGGGCTGCAGTTCTTAGCGTCTCAGTGGGAATTACCATGCATCAAGGGATTCTGGGAAGGTGGCAAGGCTGGAAAGGAGCCCCGTTACTCATAAGAGGGAGAGATCTGGAGAGAACATGAGCTAGTTGATCTCTCTTCATCTGTCAAAGCAGATGGTTAAGCTTTGGTGAACCTATTCAACCTGCTTAGCAAACTATGTAGGGATAGGCCTGAAGAAAAAACAGATTATCCCAGGTGTTCAAACCTGTTTTTTTCAGGACCCAAGGGCAGGCATTAAAGAAGGAAGTGTGAGGAAAATCCCTTCCCTCTCCTGCAGCAAGGCTACAATAGTAGAAGGGTTCAAACATCTTAGAAGTGGCCGGAGGAGAGCAATGAGCAAGAAGAAGTGCTCTTTTTAGATGGTTTATTTATTCTGGAGTTTGCTTACCTTAGCAAAATTTTAAAGTAGCTTAACTAGCGAGGGAAACTGAGGTAGCGGCTTCCATCAGCACGATGCCACCTCCCCGCCCACCCCCTCAACCCCTTTGGTGCATCAAAAGGTATGGGCATCTATTTGCTGTTGCTTTGTGCCACTATAAAACATTTCATGGTGGCACAAAGGGGTTGAAAGGCTACAGCTGTTTCCACACTTAGTTAGGATTAACACAAGCTTCCAGGAATCTCTGGTCCTGATCCTGCAGTTGGATCTATATATGGAGATCCACATACCGAAGTTTTCAGGCTTTGATGGGGCTTGAAGCAAATTAGGCCTCTGTACCTTGGGCTAGGAATCTAGCATGTTAATAGTTAAAACGAAAATAGTAACCACCCCTTCTCCCCAGTGCATTATGGGGAAAGGTTTAGCCCCCCAAAGCTATTTTTAGAATCTCCATATCCTCTTCTACGAACTCTCCATAAAAACTAGTCTCAGTAGCTTTACATACTTGCCTGGTCAGGTAGATATTAACTGTATATCTGCCTGCCCTCCTGATCTTTTATTATCATTTCACTGTGCTTGGAGCTCAGTGCTGGCTAGGACAGCTGCAAACGCTTGCTCAATTGACAGGCTGACACTTTCCAAAGCTGTTGGAAAAATTAGGATGGTCAGTTCTCAGGTAAGCAAATTGGAACTGAGCGTCCAAATCCTGGATCTAACTCGGGTTGTAATCACACACTCCACCCTTGTTGCTGCTCATGGGCAAATTATGTCTGGTGCCTCCTTTTGATCCACGAGTATAACTCTGATAAAGAAAATAATTAACCAGCAATGAGATAAGGTCCTTGCCCAATTCTAGTGGGTACCCAATGCCCACTGATGTCAATAGGTTTAATGCAAATTAGGAGTACAGGATTGGGACCTTTTGAACTCTCACGATCAGCTCGTCAAAATTATTTTTGACCTTTTTGTAATAAAGGATCTATCCTGGCCCCTCCAAGTTCTAGTAATGCTCTCCTTAAATTACTTCTATTTTCTAGATTTTTTTCATTGGCTTTACAGCCCCTTCTAAAACCTCTAAGATTACTCTGAAAAGGAAATCACTGAGCAAAAGACTAATTGAAATTTCCCAGAGGAGTTGCTTTAAGGTGGTTATGACTCAATGGTTGGCCAACATTGCTACAAGCCTTCCACATCCCTTTGTCAAGGTTAGTTAACTAAAAGGCTTTCTCCCATCATGGACTGTCAGACTGAATTTGTCTTGTTGCATGAGTGCGAATCAATGAACTGATTAGCAACTGTTGAGTTGGTTGTATTTTTAGAATTGGGCCTGGTATGATTTGCATGTGTTTGTATGCGTTATTAAATATAAAAGTCTTGAATCAGCTGTTATGTAAACAGGTTCCCATCTTATGGTTTTGAAAGCTTTGCTTGTGCTAGAGAAGGATTTGGCCTACTGTACAGCAGAAGGGACAATATGGTATGAGATGGTGAAAGGAAAAAATAATCAATTGCCCTTTCTTCCTGACTTCTTTCCCTCTTTTTTGTTTTAACATTACAGATGTGATGACCAAAACAGTGTCTGAGTAAATCTGCAAAATCAATAAAAAGCAAATTAAAAAAAAAATCAATTGTTGGGCAATATGATTTTAAATGCAGCCCATTTTTTGCTATGTTGTGTGTACATGGTTTTACTCATTTCCATCAGCATTTTGCCAGAGGTAATGTTTGAGAAGAGGAAGAGGGAGTTAGTTCGTGTTTTAGAAAATGACCCAAGGTTATAGCTCATATCAGACTACCCGGAAATTGGAAACTCTCTGGAATGCATATATAATTGCTGCCTTTCTCCCACTGTCGCTTCTCATATGGTTAACTGTTCCAGTGCTTGTATGTTGGGGTTCCTCATTTCCCATCAGTGCCTTTCTTCCTTTTTTTGAAATTTAATTTTGAACAGAAACAGTTTAAAAGTGTGGCATCTTTGTTGTTGTTTTGCCTTTTAGTTTCTTCACCTTTGCTATGACTTGGGGTAGCCCCTTCTCTTCTGCACTGCTACACAAGGATTTTGATAATTAAACCAAAATCTACCATTGAAGGGATGGGCGCAAATGCGTCCCTCAGAGCATTTGCTGATCTAGTCACAGAGCCACCGGGGTGATTGGGGAGAATTCACACAAATGAATAGCGGATAAAATAAATAGGAACACAAGGACAAGTACAACTGATATAAAAATGGCAAGACTTGCAGTTATACACACGTGCATGAGTACACCCACAAGCCCCACACCCCAGGATTGGGTCTATGCACCACAAAGCCTGGCAGCTGCTCAAATTAGACAGGCAATGCCTAAGAGCCGACTGGCTTCAGTGCCTGATCTGGAGAGAAAGAGATCTCAAGGTGGTCACTTTGCCAGTCCCCTCACAGCCCACATCCACAGTTATTTCTCTCTTCAAGAGAAAAATAGAGGCCATAAAGGCTCTGGGTGTCCTATCAATAGATGACAGAGGACAACTGGACTGTCATCTATGATGGCCGCCCTACTCATTCACAGAAGATGCATACATCAACTTAGAATAAGCAAATGGTGTAACTGAACGTATCAACTCAACAGAACAAGGCCGGGAATACTGAACCTTGGCTACAGTGCGCTCTCTTTTAAACGACTGCCAGGTTTGATTCTACTTTTTGTTTCCTCTGCCAACGCCATAGCTCTTGTTGCTTTGCTCTTCTCTTCTGCACCGTGTTTGCTGCATTCTGTCTTCCTTGCTTTAGCCTGGTTGCAGTGGCATTCGAGTTGTTGAGACTATGAAGATTTGCTTGAGTTAAGCTGGAAGTGTTTCGCAAAGTAGAACAAAATTAAAAAGATATGAGGTCTGGTGTGATTACTGCTGCTGATGGAATCGCATCAGGGAGGCCTCAGAGCCCACATGGAAATATAGATTTGCCATATTTATTATTAATGTGACAGATGTTCAGAAAAGCACATTCCTCAACTTCTCTTTAAAGAGCGCTACTCAGACAGCATGTTGTCCATACACAAGTCTTTATTTTTAACTAACCAATAGCCATTCGAGCAAAACTTGGTGAGTTTCAGGTAATTTTTGTGAGGAATGGTGATAGAGGATTGGAGAACTGCATGGCTTCAGAAAGCAGATGCCAGGATTAGGAGGAATATGCCCACTGCCAGACCTAAAGAGGCACTAGCAGGTAGCAGTCCCAGTTCTCAGGAGGTCCCTAGGACATAAGTGAGTTGCACTTCATGGAGCCGGAGAAGATGGCTTCTTGCACCCAAACTCAGCATGCAAATGCATAGAGAGTCTAGATGGCATAAGTCTGCCCCCCACCTTGCCCCAGACAGGAGTGTGATTTGTGTAGATATTTTTAAGCTTGTTGGAAATATCTTTTTTATCAGACTTGGTATGACAAGGTATGGACGTTTTGAAGTTGTCAATGTTGTCACCATGTCAGTCCTCTGGATTCAGGGATGATGTAGCTAGGGCATTGAAGGCCAACAGATCTAATTTAGCTTGAGGAGATTTCAAGTGAAGAATTCCTACTGACATGAGGAGTGCACTTGTGACTTGAGTGATTTGCACCCCAAAGCTTCGATTGCATTCCCTGCAGTGCCATGTATGAGCCTGGGGCAGATGCAGGGCCTGCAACTTCTGCCACTGCTGCTTCTTGGGCTTTGGGCATTTTTTCTGGTATGTCAGTAGTGTCATTTCTTGCAGAGGTCACACTGCTCGCATACTTGCATGCCATTACAGCCTAGCTGCAGCCGGTGGATCTCGGGGGCTGCTCTGTGCTTTTTTTGGCTGACCTTGCTGACCATGTTACAGTTCTCTGTGGTGATCTTTGGCCTGTGCTCATTGCCATGATCAGCTTCACCGAGTACTCCATTATCCATGCTTCATTGCTGTCACAACTGGCTGGTTGCAGCACATCCGTGTCGGTTACTTTGTCACATTATCTGAGTTTTAGGAGATGGAGCAAGAAATATCAGTGCATGTTTCTTGAGCTGCCAGAAGTATCGCTTGCACCAGGTACAGATTTTACACCTGTGAAGTGAGGTTGTGGGAAGAGAAAGGTTTCTAATGCAAGTTAATATTTGTTTCCTGGTCATGCCAGAACTGCTCAAGCAATTTGCCAGAGGCTGCATTTGTTTTCAGGCGGTAGGAAACAACTTGTTCATCAATACGAATTTAATCTGCTAGCACTCTGCCCAACTAGGGGAATTTATGAATCGCAGGAAGCCATTTTCTGTCAGTGCACGATATGGGCAGCACATAACTGTCTTGCTCAGTGCCAGCTGATACACGACCTCAGTTTGGATTAAACTGTTAACTCAATCTGCCTGTGGCCATGGGAAAGAGACCAGCCGACCCTTGCCAGTCTTGGGCACCATTGGTGCACAGTTGTATTTGCAAAGCAACTTGCAGAGCAGCTGAGTGGTGACCTTCCATGTTGCTTGCAATCTCTCATCACAGCTGCACATAGACCAGAGTGAAGAAAATCAATCCAAAAACACAACCTCAGGTTCAGATGCGTCAGTGCCTATACTTACTTTTCCAAACATTTCTTTGCGGACCTGATGCGGCACCACAAGGAACTTCTCAAGACATCCAAGCCTGTCCGCAGGCTGGATAGACTGCTTTTGTTAAAAGCTTTCTTGATGTCAGTGAAAACTCTGTAGGGGGTCACATCAATTTTCCCTGAATTTGTTGAACAAAAAAAAAAATACCTAGGGAAAATCTTGAAAATTATAATATCAGTAATGATGCCCACTTCTTATAATCATTTTTGTCAGTAGATCTGCAAGTACTCCTTCACAAGTTCACATTACTTTTCTAATAATGTGACAACATAATTTAGCTGTGCTATAATTTACTATGTCCTGCTTCATGTTCTACATCAGTGCAAAACTGAAGAAGATTGTAATATCAGTATACATGATCAACATGTCTGTCGTTTTCCCCCTTGTTAAGAGCGGAGTTCCTTATTTTATTTCTCACATTTCCTACTCATACGGTGCATCTGCATGCAATGCTTAACTGTGCAGTAGCATAGTTTACTGTGCAGTAAGTGCATGTGTTTACACGTGTGCACACTTACTGCCCAGTAAAAACCTCTAATTGTGAGGAAATTTGATACCTGCAAAAGCAAGAAGCAAATTTACGTGCCGTTAGTTACTGTGCAGTTACATGCGCGTAGACATGGCCTGGGAGCAAGTTTGCTTCTGGGTTAGCTCTGCTACTAGAGGGCTGTCAGCCTCCAGGCCCAGCTGCAGGCTGCTTCTGGCTGCCGGGGCCAGCTTCACCTGCCCACAGCCCACCCCAAGCAGCTTGCCCTGAGCCTGAAGGTGCTGTGTGGTATTGCCTCTGCTGTGTGGCTGCCTGTCCTGTGCTGGGCCCCTGCTCTGGGCTCTGCAGGCAGCTGTCCAGGCCTAGGTGGGCACAATTGCAGGGGGGGGCCCATAGGTTTGGCGTGGGGCCAACAGTTGTGTCCTCATTTGTGGCTGTGTCCATGCCTGTGCCTGCCACTCAGGGCCCTGACTTGAGGAGACTGGCAACTTTGTAGTGCTGTGGGGCCAGGTGAAGGTGCAGTGCCAGTTTGAGCGGGGTGGGCGCTGCAATGCCCACATCTATGAAGGGCTGTCAGCCTGGATGAAGGAGCATGGGCATGACTGGTCAGCGTGGCAGTCCTGCGTAAAAATCAAGGCCTTGAGGGCACAATGAGTTCCCATCACCACCACAATCATTGGTTAGGGAGTGCTTGCAGGTCCATGCTCTTTATGTGGCAATTGATGGACATACTCATGCCCTGGGATCCAGGCTGCAGCTGTGCTGTCTATAGCAGCACAGATGGCCTGCCCGAGCCCCTGCCCTGGCCTGGCATCCATGGTGACACATCACTGGAGTTGGGCCCCTTGGGTGTTCAGCAGCCCATCCTGCCAAGCTCCCTGGCTGCACTCTCCACCCTCCACCAGCAGCTCAGAGAGCCCAGGCCAGTACCTGCTGCACCAATTCTGCAGCCCCAGCTCCTACCATAAGGTATGGCTGGCCGTGACACTACCGGCCCTCAGTAGCAGCAGGGTATAGTGGGTTGGGCACATCTAAGTCCATGCAAACAGCTCCTTGTGCACTGCCTGTGCACATTCTTGGCAGCTGGGATGTGGCCTCGGGGTTGCCAGGGCCCTCTGAATGTGCCAACTCTGCCAGAGGAGGACCCTTGACAGGACCCTCCCCCTGGACCATCAGGTCACGGCATTGGAAGACTGGCTGGGGGTCACTTGGGCTGGTGGATGGAGCACATGCCCTGCCAGGGCAGGTGGCGGGCGGAGGTTGTGGACCATCAGGACAGGTGGCAGGTGGATGTCCCCTGTGAGGATGTGCGGGACTAGTGTAAGGAGGCACAGGACCTGGTGGATCGGGGTCCCAGGCCTAATGCTTGGCTTTGAAACATGAGCAATTGGAGGCCCTGCAGGAACAGAATGCCATCCTGACCTGGGCAGCGTAGGCCATGGACAACAACCTCTGGGTACTGGACACCATTCTGGCCATGCCAGTTGCTTTTGTGCTGCCTACTGTCCAGCCTCTGATGCTAGTGATCAGAAACTGGTTTAAACCTGTAACAGGACAGAAGCTCACTGCATATAAACCAGTTTGAAAATGGCTGAAACTGGTTTAAGATAAACCTGGTTGAATGTAGTATCAGACTTAACTGTTTGAGGTCAATGCAGTTTATGAAACTTCTGTCCCAGATCACTTCCTGGTTCAAGTTAACTCAGAGTCCCCCAGCATCCCAGGATGGTTTGCAGCCCTGGGCTGGGCTGTCTGCTCCAGAGAGCAGGGTTGGTTCTGCCCCTCTGCTTCCTAGCTGCAGGGGTGGCTGACAAGGGGCTGGGACATCCGGCTGGGGACTGCAGCTGGGTCTGCTTGGTAGGGGGGCAGCCCATGCCAGGCTATTCCCCACTCAATGCTGGAGCAGCAGGGATGGGGGCAAGGGGCAGGGTGAGGAGAAACGGTCAGAGAGGGACTGCCAGCAGACTCCACCCCCTCCCACTTCTGGCAGAGACTGAGGCAAGCAGTTGATAAGGGGAGGGGAAGGAGTGTAATTCCCCTCAGTTCCCCCAGGCCATGGGGGAGGGGGAAGAGGCTGGGGAACTGGGGCTGGAGGGACTGGTCCCCTGCCACCTGTGAGCACAGGGCCAAGCCCTGCATGACCAGAGGTGGAGGTGTTGGCAAAGACCTGGCATAATCATATATGTGCTGGAGACAGAGCTAAGGGAACAGGAGAGGGGTCCCAGACTACTGGGGCTGGTGTGACCAAAGAAAGCAGAGAGCTATATTTACATTATAAAGCAGAACCTGTAAAAGGTGTGAGACTGGAATACCTAAGAAGAGATTAAAAAAAACACTGAATACATGAGAGTCCTGCCAAAGGTGCTATAGGTCAGAGGTTCCCAACCCCCAGGCTGTGGCCTGGTACTGGGCTGTGAAGGGTTGACTGCTGGTCTGCAGGAGGGTTACCTGCTGCGGACCAGAAGTGACCGTGGACCAGCAACCTGCGGACTGACAAAATGCGGACTGGAAGTGATCGGCATGCTGCGGACCATCAGCCAACCCTTTTTTATACTGAGTATACTTTTTTTATACTGGCTGCCTGCCGGTCACTGCTGGTCTGCAGTTTGCTGGTCCACGGTCACTTCTGGGCCATGGTTTGCCGGTCTGCGGTTTGCCAGTCCTCAGCGTAAAAAGGTTGGGAACCCCTGCTATAGGTGACAAGCATACTAATGTCAAGGCACCCAAGAGGGAGAAGGGGGTTCAAATGAACCTGTAAAAACTCAAATAGAGATGAGTCCTGTGGGATTTCCACTCCCAACACCTAAGACCACCTGCTGATTCCCAAAGAAGGACTTTTCGAATACCTGACTGTAAGGAGACACTCTGCCCTCAGGATTACAGAAGATTTATGCTAGGCTTTCTCCTGTCTTTTTGGTTTATTATGTTCCATTTTAAGTTGGACTAAGTTGTGTGTGCTCACTGTGCTTTACTGGGCTGTATCTTAACGTAGGTGATGATTTTTAGTTGTTCTTTGTTGTGTGCTTGAGGTTGTAAATTGCTGGGTAAAATACATGCTTGCTTCAGAAAAAGGACTATTCTGCACCCTCCAGGTGGAAGCCTAGGGCTCGGACCTGGCCACACCCTCCACTCGGGCAGGTAGGGAGGAGAAGCCTTGGAGCTTCAGTCCCTTCCCATTGGCAGTGGCTGGAAGGCTGGGAGCCATGCTCTAGTGCCCCTCAGCTTCTGGCATGAGCCACTGCAGGCATGTGACTGCATTTCCTAAATCAAAAATAAATGTCTGTTCACTTGCTTCTCAGTTTAATCTCTGCAGTTTAGACTAACCTGCAAAGACTGAATCAATTTAGCCTCAGGCTTTTTGGCCATCTGTACTTAGCCTAAGAATCTTATAGAAATAGTCTATAAAGAGTTTTATAAAAAAAGCAGGCTATTGATTGGAATGTAGCTTTTAACAAGGCTTGCACATTTCTACTGTACTATTTGAAGATAATAGCACTAATTGCACCTCTACTAGTCACCTAACTGCTCTTTGAGAGAGAACTACTAGATGCAGTTGCTATTTTGTGTGTACATTGGCATATACAAGTCTGTCTTTAGGTAGGAATATTAAGGCTTTCATAACTGCAAGTATTGAACCATGCACAAATTCTTTTCCTGTCTTCACAGACGGCAGTATGCGTGACAGTTCCCAGGAAGGAGAAATTTAACTTTGCCCCTAATCTGGGGGGCTGAGGGGATATCGAGCGTTCAGTTGTAAATTACAACAAAACTCGGATACAAGCGGCATATTTGACAGCCGCGGAGTGCGGCTCTGGGTCTAGTCATTCTCCAGTTTATCATGCCGAACTTTCACAACACGCCTGCTACAAAATATATTTCCTCTGACAATGCAGCAGGGTTCTGTGACTTGTCCAATTCAGGAATATTGACTACAAATAGTAATGTTAAGGCAACATAACTGGATATCATGTGTCATCATAATTGATAGTGTCATCCCAGGGTTGGAGAGCTTTCCTGAGATTTTCCTGAGAGCTCCTAGTTGCTACATTAATGAGAAAATATTATTTGAGTGCATTTCAAAATACTGGGTGCATCTACATGTGCACTTTGCTGTGGAGTAGACCAATTAGCTCAACAGTAAACCGTCACTGTCTACACATGTAACGGTATTAGGACGTAGTAAACTAATTAAGATAAGTACGGTTGGGGACAATACCATCTTAGGGCAGAGTAAGTAACTGTGCTGAAATGCATGTGTAGATGGTGACAGAGGCTGGCTGGGGCACAAGGGTGCTAAAGTGCAAGGGCTGCCTGCTGCCGAACCATATGGCTCTGCATGATCAGCACCCTCGTACCCCAGCCAGCCCCTCTGCTGCGTGACACCGCCACCCAAAGCCTGGGGCTGGACCTCCCCCACCCCACCCTGCCCTATGTTCCTTGTCAGCCCAGGGCTGCTCTGCCCTGGATCAAATTGCTACTGTACTAGGCACACATGTAGACACTGTGCCTGTGAGAAGTTTCCTCTAGCTTAAATGGGTCCAGAGTTTATTGTGTTGCATTAATTGCACGGGTAGCTGCACCCACTGAGTCTGGGGACACTTTTAAAAAAAGATAATTCAGTCTAAATGGGGTACATCAGGGTTTGAGAAAAAGACATTGGATAGATTCACTCAAGTATTTAAAATTCATATGAGGATTTTCAAAGTTATTTTAAAATGCTGACTGTAATTACTCAGTAACAAATTTTAGAATGCAAAAATACATTATTTGTGAGGAACATATTTTCCTAACTGTTTGAGAATTAAAAGAAAATAATTCCTCTGCCACATTTATTGTTAGGTGTTCAGATATATGTTAAAAACATAATACTTGTATCAATGACTATGCCATGCATGACTGAATATATCCAACCTTGTCTGATCTTAGATGCTGGGTAGTCTTGGGTCTACCTAGCACTTGAATGGTAGACTACATGGAAATCCTGGGTTCTGTAGACACGAGCTGAACAATCTCGATTGAATGATTGGTGAAGGTTAGAATACAGAATCTCAGTGAGTGAAAAGGCCTCCGTTAGCTCAGTCATTGCTGCTCAGCTGATAGAATGGAATAATAATAATAAATGCTATTTCATATATAAATAACTGCATTCTTCTCCTAGGATTAAAATCTTCCTTTCTCACAATTTGGTTGTCTTTAGCTTTGACCTAAGCCTTATGACCACATTTTTCAAAATTTGTTTGGTCCTTACTGATGGAGCAGCAGCCAGTGGAGCTGGTTTTGTGCATCACATACTGATGGTCATACACTGTTTTCCGAAGGTCGGCAACGGCATGCCTTTTTGGACCTTTGAGAGAGTGAATTTTCTCAAGGTTGCCCTGTGGCAGGTCTTGCATATTCAGTACTAGACGCTGCTAAATATATCCAAGGTGATCACAGTTGCTCCAGTGTTGTGTGGGTAGGGAGGTGATCTTTTATTCGGGTGGCATTGTCTGCCTAATCATAAATATTGCAAAATGACAAGAGAATCCTTTCTGTTAGGACTTCAAATCTACTGCTAGACAGCACATGGCTGGCAGTGCACAGAGAAGTTTCCCTTTCTTCTTTATTGCTGGAGTGGACTGGTGCTCTCATCTGACACTACAGCTGTTAAAGCCCTGTGCAGGAGATGGTGTAGGTGCCCTTCATGACTGAAGCCAATATTTCACTGGAAGAGTGCCATAGGCTGGGAAATGTTGAATGGCAATGAAGAGATGACCAGCATCAAAGAGCCCTGCATCAAAGAGAATTAGTCATAGGGTTGATCTTAGGGGAACTGGTGTCTGTCAGAGATTTGCTTCCAACTGGAAAAACAGACAAATGGCAATGTCTGTTTCAACACTTCTTGTTTGCTAAAACTTTGATTTTCTCACTCTGTTAAAAACCTTGGTGGCTCTGCAGCAGAACAGCGCTGTGGTGAGACTTCCCCAGTTCTGTGCCAAGTTTGAGAAATAGACCTCGTGTGAGTGTGCAGCAGGGGAGGCAACGGATCAAACTCCCCCACACTGGCCTATTGTTGCAATTCCCCCATGGCCAGGAGGACTCCTTGTGCAGGACTGTGTGCTTTCCTGTATTGTGGTAGGAGCAGATTCTGGCATGGCACCCACCTGAGCATTAGGACTGTGCGAAGCTTCGGTCCCCGATTCGATTCGGCGGAGATTCGGCACGATTTGGTGGCCGAATCTCCGAATCGAATCAGGAGACACTTTAATCTCTCTGAATTGAATCGGAACCCTCTGAATTTGGAGAGATTCAGAAAGATTCAGCGATTTTGGACGTAGACACAGCTTTAAATGTTTTTTCTACTTACCTCAAGGTACCAGGCAGCTTGTGAATGCTGCGATGCTGGGGTGGATAGAGAATCCCACAGGAGCATGGGGGTGTCCCCAGCATGCTCAGCAGCAGACCCAGAAGTGGACCAGAAGCACTTCTGGTCCATTTTTGGGTCTGCCGGGGAGCACACTGGGGAAGCACCTGGGGCCCTCCCGTGGCTATTGCCGAGCCGAAGGTGGTGCGGGGGGGCCCTGGTACACTCCCCGGCAGACCCAGAAGTGGACCGGAAGTACTTGGTCCACTTCCAGTGTACTTCTGGTCCACTTCTGGGTTCACCGCCAAGCACTCGGGGACCCCCCGTGCTCCTGTGGGATGTTCCATCCACCCCAACATGGCAGCGTTCACGAGCCATGGCTGGTACCTCGAGGTATGTAGAAAAAACATTTAAGCTTGTGCCTATGGCTATATCGAATCTTCAGATTCAGATTTGGCCCAATTGAATCAGGGACGGTGATCCAAATCAACAAATCGTATCTCTGTTCCCGCCTCAGGCTGAATCTGAATCGAATAGGGCCCGTTTCACACACCCCTACTGAGCATGTGCCACCCACCCAAGTCTGCAAGCATGCTTCAGACCTGAACAGTAGCCACCACCACTGGTTTGGGCTCATCCCAAGTGGCCACACACAGGCACACAGGAGACTAAGGGCCTGAAAGTGGGCCCTGGGAGTAATCTCTGAGTAGCCTTAGGAACAAACTTCTGGACTTGAGGCTGGAAATGCACCATTCATCTTTTCCCATTAGAAACTTCTGTTGCAGCAGCAGAAACAAACCTTTACGTCCTTGGTCTCTCTCCTGTACTGGCTGACAAGGAGATCACTGACTGCTGAGTGTGGTGATTGTCTTGCTGATTAGGGCATATTCACTGAGGGCTGCTATGAGATCATAAGCATTTCTCAGTGGCCCTGGACAACCATCATTTCTATTTATTAATTGAGTAGAATTTTTGAAAAGTAACTTTGGCTTTTTGGAGTTGAAGTCCCATTGAAAGCCAATGGGGTGGAGTGCTTTAGGGTCAGGTATGTAAAAGCATAAAATTGATGAGAGTATAATGCCTAAACAGTTTTACAAATCCATCCCGAAGTCCATTTTGAAAGCGTGACTTAAACTTCTAGATTACTTAAATGTTTTGAAAGTTTTCCCCAGGTTCATTTAAAGGAGCAAACTATAGGAAGGACTTCATCTTCTCATTACTCACGGCAGCTGTCCATTCTCCAGCTAATTTTAAACTGCTTTAGATCTCTTGGTTTTTTTTATATTGGTGATTTGTATTTTTCACAAATGGCAACATGTCAGCATTAGCATAATATATAACACAAATGTGAAATAAACCACCCCGCAACATGTACATTTTATTATACGCATTTGGAGACAAATCTATACAGAATAACAACTAGGTCAGTATGTTTTTTTGTTTTTTTTTGTTTTTTGTTTTTAACTGAATATGTTTTTTTTCTATAACAGTGAAGACAAGTAACCTGATTAAAACAGAATGGCTAACAAATGTAATTGGATACTGTACCACATTACATGACTTTAATGTAGAGACAACAAGCACCAATTCAATGAAACAGAATCTTCATAGGAACATCTAGTACATATATTGCTTCTACAGTGGTTTACTGCCCAAAGAACAGGTAATTACAGCATAGGAACGGTGCCTTTCCTGGATCACTTATGTCACACTACTCATCTACATAGCTAAAGTGGAGGCAAGGCTGGATTTTAAGAGACAAATCCTTAGCAGCTCTGTTAACAGCTTAATTAACATGCAACCTGCAACTCTCATTGATTTATAATGTTAATGTGACATGGAAGGTATGGATTGGGACAATAAACAAACTATTATGATGGGTCACCCAGATAGCACTGTTGCATGTAGTTTTGCATTTTTCTTTTCCATGAAAACAGCATATAGCCTTTGCAGAAATACTGTGTTGTTAGTTTTTTAATGTATGTTGTTCTATAGTAGGAGGTAGGGCAGAGATTTTTTTTTTTTTCCCTGCTTCAGTGTTTTTATAACTAGATTGCAGAACTGATTCTGGCAAACCTGACTTTGGTCTGTGGAGCGAATCATCTATATTCTAGATGTTTGGCTTTGTTCCATTTGTGACCATCTCTGTGCAACGACTGGTGTATAAATAGTATGAAAAAAGTTGCTGTAAGAAAATTCCCAAACTCTGCACCTTTGGTCCCTCCTCAGAGAGAAACTGAAAAGTCGTGGTAACTGGTACTGTTTAGCAGATGAAGGACAATACCAGATGCTTACCATATTTTTAATACACAATGTCAGGTTGCCTTTTTTCTTATAGGCTAAGGACAGAAAGTATACATAAAGTGGTATAAGTGATTGGAAACTGGTCTAAACCTGTAACAGAACAGAAGTTCAGTGTTCATAGACCGGTTTCAAAATGGCTGAACCTGGTTTAAGATAGATCTGAATGGATGGAGTGTCAGATTGAATCACTTGCAGCTAGGCTGGTCTATTGACCTTTTGTCCCAGATCCCCTTCTGATGCAAGTCACCTCACAGTCCCCTGGTATCCCAGGATGCTATGCAGCCCCCCCCTCCTCCCCTCCGGCAGCCTGCTGGAACACAGTTCACAGTTCGCTGCTCCAGCCCTGTGCCTAGCTGGCCCTGTCTCCAGGCTGTCACCTCTGCTTCTGCTCCCCAGCTCCCAGCCTGCACTTGTAGGGCGGGGGGGTGGGGGGTGCAACCCCCTGGTCCTGGCCCAAGTTCCCCTGAGCTCTGGTCTACCCTGTGGCAGGAACAGGAGGGGATTCTCCCCTACCCCCTTCCCTAAGAGGTTGGGCAACAGCTCAGCCCCATCCCCACATGTGGGAGGGGGCAGCAATCCTCCAGCCTGGTGCTGCCCCCCCACATTAGGCATCTGTCCATGTGGGGGAACCCCAAGCCTCAGGGGGGTCCCCCAAGCCCTGATCTGCCTTGCAGCAGGAGCAGAGGGGTATTTTCCCCCACCCCCTTCCCCATATAATCAGGCAGACCAGGGCTTGGGGCACCCTGGGCCAGGGTGGGGGAATCTCTTGGGGTGTGGGGCTCCCTGCACATGGGCAGGCACCCTGCTGCAGGAGCCAGCACCTGGATGGGGGGCTCCTTCCCCCCTGTTGGGGGACAGTAGGGGCTTGGGGGCATGTGCTGGGCTGCTAATCAAGGGTGGCCCCTGCTCTGCTGGCCTCAACAACGGCCGGCAGCCTGGGAGGTATGTCCTAGCATCCCCTGTGTTCTGCCCTGGGCCAGTGCAGGCATCTGCATGCCTTTCCCAACTGCAAAATGAACATGAGCTCAATTCATAGAACCATAGAAGTAGGGTCAGAAGGGACCTTGTAGATCTTCAAGTCCGACCCCTTGCCTGGGCAGGAGGAAAACTGGGCTTTGTGTGTATATCTGTAAAATGTGCAGCGAGGTAGAATAACATCACTTTTTTGACAGCAGTGAATTTAATATTTATGAAAGGTATCAGATCATTTAAACCTGAGACCAAAATGTAGAAAGGCTATAGCATTAGCCAACAGGTATGCAAAACTTCCCTATGTAAGAAATGAATCTCAAAACTCTTTCCAATGTGTTAGTTAAATCATTGCCACTACCAGCTTTCCTTGCCCTTGCACTGAATTACTCTTCCTGAAACGCATGCCCATTGTTTCCTGTATTTTCTCATTGCTGGATGTTCTGTTGCCCCCTCATGGCTTCCTGTGTTTGGATATAACCAAGATGATGGGCTATGAAGTTACCAGTGACTCTTTGGAGGAAGAAAGTTTGATCTAAATAAACCCCAGGGTTGCTTACATTAGTGATGCTGTTGATTAGTGATACAAGCTAAGGTAAATTCGAGGACCTCTCATTTTGAGGACAGGCCCTTAGAGCATTTTTTTAGGTCCATGAACTGGAAAATTAATATAAACTTTTATGACCTACTATTTGTGCTTGGAAATGCGGCACTGTAGCAAGCTTTTCACAAATACATATTTTTTAATTGTATTTTAAAAAAAAATCAATCCATTCAAAAGTACATTTTATGTCATATTAATGGCTTTGTGGGTTACTTTATTTAAGTGAACAAATCATTTGCATAGAACTAAACTATATTTTATAACCTTACATTTAGAAAAAGTCTCCCCAAAAGTGTCTTTGCTGCACTGTGAAAGATGCTATTACCATACAAGCTGTATACTTGCAAACCCCATAAATCCACCTTACAGGTTGCTTTCAGTACCCTGGTGGGCTACAGCAGCTCTGTATTTCTTTTCCAGTCTTGATCTACCATAATTTTAATTGAGAATAGTGAATTATCATGGTAATTTGGGGTGTGCTAGGGAAAAGATTTATAAGCAGCAGGAGGGATCCTACAGCATTCTGGACTCACTGCTGGGAAAGAAGCATAGCAAAGATGTTGCTATGATGAAAACTGAAAGAGAAAATAATAAGACTATGAAGTCAAACACAAAAGCCAGAAAAAGGGAAAAGAAATCTGTTCTTTTTTTTCCAGTGGAGCGGAAGGAACCAAGGAAGTGGAAAGCAGTCAGAAAAAAATACCAGGGCCCTGATTTTTCTAAAACAATAAAGGCCAAAGACTGGTCTGGTTGTACATTACAAGGGCACACAAGCTAGACAGACATCCTGCATACTTTGACCCCCACTTGTTTCTGGTGCTTTATCTAAAACATTTGCTTACTGCATGAGATCATGTCTCCCTCCAGGAGCTGGTCCCTGATTCTAATGACCTGTTGTTCCCAGCTAAAGGCATAAAGGCATTGTCCTTTATAACGAGTGAGAAAAGTATGGGGGTTGATGCTGCATATTTTTGGTTTGATCCTTGTAGTCTAGATGTATGAAGATGTGTTCTGTTACACACCACAAATGTATCCACAGTTTATAGGCATCATTTTATAAAAAAATCAAGTAGAGCTAAAGGCTAACGTTTTAAAGACTAAGCTAGTCAGGGCCAGGGATAATCTAATTCCTGTGCTTGTTTGGTGGCTAATATGCAGGAAATGTTACCAGAAATAAATATATGAAGAGGTGCGATATGTTTGTGGAGGGTCAGATTCTGAATGACAGTCAGCATGGCTGTTTTACCAATCTGAGCTCCTTCTTTATCTTACCAGTCTTATCTCCTTCTTTGTCTTACTAATCTCATCTCCTTCTACAACCAGGTGTCTCGCCACCTGGACATGGGAGACAAGGCAGACATTATACACCTAGACTTCCAAAAGGCTTTTGACCTAGTATCCCACGATATTCTTGTGGGAAAACTGGAAGATTGTGGGTTCAGATGCTTGACGCTTCAGTGGGTGGGGAAACTGGCTACAGGGTAGGACCCAGAGAGTTCTCATGAACGGATTCGTGTCGTCCTGGTGCGAAGTGGCCAGTGGTATCCCTCAGGGGTCTGTGCTTGGACCAGTGCTTTTCAACATCTTTATCAATGATGTGGATGGGGGAGTGAAAAGCTTGCTTGCCAAGTTCGCGGATGACACCAAGCTATGGGGCAGTGTGGCCACGCCAGAAGGTAGGTTGCAGATACAGGCGGACCTGAACAGGCTCGAGAGTTGGGCAGATCAGAACCAGGTGAAGTTTAACCCTTCCAAGTGTAAGGTGCTCCCTCTTGGGGCAAACAACCCTCAACATACATACAGGCGCGGTGGTGACAGCTTGACTTGCACCATGCCTGAAAGGGGCCTAGGGGTAATGATTGACCATTGCATGAATATGAGCTGTCAGTGTGAGGCAGTGGCCAGCAGGGCAAATAACACGCTGGCATGCATCAACCGATGCATCTCGTGTAAAGCTAAGGAAGCAATATTCCCGCTGTACTCGGCACTGGTGAGACCGCAGGTGGAGCATTGCATCCAGTTATGGGTGCCACATGTCAATAAGGACGTGGAAAAACTTGAGAGGGTCCAGGAAAGAGCCACCTATATGATCAGGGACTTGCAAGGCAAGCCATACGAGGAAAGGCTGAAGGACCTGGGCCTCTTTAGCCGAAAGAAGAGAAGGTTGAGAGGGGACTTGATAGCAGCTTACTGTTATATCAGCAGAGTGTATCAGGAGCTCAGGGAACAACTATTCACTAGGGCAGCCCCGGGGAAGGCCAGCACCAATGGATACAAACTCCTGGAAGGCCGCTTCAGGCTTAATACCAGGAAAAACTCCGTCATAGTCAAGGTGTCCAAACTATGGAATAAACTCCCTCCAGAGGTGGTGTGATCACCTACCCTGGAGGTTTTCAAGAGGAGACTGGACAGTCACCTCGCTGGGGTCACCTAACCCCAGTTGTCTTCCTGCCTAGAGCAGAGGGGCTGGACCCGATGATCTGCAAGGTCCTTTCCAGCCCCGTACAATCTATGAATCAATCTATTAAACTATGCTATGGATAACCTTGCCTACCCATTTCTTCTTCGGCCCTGTACATAAAGTAAACCCCTGACTTTTCTAAAACTGTCAAGTTTTTGCCATTTCTTCTCCTTGCCAGTCAACTCCAGGTTATTTATGCCTTACAGATCTGCTGGCATCTTGCTCTTGGTCTTTCAAATCTCTCTCCTCTATCAGTTTCCAGTTTTAAGGATCCTGTTTTCTTCTATTCATGTTGCATGCCTGAACTGTGTTTACGGTCTTTCTTTCATAACTTACTCACTGGTACGAACTGTCCTGGTCTTTCATATGTTTCCAGGTTTGTAACCTTGTTCATCCACTTGCCCTTTAACTCACGATTGTGAAGAGTTTTCTTGTTTTGCCTCAAGTTTTATTGACCTTAGTCATGGCTCTGCTTAATACGAGAAGAGGAATGCTATTAGGGTGCTGCACAGCTTCACTGTCATACCTGCTGACATGTTTTACTACACCAGATTTTGGCTGACCTTTCCCTGTTTCTTCCTGTTTTCTTTATTTGTCATCTTGTCTTCATCTCCCCATGTTGTCTACTGTTATTGGGCTACAAAGGTAATTCAATTGCTCAATATTCTCATTGTTATTCTTGAGTGATTTGTTATTTTTTTCATTGTCACCTGCATTTCAGTCTCTTTATTTATGTATTTATTTTTGTATAGACTTTTAATCTGTCGTCTTTCCCATATCAGTTATCTTTTGTCCACATGTCGTATTAGCAGCCAGAAAGGAGGGCTATGTCAACTGCAAATCCGGGTCTTCCCATGTTGTCAAGCCAAAGATCCCGGTGTGGTACTTTTTTGATAAACCAGTCTGAAAATACACCTCTCCTGTCCCTATTTTAAACCACCTGGCTGTGTTTTGCTTGATTTCTTTTTTTTTCTTTTTTACACAATATTGACTCTTCAAAAAGGTTTCTTATTACTCTGACTAGCTGTTGTTGGATTCTATGGCTTGCCATTATCTTCCATAAGCTTCTCTGTCAAGACTTTCAGAAAGGTTTTTTAAAGTCAATGCAGTTAATGATGACTGGCATTCGGTACTCTAGTGCATTTTCTAAGATTCTTTGCAACACGAATATTTGCTCAGTACATGAGCGCTCTCCTCTGAAACCTGCTTGTTCTTCTCTTAGCAGCTTGTCTGTCTGATTTCATCTGCCCCAGTATCATCTTGCTACAAACTCTTTCTGGTGCTGACAGTAATTCTATGCTGCACCAGTTGTTACAATCTGTCAGATCTCCTTACTTCAGCAGTTTGACAATTAAGGCCCTTTTCTAGTTGCTTGGTACTTTCTCATCTTTCCATGCACTATTGCAGATTTTGAGTAGCCATACAGTCATTTTTTAGACACTGCCTTTAATAGCTTATCGCATATTTTTTCTGCACTGGGTGATTTCCTGTTCTTTAGAACTTGATTTTTTTCTTTCCATAGTTGAATAATTCTGTGCTGATTTTAAGAGCCAGGAGCATTTCTCTGAGCAAATTTCAGTGCCTGTATGTATAATACCGGATCTTGATCTACTAAGAATCTCTTGCCAATGCTCTTCTGATCTTAATTTTTCATCTTCAGATGCGAGCGTGTGACTCTATTGACTCTTGACTGTTAACTATTGGCTGCCTGTCAGCTCTTTGATTTAGGAGACTAATTTGCAACTAAGATAAACCATCTGAATCTTCTAGAGTAGAAACTACTAATTTTATTGCTTTTTGCATTTTCTTCCTTTTAGATAAAACAATAAAAGAAACTCGATAGACAAAAAGAAGCAAGTTTTCCTTGGGAGCCAGGAGTGGGCTGGCTCCCAAAGGCAGTAGTTTTACCCTGATTTAATAGCACTGGCTGTTGTTTCTTTGTGTTTTGCTTTATTGCCTTGCTCCTTCTCTCCTCCAGTCCTGGACTCTGAGCCAAGGGTAAGTTCTGTTGCTGTCCTGTAAATACCCCTTCCTTCCCACATAATTGCTCTGTCTGAGCAGACTTCATGGTGTTCCTGTACTCGAGCAGAGTAAGAATCAGTGGCAATTGTGGATTCTGTCCTCTTGATGGCTACGCTACAACACAATTTCTTTTCCTATTACTCCCGAAAGTTAGGCATATGATTGTAGCCTGTCTTTTTCAAGCCCATGATATGGATCCTTCTTGGATCATTTTACTATTGATCATTATGTTACGTATGTAAATATAAATAGTATTCACACGTACACAGGCCCTTGCTTTGGTAGAACTCCTTTGTGAAATCTGTATGCGATGAAGTTTAAAATGGCCAAAGTTCATTTGCAGACATGAACGTGGAATTGGATTCCTTATTTGTGCTTGCACTTTCAGTGACTTGGGGAAACTGGACATGTATGAGCATAGCTGTGTCGTTAGACTTTTCATTGCTTAGGAGTATCTGCAGTCCTCTAACCCTCCCCTCTATTCCCACCCCCCTCCGGTTGCAATGATCTCTGCAAGTGTAGATACACGCACATTTTTAAATCAAGGGGGATATGCTTTATTTTTTTTTAAAAGACTCGGAGATTTCTCCCCCACCACTGCCTTAGGCAACCTTTTGGCAGGCATACCACAAATGAAGCCCTCCACCCTCCCCAAGTGCCACACCAATCCCCTTCCTCCGACCTGTCTGATACTCTGCCTGTTGCCCCAGGCTCAGTCTGTTGCTTTTCTATCTGCTGCTCTGCTTTCTGCTCCCTGCGCTGTGTTACTTGTGCTATGTGCTGCTTACTCCCTCCCTGATCTGCTCTGTGCCTCACACCGAGGCTACCCACGCCATACGTGGTTGGACACCTTTGGCCTAAGGCCTGGAGTATTTGAACTCCTTTTTTGTGTGTGTTTGTTTCTGTAGAAGTATTACTATATCAGCCACAGTAAATACACTAGTGAGGAACTAAGAGCACAGTGGGGTAACTACACCACTAGTTTAAACCAGTGAAACCCTAGGGAAACTACTTAACAAAGATCCACACATAATTTTTACCCTTGGGAGGGAAAGTGAGAAATCCAGCACCACATGTAAGAGATGATTAGTCACTTCACAGAATACATTTCTGAAAGTTGCTAAGATACCATGATGACAGGTATAGTAGGTAAAGCTGGATAGAATAGCAGAGACATACAGAGTGTAATTCTGGTCCCGTTGAAAGCACTGTGCATCTTGGGTCCCCTTGCTAGATTTGTTCTTCTTGTCTGTATTTTTTTTCTCTTGCATAATGACTGTTTATATAATGATTTTTCTTCTGAAGAAATCCAAAGCCATCAGTAAATTTTAACAATGACAACAGCAAAACCAGTCTTGTGAGGGAAAATTGAATTATTCTATATACAAAGTGTTTTTCTATATACATGCAGTGTATCCATCACCGGAGCAAATTGCAGCAACTCTTATACAATTGTTTTAGCAACTGGGCAGCTAATTGTTCTTGTAGAAAGGCAAATGAATAGGAAAAGTCATTGCTATTTTGGAAGATATAAATGTGTTGCTATTTAGACTGCTACATCTCTTGGTTAAAAACAAATGAATTAATGAGAATTTTCGAATCATCAATATTGCTGCAGAGCCACCTTTTATTCTTTGAGGGATGCATGCATTTCCCACTGAAGTTGATCAGCGCTCATTCCATCTGTCTGAAGGTTGGTTCGTGCTCTAAGTAGGCCAAGTCAAAGAAGTCCGTGTTGTTTTCCGCTGTCCAAACCAATATCGGAAACATGATGGACACAGTTGAAACATCAGATTGGGGCCCAGAAAATAAAATTATTGTGTACTTTGTCTTCATTTGGAAGCCACGCTCAGTTAGTAACCACATCTCCACCATGCCTCTCTATTACTCGAGCTGAAGGAGAAAGTAATTAAATTTAATAGGAAGTGCCCTTGCTTTGAAGCCAAAATGCATTTAAGGTTGCCAGAGAAAGTAATTAATGGTAAAAGAAGTCATGACTCCTAAGCAAAAACATATGACTTTAAATGGTACATATGGTTTACTTTTTTGAAGCAAATTATTAAATTGTTTATGCATCTGCAATAACGTAAGTACAAAGACCCTTTTACATAACATAGCACAGAGGGGCACAGACTTACCGTCCCCATCCAAATTCTGAGTGTTCCCTTGTGCTTCCTTTAAGTCTCATTTCTCACAGGTTGTCTCAAGAGAAATAAATATTTTGTCCAATTGGTTTTTCTTGGAATATCTAATGGCTCTTTCACACCATTTAACTTTTCCTCTGCCTCATCATTCAGATCAGATTGACTGCTTCCTTTAAGGGGCAGATCATTTTGGATGCAAGTAGAGGATAGGTAATAGATGTATTTTACATAGTTTTCTGTGCTGCTAGAGGAATCTTGAGGAGCAACATCCTCTGATTTGGGAGCTTATGACTACGACTAGTATAAATAACCAGAGGGGCATCAAGTGTGTTTCAGTCTCAGGATGCTACTATTTCACTTTGGGTTTGCTAACTAGCAATAGATAGGTCCTTTTTAATGAAACCTTCTCCGAGCTTGGGTCAAGAGATGACTGTTGTCATATGATTCTCTTTTGGGTGAAAATATGATGGAGTAAACTCTTTAGAAAATCTAAATTCTTATTCTGGTGCCTAAATAGGAGCTGACCATTGTTGAAAATCTGACCCCACTTATATGTAACGAGTCCTTTCAGATATTTTGACCCCATCATTTGGACAAGATGAGTGGATGAGATCCATGTAGTTGTGGTTCAGCCCAATAACACAGAGGCAATGTTTGATAAGTGGAAGGAGGACCTTGCAGGTATAACGGGGATCATTTCTGCAGTCATTTTGAAGACATCCTTAGGTAATATCTCTGACCAGGAGAAACTCTCTTCCACCTGAATCTGGCTTTTAAATTTCCTTTCAGAACTGTACTTTGCCACGGTCATCAGTAGTGTTGTTGCTTCTTGTCTGTACAGTTTCAAAGACATTTCAGCCAGAAAGAACTATTAGATCATCTAGTCAAACCTCCTGTATGCTTTGCAGCCTTAAATTTCACCCAGTTGCCCTATATCATAGTTTCATAGTTTCAGGGTCGGAAGGGACCTAATAGATCTTCTAGCCCGACCCCCCGCCAGGGCGGGAGAACAACCCAAAAAAAAAACAA
>NW_005841875.1:3368536-3428423 GCF_000455745.1 Alligator sinensis
TCCCTGCAGGAGCTACCCTGTGCAGCTCCCTCACGCCCGCCTTGCGCGAACGCCGGCGCAAACGCCGGCGCGCTCTTACAGAGTGCGCCTGTTTGCGCGCACTGTTCGCGCGCGGCTCGGGAGCGCGGCTCCCTGCCGGGCGAGCTAAGGCGTCGCCGAAGGGCTTCCCCTCCGGATCCGCCTCAGCTGTGCTGCGCTCTCTACCCCACTTACCTTAGGGGGGAATCAGCTGTTGCTGCCCCCGCCGCTGGCTTCCTCCGCTGCTGCTTCCGCTGCTGCCGCCTCCGCCGAGGTAAGCAGGTACACATGTGGGTGGCACACGTGCACCCTGCTCCCCTCGCTCCTGCTCCCCAACACCCAAAGATGTTGGTGAAGCCAAGTATTTCAGTATTCAAAGAAATGAAAAATTATGCCAGGGATGGAGAAAAGGAAACAGTAATACATGAGGCCCTTGTACTGGCAGGGTATTGATTAGGTGAGAAATGCTTAGATTATCCTAGCAGGCAAATCATTCCATGACTGGCAAATATACTGAATGAATAAATAAATAATAAATGCTGCCGAAGAAGTGGAAAAAAGTCTCCGGGCTCCTGGGGGAGCATGGGAACAAGATGCATCCTCAGTCAGTGGTCCGTCTCCCACTGTGGCCAATCTTTGAGGCTTCTATACCCCCTACTGCAATCCTTAAATGCAACTAATTTTGGTCATGGTCTTACCACTTGCAGCTCCCCGTTATGAGCATGTTGAGTACAGTGCACACAATCCTATTTGCCCTAGAGCCCATGGAGAGGGATGAAGGAGACTTAGACCTACAGATTCTAAGGCCAGAAAGAGCTACCACATCTTTAGCCAAGTCTGTCTTTCCCCCAGGCCAAAGGATTTCTCCCAAAAGCTGGCTCAAAGCATGTCTTACAGAAAGCTACTCAGTTTTATTGTGAAGACTGAAAGCAATGTTGAGTCCATCCCTTCTCTTGGTAATCTGTTCCAATGTGTAATCACCCTTACTGCAGGATAATGGCATCCTATTTCAATATTAATCTTCTCTCTTTTGGATCTTGGTACACCTTTGTCAGCAAGGTTAAAAAGCCTCCATCTATCAAACCCTCTTCTCCATGTGAAAGTACAAATAAATAGTGATCAAGTCACCTCTCACCCTTCTCTTCAGTAAGCTGAATAAATCAAACCCTTAAACCTTGCCTTGTAAGGCTTGTTTTCCAATCCCTGGGTTGTTCTCTGTCCCTCTTTGAATTGTCTCCAATAATTCCATATGCTTCTTGAGGAGTAGACTGGAGACCTGGAGAAAACTGACAAGGCTGTGCACAGAAGACAAATCATCTTTATTTCATACTCCCCTGTATCCCCCTGGCCTCATGGAGTCTTTCTCTGGTAGCCCTGGAGCAGGTGCCCATGGTTAGCCGCGGGGGCTGCTCCTGCAGCCACGATGTTGGGTCGTGTTCTCCCTGAGGGATGCCCTGATACTCACCTGCCACGTCTTGGATCTTTTGTTCAGTAGTGGGGTTCCCTCTTGTAGCAGTATGTGCGCCAGGCGTTGTCACCAGAAGATGCTCTTGGGGCTCCACCTCCCCTGCACCTGAGCCATGAGCCAGCTTCTTGGAACGGCTGAATGATGGTCTGCCAGGTCCCCTACAGTGTTACCTCTCATAGCCTCTTTGGCTCAATTTGCCCTTTGAGAGCCGCTTGTGGCTCTCCTCCCTTTCCCTGGGCTCCAAACAAATCAAAAGAAAAAATAATAAACTGAAATTCTGGGGTGGGCCTCAGCCTGCCCCCACTCATGCTTCCTATGTTCGATGGCCTCACCATCCCTCGATGCCTTCCCTTTGGCCTGGATCCCTCATTGTCCAGGGTGGCATCTCCTTTAGTTACATGTTGGACCCCTTGGTTGGGTCCCTCTTCGGCGCCTCCTCCTCTTTGCCAGAAACTCCTCACCCATCCCGTGGAACGGCCCCCCAGCTTGCTTTCTCTGGTGTTCCCACAGCTGTTTCCCCGCCACTGGGTTTTATATTTGCCAGGTGGCATTTTTTAATGTCATCTTGTGCCGGTTTTAGCTACAGATAAAAGTGGCTGACGAACTTCATGGGCATTCCTTCCCTCCGTGGCTCATCTGGCTTGTCCGTTCCTGCAATGGGTAAGTTTGCCCTGTTCTCCGGGCTTTTAGGCTTGTTGTTATGGCAGGCTATGCCTTAACCCATGCCGTGAGAGGGGTCTCCCACCCCTATTCCTTCATCCCCCTGGGACATCCCCCTTCTTATATATCCAAGGATTGCATTAATTCTTTTTAGTTAGAGCATTACACTGAGAGCTGATGATAACACAATTGCCAACAATGTCCCCTCAGTCCTCCTGTGTCACTTTTTCCTAAGTCAGGGTCTTTAATCCTCCAAGTATAGCCTGAAATCTTGGTCTTGGATGTTATACCCTGTGGGTGCATTTACGTGTGCCATTAATGCAACTGAGTAAACTATGGAGCAAATTGATCCACAGTAAACTACTTCCAGGTACAGCATCTACATGTGTGTCTTGGACAGCAGCAAACTAAGCTGGGGAGGAACAGTTTAGGCCAGGGCTATTCCTGCCTTGCTCTGCCCCTCTGCAGCAGCTGGGGGAGCTCTAGACTCTGGCTGCAGCTTCCTAGGTGCCAACTCCATGGTGGTAGGGGGCACAGGAGTCAGTCCCAGGCTCCAGCTGGTGGTGGTGGTGTGGCTCAGAGTCCAGGGGGCAGCCCTGGGCTGGCAGATGGAACGAGAGGGTGGGCAGTCAGGCCTGGGTAGCAGGTCACTGTGTTGAGCGGTGGAGGAGATGGTTGGACCACAAGGCTCCTGTAGCTGCTGAGTCATGTGGCTAGGCAGCAGGCAAGAATGTGACCCCCTGTTGCCTCGGCTGACTGGGAGTAATTTACTCCTGGGTCAGCCTCTACATGTGCATTGCTGCAGAGTTTATTGGTTTCCTGTGGCCTAATAGCATTGCACATGTGGATGCTAAGTGTTTACTGTGGAGCTAATTAGGCAACTTCGCAGTAAACATTTCATGTAGACACGTCCTGTATTTCACTGTATTAAAAAAGCGTATTGTTAGATTGTAACCAAGTGATTCATTTCTCTCTCATCAGTCATTTGAGCCTTCCTCATTATTACAATTTTTCTGTTTTCTGCTACCAAACTACCAACAAAGATAATTTTGTCAGCTAGTTAATAGTTACAAAAACTATTAAATAGCATTGGATCAAGAACGTATCCCTGAAGACTAGCTAGAAATGATTCAGTTACTGGTATGTCTCATTAACAATCTACATTCTAAGATCTTTTATTGAGAGTTTTTAAGCCATTTAATGAGCACCCTCTTAATCCCACACAATGCTACATTTTTAATTCTGTGCATTCTATACGAGGCTACAACTAAGGCCCAGTTAGTCACTACAGAAACTGAACAGAAGTTCAATTTCTACCAGGAGAATTGCTGTTATCCTGGTAGAAACCAAAAGTATATAGACATTTAGGCTTTTTCTCTTGGAGCAAAAATGGCTGCTCTGAGAAAAATAACCAGGCAACAACCAGGGTTAAATCATTCATGAGAGATTGAAAGTCTGTATACTTTCCCCCAGCTTAACTCCTCCTGCAGACCAGGAGGACTGGAGCCAGGAGGAAGGCTCTCTGCTTTCCTGAGACTGAGTTTACCAATCCTGATCCTTCCGTCCTATAGACTGGGAAGTGAGGGCAACAGCAGTCACCACCAGTCCCCAGTTTCAGGAAGAGATCAGGGACTTTACTGGCTCCCGTGGCTTCCCCTTGCTGCCCTGCTGAGCAGCGGAGTAGTGATTTTAAAAGCTGGTGGCCAGGAGCAGGACTCCAGAAAAGTCCTGGCCCCCAGTTCCCACTGGCTTCCCAGAGCCCTGTTCCAAGCTGCTGACTCCTTGCTTCCCTGCCACTTAGCTGCCTGGTGGGGTGGCAAAAGGAAGCTGATGGGAGCTGGGTCAGAGAGCCTTTCCCCAAGCCCTTCTCTCAGCATCTGCCTTTTAGCTTGCCACACACACTTAGCTGAGTGGCAAGGTGGAAAGCAGACCCAGCATGGCTGAGAGCCAGGTGTGCAGAGCCTTACCCCAGCATGGCTCCTGGCCTCTACAGCTTCTTTTTGCCACCCATGCTGCTCAGCTGACCCAGAGAAGTGGCAGCAAGGCAGACTGCTTGTGCCTCTGCAGCATAGTGCCCCCTGCTTTGCCCCACGCTACTCTAGGTCAGGCTGGAGCAGCGTAGGGTGAGGCAGGCTGCCATATCCCTGCTGCCCAAAGCCTTGCTGCAGTGGCTGAGTGACTCAGAAAGACAGGTCAGCTCAGAGGAGTGTAAGGAGTAGGATATTTTTCCATTGGGGAGAACCAGGAGTGTTTCCAGCATAGGACAATACCCCCCCTTTCTGCTGAGCGGCGGGTTGGACAGCATTCTCTTGGGGCTGAAAACTTCCCTGACTGTCTGTGGCTTTTCAGCAGCTGCCAGCTTGCACTTGACAGCCTGCCCCCTTCCCAAGCAGGGGAGAGGGTGGGCTATCAATTCATGGGCTTTTTTTGGCTAGTGCCCCCTGGCTGGAGAGCTTTACGAGGCAAGCTGGCCTTGTGAAGCTCTCCAGCCATGGGGCCTGATAGAGGTCTGCACGCTTTGGCTCCTGGGCTATTTTTCTACTGGAAGAAATTTCTTTTGGCAGAAATGAATGTCTGTATGCAGTCAGAGAGAAGACTAGCCACCTGGTGTGTGACATCAACTGCAATGCATTTAGTTCTTCAGCTGCTGTGGTTTCTTGTCAGTTTACATGACTAATCTGGGGTTTGGGGCTGTAGCTTTATATTATTTGAAGTTGGCTGTGACATTCTGGCTAGCAACTCCTTGATTTAAATTTTAGCAGGCCAGAAGGAGGACATTTCTCTAAACCAGTGGTTCTTAATCTTTTTAGACCCCTTGAAAAATGTCAATTCTTAATTTTCACTTAATTTTTTTTCTACAGGGAAAAAATAGAACCATTCTTCTGTTGCAAAGACTCAGAAAAACCAAAACAGACTTTAAACAAGATGAATTCCTGTTTGAAGTCTTTGGATTTAACTTGTGAATCACATTTGCATGCCTAACAGTGCTAACATTGCATGGCACTCCATGGCACTTCTGAAAGGATCTCCAGGCACCCCAGGGTGCTGCGGCACCCTGGTGGAGAATGTCTGCTTTAAACACTAGAATTCACTTCCCTAATTGCTTTGTAAGAACAAGTATTTTTGCATCCTTCAGCCTGCAGGTCATAAATTGAGGTTCAACCCCCTGTTGTATTTTGCAGGCTCTCTCTTTGCCTGATCCACAAAGCATACAAGGTTGTTACAGCTGCAGCTAGGGTATTTTTAATTAAATATAATTTGATCTGTAACTGCTGCATGCATTTCAGTCTGGAGGTTCCTGGTTCAGTGCCCCATGGGTTGGGCAAGACGATGGGTGTTGCAACAAAATCTCACAGGCATTTGTCTCTCTGCATGTTGGCATTAATACCTGAAGGCTTAAATTTTAAGAACATTAGATATGAGATGGGGTTCTCCTTGGGCTGTTGAATCTTAGTTCTGATCTCTTGCTAGTCAACTGACAGCACTCTGGAGCAAGGCTGGTCAAAATATGCAGAAAATAAAGTCAAATTCATGGGGAATCATTCTCAGTCAGCAGGATACAGCTGAAGTGGCATAAGGCCAAGGGGAGGGAGGTTCAATTAGGAGAAATGGAGGTGTTGCATTGCATTGTACAAAGGAAATGAAGGCCCCTTGTGGGGAAAATATAGTGACAAAATATGCTTAATGTTGTTTTAGGTAATATGTCCTTTCCATACATTTAAATTATTGACAAAAAGACCATTAAAAATTACTAGGCACCAAGAAGGCGTCTGAAGGGAAGCAAAGATCTATTGATTTCTTGCTTTGCAAATATGCTATTTATCCTATTTAGGAACTGCAGTTTTGCCATTGCTTCCCTTGTGAGGATAATTATTATAATCAATAGAATGAATCAAATGACCAGGAAAATCCTGCATGGGGGAAAGTGCTGTATGGCTGATTTAAGTGTGTCCTGTTGTTGAAATTAACTTTCTTTTCTGCTGCATGTAAATAATTGTAGGAACCTTCTGAAGCAGGAGTAGTTTTTGTTGTTCAGCTGCTTAAATAGTGTGTACTGTTTTGCGTAAAAAAAGGAAAATCTTTTGCAGGTAATTCTGGGGTCCAATCCTGAGTGGTGCTGAGTTCCACTTATTCCCATTGAAGTCAAATTGTATGACACTTAGGCTAAGTACAGACATTATAAAAAGCCTGAGGCTGACTTGATTCAATCTTTGCAGGTTAGGCTAAGCTGCATATACTGAACTGATAAGCAAGTGAACAGACATTCACTCTTTATTCCAGATATGCAGCCACATGACTGCAGTGGCCCAGGCCAGAAGCCTGGGAGTGCTAGAGTATGTCTCCCTGCTCTGTTAATGGAGACAGTTTGGGCCAAAGCTAGCCTGCCCACCCTGTGAGGGGAGGTTGTGGGGGAGGTGCAAAGCATCCTGGGATGCTGGGGAACTGCGAGCTAACTTGAATCTGGAGGGGATCTGGGACAGAAGTTCAGTAAGCTGCTTTAACCTAAATCAGTTAAGTCTGATACTACATCCATCCAGGTTTATTTTAAATTGGTTTCAGCCATTTTGAAAGCAGTTTATGTGCACTGAACTTCTGTTGTGTTACAGATTTGAACCAGTTTCAGATCACTTATACTGGTTTGTGTGTAATTTGTGTTCCTAGCCTTAGGGCCTTGTTACACATTGAACTTTGAGCTGCTTAAATGCTGATTCGTGCTGGTGCTAGCTCAATTTGGGATTAGTCGCACCTTAAAGCTAAAAAACTTCTCTGACTGTCCCCTACCTGCACAGCTGTGACTTACCAATGGAGGCCTGGTGAGCAGGTGCCTGACTAGGAGCTATAGCTGTGAGCTGCCACTAAAGGGCTGGTGAGCCAGGACAGGTTGGTGTCCTTGCTCTCTGAGCTAGACCCAGACTGTCAGACCTAACCTAAGTCGGACACTTCTGCTGTACCCACGTTTCTGGATCCAGGCTCTGGGGTGGTGCAAAAACCTGTTTGGGCCTTGGGCTCTTCGCACCTTTGGGCTCCAAACAGTAAACTCTAAGCAGCAGAGGAGGGAGTGTAACTGCCCCAGGGATCTGTTGGAAGGAAAAGGCCCTCATGCATCGTAGGCTGATAGCACTAGAGGAAGACACGTCCAGTGCCTAGATTGTCCCCAGCCACTAAATGATGTGGTCTAAAGAGTGAAATGGGTTGAGGGAGATGGGTTGAGGGAGTGGAAACATGAAGCTGGGAGGCAGAGAGTTAAAGGGATGGGTGGAGTAGGTGATGAAATGGGAGGTAGGAAGGAAATGGAGGTGGGGGAAGGGTGGTGAAATTAAGGAATTTCCCATTGAAGGAGAAAATAAATAGTAGTAGGGGGGAAAAGAATTTAAAAAGAAAGAACGAAAGAGGAAATAAATTAAAGATGGTCATGTTTCAACCAATTGGGATTTGGGATTGAGGTTTAGGGAGTGCTAGTCATGCTTCCCAGGGTGAGCAGTGAAGGAAGGTACTTTTGGGGGAGCTACTGCCCCTGCCCCAGGAAGAAATCCCCAGCTCATGGGGATCTGATGTGGTCCCCTACCTTGTTCCTTCCTGCCTCCCCTAGACCTCACTCCTGGATCTGTCCATGCCCTGCAACCTTACTAGCTGGCATGTGCTCTACAAGCTGTTTGCACAGGGGTTGCACCTCTGCAGGAAGGAAGGTCACACTCCCAGGAGTGTCAGTGGGAGGTGGGTTGGTGCTAGAACTGACTCCTAGGCAGTGGAGTTCAGGGGGAGGAAAGTTTGTTCACACAAAACAGAAGGGCGGAGAAGGGGCCCTGCATCCTGGGATGCTAAAGGACTGCAACTTGGGCAACTCATCTGTGGAGAATGGCCACACATTAATGGAATATGAGTTGGGTAACACAGATAAGAGATCAACCTGCCCTAGAGTGGCGTAACATTAAGCTGCCTAAAGTGTGCTTAGTTTCAGTGTCAATGTGTGGACAAATCCAGGGTTTAAGAGCTCCAGGAGCCACCTAAAATTAATGTGAAACAGGGCCCCCATTACCTTTTATATGGCTAACCTCCTAATTGTTATGACCAGCCACTGTCTAACAGATTGCATATACATGCACACACACAACAATGGCAAAGGAAAATTAAGGTTTCAAAGTCAAGTGCTAAAAATTAAGTTAGGAAATACCTGTTCAACTTTAATTTGGTCTCCTGGTGCCTTTGCATTAATATTGCCTGAGGACACCAGTGTGGGGAGTATAGGAGAAGCAGCTCCCCGTGAGCTATAGTCCAGGAAGATGCTAGTATTAGCATAATGCTTATATATGTATGTGTGTATATATATATGTGTGTGTGTGTGTGTGTGTGTGTATGTGTGTATGTATGTGTATATAAGCATTAGCATAAAAGTAGTAAAAAGGATGGACACACACGTGTGCACACATACACACACATGTATATATTTATATACCTATATAGATATATTTTCATTTGGTAAACACACAAGTGTTTTTTTTAATAGTGGAGATTGCACTACTTAGTTTTAATCTTTTTCTCCTCTGCCGTAGCTGAATGCAGTAGTTCCTATCAGGATCCTCATCACAAATTGCATTTTAGGTTCTTCTTCCCAGGCTCCTTGATTCATGCAGATGGTGACTTCTTACCCCAGTAGTTTTTCTCTGAAATAGTCATGGAAAGGTTGAATGTGCCTTGGCTTTTTAATTGATCTAACAATTGATATGAGAAAAGTAGTATCTCTTACACCACAATTAAATGAAATCACTTTAGGGTACAGTAATAAGGGGAGGTTACAGTATGTTCCTCCAAGTATTGTCTTTTGGACCATCTAGCTCTATACCTTAAGATCAGCAGTTTAATAATAGCGAGGCAGTGAGGTTCCATGCAGAAATAATTTCCTTCAAGTTTCTTTTGGTTTCTTCTCTCAGGACAATGGAGAGTAAAAGGAGTCTTAACTGTTGGTTGCAGAACTGTTAGGATACAGACAACCCTAAAGATAGTGGAGTCTTGTATTGTACCTCAGTTTGTTCAAGGGGCAAAAGGTCCCTCAAGAGAAAGAAGATGAAACATCAGCCTGATTTCCCTGAACCAACCTGTGAATTCCACTTCGCAGTTCCCACTGTTAGCTCTAGATGACTCCCATACTAATTCATTTTATTGGGTTTCTAGATCTGTTTCCATAGCCCATTCCTCTTTCACTGTATCATGGCCAGCATTTGCCTGGACTCTGTAACCCCAATCTTTAACTTCATTGCAATTTTATTTTAGGTTGATCTCTTACTATCTCTCTTTTTTCCCTTAAGTGTCTATCTCATTGACTTTTCTCAGTAATGCCCTAATCTTATCTTTGCTTTCATTTTTAAAGACTGACCTTTTATTAGCCTGCTAATTGGCTTTAATCTTTTTTAAACTGTCTTTCTGTCTTACCCTTACATCTTCCGTTATTTTATCTTCCATTCTTCTCTTTCATTCTGCTTCTTGGTCTCTTCAGATTTCTTTGCTGTTTCCTCCACATTTTCACAGTCAGATTCCAGTTTTTTTAAACCTTATTTTTATATTTCATTAGATGTATCAGTTATCCTTTCACATACAGATGTAGTTCCTTTCTTTCAAGAAGCTTGGGACTTCACCAGCACTAATTAATCTTCCAAATGCTTTCTGTACTATTATGCACATTTTACAGATGGGTAAACTCAGGAGCATAAAAGTTAGGCAATTTACCTACAGTTGCACAAAACCTAAGTAGCAGAGCAAGCATGAAGGGGCCTGATTTTTCAGATCACCCACGTACCTTCAAAGCCTACAGCCTTCAGTTGTGGTTGAGAGTACTGAAAACCAGGCCAAAGCAGATTTGATATGCAGCTGCTCCTGCATTAACTAAACACTTGTGTGGATGCGGCAGCTATGTTAATCTGTGCATTTCCAAAGGGTACCTCTGTAGTAATTGTGCTTTTTAACCAAATGTTTCAGAGAATGGCTAAAACATGTACAATATCACAGGTTACCTCTGCACCTACAAATTCTGAGTCTAGTACCATAATTATTTGGACACAAAGCAAACTTCTCATCTCATATCGTTTTTGCCCTCATAGATCCTTGCTTATTCGGTTTAGGTTGTACACATCTATGATGACTGGCACTGAGACTGGTCACTTAAGAGCCAAATCCTTTAATGACTTTTTCATGTGCCCAACACAACACCACAGGGGTCTTGTTCTGATCCTCATCAAAGAAGAGACCTAGATATAAATGCCTTGCCTATGACTCTTCAGTTTATCGTTTTACATTAACTTTATGACTCTTATTGACTCTTAATGTCGATATAAATTAGATAAATAACTAGAAGCTGTTAACTGTTTTAGTTGACTTAACCTGATCACACATGTTGACAAAAGGAAGAAAAAAAATATTAATCGTAATTATGGGCATTTGACCACAAGGGATAAAGGGGAAATCAAATGGTAAAGTAGTTAAGCAAATATATTAAAGACCTTGACAAGGAAACAAGGTTTCTGATCTATAAATGTGGAGGGAAGTAATGTGTAGTTGTTAAATATACAGAACAAAATGCGCCAGTAAAGGGACCTTCTCCTTTAAGGTCATTCCAGTGCCCAGCGAAGTAAATGAGATACTTTCCATTGGCTTTAGTACATGCTGGAATTAAGGTTATGGCCCAACATCAAAAATAGCAGTAACATGAAATCTGGTAGGTAGGAAAGAGCTTAATGACAGGACTTGCAATGAATTTAAAGTTAGTACCACTAGGTCTGTTAAGGCGCACATGTATTGAAGGCTTTATGGACAACCAGTAAACAAGTACTGTTCAGTCTCTTGATTTGATGAGTAGAAATTTGGAGAGACAATATTACTCTCACAATCCTGCTTACATGTGAGATTAGAAGCACAAATAATTTGGAAGGGAGAACATTTGCATCTCCTGGTGCTATACAAGTGAAGAGCATTTTCATTAGGGGTTTTGTGTGTTTTCAGGGGAAAGAATCATCCATGAACATCTCAGAGCCAATGGAAGAGGTGTTGAGCACTGGGGATCATGGTAATTACTTTGAATCCATGACTGCAACCCGAATGCCCATTTCTAGCATGTGATATTCCTGCAAACTGCAGAGTTTTCCATGCAGGCTTTCCCTATCCCTTTCTTTGGACCTTGTATGCATTCCCCTACCCTTTTTTCGGAGGTTTAGCATACAGGGCTGGTGGAGCGAGCCAAATCTATGGTTGTGCTCATTAAGGTTATGTCTGCATTGTTGTCCTTATAGCCATCTTCCAGTCCATACCCATCAGCCATCGACACTGAAAACTTCCAAGCTTACCCCCTGGCAGCAGTCCAGAGTAGGCCTGGATATCTGCTGAACTTCTTGCAGTGCGGCTGGAACTTGTTCAGGCACTAGAGGCCATAATTATAGGACATTTCCTAGCAGAAATGTCTCTGTTTCCCAGTTTTGACTTCTGGCCCTTTTGCACCCTACATCCTGCCATAAAAGCCATGTGCAGATGAGTGACAAATAAGGAGAAACGAGAGACCACAATATCGACAGATTTAATATAGGCTGCAAGGTAAGATATAGTCAGGCGGCTTATGTGGCTCAGGCTGGTGGAGGGATGTGCCTCAGGGTCAACTTCAAATATCAGCATAGACATTCACTAAATGGAATAGACATGAGCTCATTCATGCATATTTGATATATTGCTACTAAAAATAGAAGTATGGTCTGTTTTAGCTATTTTCCAGCAGAAGTTGGAGATAAATCAGGCGGTGCACCTATTTGTACTAGTTTTCAAGGGCCTCTGATTACAAAGTAAGTTTTTAAGCAATTGCTATTGGAAAGCGGGGAACAAAAGTATAAAAGCGTGTAAGATTCGTAGCCTGTGGGTCCTTTTTTTAGTGTTAACTTAGCATGTTGTGGGTAACGTAAAGGGGACGGTGTCTCAGATTTTGTAAAATAAAGTTTTAAAACCATGAAAATACCTTTGAAAAAAAAAAATTAAAGAACTCTCCCTTACCTGCCTGCATCTCTGAGAAATGTAGCATCCCCTATGAGATAAGGTTTCTTTTATGGAACAGTTCTGAACGATTGTCTTTTAGAGCTCAGGGAAATGGCAGGGGACATTTTTGATGCATTTACAGCTGGAGCAATATAGATTTCTTCATGTCTGCAGGTCTTAGTGGTGTCCCACTGAAACCCTCTGCTGAGCTACAGGATATGCAATAATTAAAAGAATTTATCTCATCATCCTAGGATCCTGCCTACTATGGCAGAAAAACATTCTTAATAAAATGATCTGAATGAAACTGGGAAGAAAATAAAATCTGTGTGTTCAGTTCTACTGTAAAGAAGTAAGATGCTACTATTTTGTCTGGGGGGAAGTGAACTATGCTGAAGTGAACATCAGAAATTCAGAATGGCATTCAGTGTACAAAAAGATTTTATGCTACATACAGAATTAGGGGCCAGATAATCTTTCGGGTAGGTTTCTACTGCCTAGGACGCTGGAAACAGTGGTAACTGGAACTCGTGGGCTTTTGGTTTTGATTTTAGGTTTGCAGGGCAGGCGGACTTTACCTACGCCTGTGGAATAGAAGAAGTTGCTTTCCACTAGATCTGGAGGTATCTTGAAATCTATCTCTTGCCATTGTTCACCTCTTGCAAACTTGCCATGCCCACCGTAAACAGCATTGCTCAAGCTGGAACCATCGTCATAATGACCTCCTTATTCTGTCCCCTAGGTGAGGATGGATAATATTTTACTTGTACGTTTCCTACAAGTATAGAGAAATTTCAAGGGCTGTATAGATGCCCTTTCAGCTCAACCTCTGGCCCACTCCCTTTCTCAGCTCTGGGTGACTTTTCCTACAGGGCAATCAGGCAGCATCTTCCATGGATTTAGAGGACGTGAAGAGTGATTGTGTAGAGATAGCCCCTTCTTTTCATCCCCCCCCCCACCTTTTAGTTCCTTTTGCTTGTACAGAAGAACCCATTTATTTGCCTTTATACTTATGTTTGCAAAAAATCCTGGAGGCAGGTATTTTTCTATTCATCATACTTTTATTAACATTCAGAACGTCTCGTCATTGTCTGATCTATAATAGGTTTCTATTCTTAATTGTGCCACTGCTGCTTTGTATAGCGCAGAAGATATTTTATTTGGCGTACATGAAAATATAGTTTATAGGATATCGCTAGAGCTGCAAGCCGGCAGAGTTGAGAATGCAATTCTGAAATGACGGTTGTGCAGTTTAGAAGGTTGCTAGACAGGGCTGTAAATTATGTCATGTGTGGTTCATCAATTATATAGATAAAACTGTGAAGGAGAGTGGTTTGTCAAGAAAGATAAGGAAAGAGGGACTGAATCTAGATATATGTTCTATGCTGATGATTTGGTCGTTTTCAGAAGTGAGAAGAGTCAGTTGTAGAAGCCACTTAATAAATTTAATGACTGTTGGAAGGGACGGGATGAAAAAGAGCTGGGATAAAATGTTAAGTATACTTGCAATTGCAAAATCACGGGGACTTTTTTGTTAAGTTTACTAACGATTGTGGATGTAGTCTGGGACTGAACTGTAACACAACATGCAAAGGGTTAGACTCTTCTTTGTGAATGGGGAACCTGCATATTTTCGGAAGTTTGATTCAGACAGGCATCTGCGTTTCACCTGAAGACTCCTCCGAGCATGTTTGTTCTGGCGATTAGACTGAAAATATAGCAAGATCTAGTTCTCTCCTGAGACTTCCCATGCTTGCAGGTATAAAAGAGCACAAGAAAAGTGTCTCTGTGGATATTATTCATGCTTCCTTTTCTGTTCCAGCCAAAACCAGGAGGTGACAAGGGGACAACAAAATTAAACTAAAATAAAATGCAACTAAATCAGTTGAGACATCAACACCCATTTAGATATAGTTCACTCTATGGCTCTTTCTTATTTCCATTATTGGTTGCCACTTTTGCATTTAGAGAGAGTGACATTTGGAGGGAAATAGCAAAGGGCTAGTTTATGGCTCCAGAAGCCCCTGGGGTGCAGTGGTAGGAGCCTCTAGCATTGCAGCAAAGGCAGAGGATGACATATGCTTGTACAAAGCAGAAGGCACCCAAGGACAAAGGGACAAGAGCAGTCAAGAATGGGAGATGCTAAGTAGCTGGTGCTGGTGCTCATCACCCTGGATTAACCTGATCTAAAATAGGTTAACCAGGTCTAATGAACACCTGCGTGCATTCACAGCCCAGTCCCAGTAAAACCCAGCCAGTCACCACAGCCTCGGGACTGTGCTCTTCTGACCCCCCTGCTCCTGACCAAGCTATTTTTACCCCCCTGACCAGCCTACCCATGGAGCCACCAATGCCCCCCTCCCTCCTGATATACTAGCCCACCCTGCAGACCCACCAGCCCCTCCATGCCCCCGTGTTACTTAGGCTGTCTGCACTGCTCCTGGCAGTGGTGACTGCCTGCATGTGCTGCTCCTGGTTTAGGTTTAAGTGGCTTAAAGTAAGCCACCTAAATCTAAACCGGGTCCCACAAATGCGTGTTCCCACCCTTAGTACTATACCTAACACCCTCTAAATGAGATGTTAGTTTGTAGTCTGCAGTTATTTCCTGCTTTGGTGACAAAGACTTAAAGCTCCCTTTCCTCCAAAGGAGCTGAACGCAACAGGAAACACACATTTTCCATCCTTACTGTTTCCCCTGTTGGCATTTTTCTGTAGCTTAAGGTAAAATGAATTTCTGTACTTCAACTGCAAAAAGCCCTGCAAGCTGCACTAGAGAAGGGGCAAGTGAACATGCATTGGCAGGAATATTGTCCTGAGTCCAGTTGCTTTATGGCTTCTCGGTGAATGTGAGGAGAAGGCTGGAGGGGTAGGGAGAAGGAAAACCTCAGGGTGAGAAGAGTAAGAGGATCGAAAATGTTTCATTATCTTTCTTACTACCCACAAACCTCCTTTATATTTTTTTAATGTTTAATAATGTGTAATAAGATTTTATAGTAGTAGGGCTAAGCACCAAAACCTGGTCAGAACCCCCGGAATTAACAAGTGGTTACTATTCACTTGTATTAAACACCAGGTATTTAAATACTTTCCATTAGTTGTTGCCAAAGATGATAATTATTACACTGGCTAAACATCAAAAGGCAGGGAAATTGAAGTTTACCATTCCACTCCTATCTTGAAATCCTCCATTGTGCCTAAGGATTATAGCATGTCGTTATTTATAACTCCCACTGACAGAGGAGGACTCAGAGTTCGCGGTACCTGCGCATTGTGGAGTGAATTATATAGTCATCACCTTCATGCTGATTATTTTTGGAGCTCATGAGGCTGAAATTTTAACTGCTCTTGGCAGGTCAATACATTTTGAATACCTGGATCATTATATTAAAAAAAAGCCTGTATCACCTCCTAGGGAGCTGGGGTTATGACATTAAGGGAGAGATGCAAAGATGATTATCAGCGCTGTATGATTTAAAAAAAGAAAAAAAGAAAAGAGGATACTAATTACCACGAAACAATTCAAATGGGCAGTTTTTCCTCTGAGTTTAGTATCAGTTGGCAAAATTCACATCCACAATAAATCTGTTTAACTGCACTGCAGCTGCACTAGTTTACACCAACACTGAATTTGGCTCATTATCTTTTTTTTTTCCTAGCTTTTTATCAAGTCTACTATATTTTAAAAAATGAAAGTAGCTCCTTTCCCTGTTCTTTACCTTGTTGCCAGGAGAAGCCTCGCAGACGAGAAAGTTTACCTTTCATTTGTTTCAGTGTAATAATCCATTAGGTCTGCAGAGAAATACCATGTTTCTTAAGCAATGTCAACACCTCCTTCCATTTACTCTTACTCTTCAGAAAACACAGCATGAATCCCAGATGCTGAAGCGTGCCTCCGTCCTTGACCCACCGGAGCGCTCTGAGAAAGTAATTAAAGGAAACACATTGATGAGGGTTTAGTAGTGGTGAAAAGAACAGTTTCTTGCTTCCTTTTTCCGAGCTAGGATGGGGGCCTCCAGAGTTCACCAAGCATAGTGAGGTTAAAAGATTTTCTGCTGGGTCACAGTCCGTATTGGCACTTCCTCAAGGCCTGAGGTCTGAATCATTTCAGGAATGCTTGGAATTTTTTTTTAATCTGTTTTATATAGTTGCATCAAATATTGATGCCCAATTACCAGAAAACATAGAGCAAAAATAGACTTCTGAGATTTCCTCTGCACCTCCATAATTTTCTTTTTGCTGGGTGAGGTGATGGGCAGGAAAATCAAAGCTAAATGGAAGGCTCCCCCAGCATAACGAGGAATTCATAGGTTTACCAACGGGCCCTTGTGATTTTTTTTTTCTTTTTGTTATGATCTCCAAATCCCAATCACAGGACAAAAATCAACTGTACTTGTGTGGGATAGGTGGAAATCGCACAACGCATGCTCCATGCTCGAAAGTTTTTCAAGTAAAGAAGAATGCTAGAACCGATGTTTCTAAAATATAACAACACAAGTATTAAGGCGGTTTGTTTAATGATAAATTTGACTGTCTTAATATGCTGATGTTTTTAAAGTTGCAAAATAACTCCTGTTCTTATAATAGGTAAAGGCTTTTTGTTTTTGTCTCAATTTTCCCCCCCACAAAATAAGTCTTTGCAGTAAATCTGATTTATGGGTTGGCGTTGGTTTTGGGAGTCTACTAGCATGAGAAAGCAGTGGACTGGGTTGTTTGTGATTGTATAAAACTGCCTTTATTCCAGCACAAATGGATTGAACCCTCAAGTTCTTTCCAGTCATTTTTAATTATGTCCTGAGTACTATACCAAGCTGCCACCATGCCATTTGCAAATAAATCTGATTCGAGTGCACATTTTTCTGAGTTCCTATAAAAAAGATGCTCTTCCTGCAGGACATCTGGAATTATATGGAAGGCTGAAGCGCCAGATACGTCCCAAGTATTACAGAACGCATTGTTCTCTATAGAAACAGGGTCCCTCTGTTTGCTATTACGATGGTTATATTCTTTTCAGGTAAAGTTGATTGATTATTATTGTCAAGTGCTTTGAACCCTTGAATTGCTCCATAAATATTAATTTTATTAACATTGAGGTGAAATACAGAATTCAGGAAAGATATTAAATTCACAAAAAAATTAAAAAAAAATAAAAACCTGCACTCCACAAGATTTCCAGACCTTTAAAACATTCAGGTAAATTCCTAATAAAAACCAACCGTTTTTTACATGCTTAATTGGGTTGACTCTTTTTAAGCATTGCCCATTTCCAGTATAGTACAGTCCAATCCAGTGTGTTTCTCTTATGGGAGAATGCTATTACTCTGCAATGATGATTCTGAATTGGGGGGGTAGGTGCTAGTGATACTTGCTGCTAAAGGTCATTAGGGATAATAGTATGATGAATGAACAAGTAATTCTGTGCCCATTGGTAGGAAGGCGAGTCACAGAAGAGATGAGGCACATGGGACTCTGGAGGACCACTTAGAAGAACTCAGTAGCTGCTGACAGTGAAAAGGAAGGTTATATTGGACTGTCTCTGAAACCAGAACGGTTTGTTTAAAGAAATACTGTAAGACACTAGGGTATTCGGAAAGCAGAGGAGAGAGTGATTTCTGGAGGCAGGAGGGATGAGATGCATTCCAGGGATTTATATACTGGAGACACAGATTGAGCAAGCTATGAAAGCAGCCAGGCAGCAAGTACATGCAAAAGAAAAAGAGGAACCCGGGGAAACGGGCATCTGGAAAAAGCAAAATGGAGCCTGTGCTCAAATCATACTTTTCTTCATTTGAAAAGTGCCTGAGTTTTGTCTGCCCAAGTGGAAGTGTTTAATTCTTTTCCAGGTACCCCTAGCTCAGGTGCATGGCTTGCATGCCAGTGACAGCAGTGGGCTGGCTCTTTGTTCACCTCCATGTGTTGCATATGTCAGAAAAAGGCTGCGTATGTAGCTTGTCTCCTTCCTTGCTTGCTCCGAGGGCCTTTTGGCTAAGGGCAAGCAAAACTCGGGGGGCATCCGAACCCCAAGCCTCTGCTTTTGGGCCTGCAAGTAGGATGCCTGCCAAAGGTTATGGAAACATCTGAAGCCCCAGGTGCGGGTGGAGGATATTTGCCAGTAGTAGGGCCACTAATGGTTCTGGGCTCTTGGATATGGAATTAGTTTTGGCTGATTTGGCCTCGAATACCAATTAAAAAAAACCCATAACTTTTCACCATGCCTATTCAATTGCATTGGGAGGAGTGCGTACTAAGAGAATTGCCTTTTCCATGCAAGTAAGGTTGTTCAGAAATAGTCAGAAATGCAGGACAGTTCTCAGCTGGGATAAGGCTAACAGATGACTGTAAATCACCCACCTGGAGACAGGGGGAGCAACAGGACATTTCAGTAATGTGTAGGTGGTAGGGAAGAGTAGAATAGGGTGGGTGGGTAGGTGGGCAGGGGATGGTTTTCTGGAAGAAAGTTCCCGAGGGATCTAATGCCAGGTGCACAAGTTAGTTTCCGAGGCACAGCCTGACGTTACAAAGGGGGTCAAGGAACTATCTTTGACCTTTCCTGCCTACAGTGTGTCTAAGGGGAGCTAAGCCCCAGAGAAGAATCTAGCCCAACAAAAGATTTGCTGCTGAATTTTATGGAAATAGGTAATAAATCCCCAAGCTGTAAATATTTTGGGTTAGAAGAAAATGCTGTGATCCTACAAGCTGTAAAAATGCTTTATAGCCATTAGCAGGACTCTTAGCCTACCTGTGAAGTAGACTAGTATAATATACATTTGATGGGTGGTTAAACCAACACACTCAGAAATGAAAGCCTACCTTTTCAAACTCGAGAACCTAAAGTAAGACCTACAAATCAGCACTTAGCACCTAAGCGTTCTGATTTTTCAGAGGTGCTCAGTACATTTACTCAGTGGGGGCTATTAATTTTATTTGAAAACGTTGGCATATCCGACTTAGGGTTGCACAATGCAACAGTGAGGGAGTGTAAACCAGATCCCAGGAGTCCCTTTGATTCTGCTTATTCTGTTTGAACCAGTAAGCAACAAGACTTCTGCCCAGTGTTCGCCTGCTGTTAAATTGTGCCATGTAAACTCACGCAGAAGTTTTGATGTTTAAAATTCTCTCGAGCACTTGAGCAGTTAATTCTGACCAGAATGCATGTCATGAAGAAGGACTGAATTGCATCAATAAAATTCCCAGGTCACCAGACTTTTCTTGGTTCAACCAAAGTGGCTCAGAGTGTGTTTTGTGAATTTTCTCCAGTTCATTTGTTCATTAGCTAGTATTGGACTCAGGCCCACTAAAATCCCCACAGAATGCAACTTGGGCTGAAGAGCTCTTTGTATTTAATTTTTTTTTTCTTTTTAGGGCAGGTTGAAACTGCTCATAGAATGAGGCTGTTAATGACTTGCCATAAGACACACCAGTAGATGTAACATTTAATATGCATAGCTCTCTACACAATTACATGCAGTATTATGTGTATTTAAAAATGCTCATAAAATCAGTGGAGGAAGAATTCTCTTTATGCTCATAGGACTTATATGTTTACTGTATGTTATTTTACCTTATTGTGGAATGAAACCCTAAACCTTTGGATACAGTAAAACAGTGCTTGTTTCATATGAGGACCAACAAATAGGTTAATCCAAGCGATATACGTGTCTGTTATACTCCCCATATAGAAATGGGCACTTGAAAGCAGGATGGAATATTCATAACCTTCTTGCACCGTGCATTTCTCTTCCTCACATAGAAATTAGAGATGAAAAAGGCATCCATTCATCCCCATGCCAACGTGCGTGGCTGGCATTCCCTTTGTGGAATAAGAAATACAAACGTGACAGTGTGGAAACCCACGTGGATCTAAAGATATTGCTGCTTTCAGGAGACAAGAATTCATTTAAGCTTAGCCTTAGCCAGGTTTGGGAAGCCTGGAGGGTGTGATGTGCAATGTGATTGTTGTTTTGGGAGACTTTAGTTTAAGGGTAATAATCCTAACTGGGTCAGGGTGGTGGTCCACTTTTTTAACAGATGCTAAAATAGTATCGGTTATCTGAAACGAAGTGCAATTCTGGTGGAGCATGTGCCAAATTAGGAACAAGTTCCTAAACTCTGATTATCTTCTCCCATTTCTGGAAAAGCAGGGACTGAAGCAGTTTTTGTACAAATCGGTTGCTAAGGTAATGCTGGGGAAGATGACCAGGTATTTTTCTTTGACTTTTCTGTATCTTCCCAATTCAGACCTCTGACATTGAGATTCCAGTTTCGGTTCAATCAGGCACCGTGCTTAGGAGCTTTGTGTTGGATTTTTGTGGCCCTTTGACAATAACTCAGTAACTCAACCTCAAAACGCCAGCTGCTCACAGGAACCACCTTTTAAAAGTAGTGATCAGAGGTGGATCTGACAGAGATCTTGAATCTCTTGTAATTTCTAATCTCGCTCTTGATCGGAGGGATGGATCTATTAAAAATTAAAGCAGTCATTGTAATCAAGGTCTTGAAGGCTATCAGGAGCAATGTGTATCAATATTACATTTATTTCCGATGTAGTCTTTACAGAAGGTTTTGAAATCCATATTATTAGCAAAAGCTTCTTGCGCTTTGAATCAACACAAAAAAGGTTTTATTCCTTTTGCTCTGAAGTGGCTTAGGGCTCGTCTGGAGAGGGCAAGGCAGTGCAGAGATACCCCGAGCTAGTTCTGCGTATGCTCATCTAGAACAGGAAGTAGAATCATCAGCTTAGCATGACATGAGGTCCGCACTAAGAACCCCTACTGCCCAGCAAAGCCAGTTAGCTGAAGGCAGTGCTCCAGGGCTGGCTATCCTCTTTCTGGGACTGAAGCTAATATTCACAGAGCTAGCATGGGGTCTCTCCCCATTGTGTTGTCTTACACTGGGTAGACCACCCACGCACAGGCCAGACGAAGAGCCTACTGAAATCAGTGAAATGGCTTCTATTGATTTTCGTGGCAATTTGTGTCCTAAATGAAGAACGGAGTGGTTGCACCCTGTGCAGGTGAAAAAGTTAAGTTAGTAGATAAAGCAGAGAGTTGAGACTCACACACCTGTCTTAGCCAAAAGCCTCCTCTGTGACCCAGCAGATTTCCTCTGAAAATCCCTTAAGCTCTATTATCCCCCAGAAACCCATCCACAAAACTGGAAGGGCCGTCCTTGTCTGCTGGGGGGGTTGGAAGGATCCATGTATTTTATGTCAGTGAAGCATTCAGTTGCTACAGAGATACAGGTCCTGCAAGTATCTAGGAAACTGGGGGAAGAGGGGGGTGTACTATTTTGTCAATAAAGTTCAAGAGAGTTAATTTGTCAGCTGCAAGGTTTCTCATGTTTTTATTTCTCTACAAGTAAAGCTTACTTCCTACCTACCCTCTTTTTCTTGCATAGAGAAACAAATGTAGGTGTGTAAGGAATAGAATGAAAATGTCAAATGTTATCCACTGAAGACAATGTTGTCTCTTTAATCAAGAGTAGGATTGGATCCAAGGGTAAATATACTTGGCATAGATTGTTCTCAGAAAATGCCTCTTATCTATCTGACAAACTATGTTCAAACTCGGGGAAGGGAGGATTTGGGTAGTATCTTAGGAAAAACAGCTCAAAATTGCAATGAACAATCATGGTAAGGCAGCAAGAGTAGGGCAAAACATTTCTGGTTTCCATTTTGCTAGTGATTTGCTAACTTTTATTTTAGTTTGATTCTTGTATTAAGGATTTTGCACAATACATAATCCATAAAGAAAGACAGCAAAGATTAAAAAAAAAAAGAGTAGAAATTATTTAACACTTCGGTTTGTTAGGAAATGCACTGATGGTACAAAAGGACTCTCCATTATTATCAAAAGTGACATTCGTCTTTGAAGATTTAGACATAATAAGAAGGAATCGCATCTAGTAAGATGATTTTTCTTCTGATGCTTCAGTATAATTAGTCAGCTCATGTCATGGTTTTTTATTCTTTTAGGCAAACCCCAGCTTCGAGAACCAAGAGACTCTGCATAAGAATTGCAGTTTTCTTCTAAAATAAGGCAGGTTTCTAACCATCTAGGTTGTGCAGAATAACTCATGAATATGACCTGAATGTATAGTGAAGACAAAGACACAAAAAGGCAAATAAATACAACCCAAATGTGGTGGGTTTTTTTTTTTTCCTTAAAGCAATGTCATGAATTTAAAGCCAACCTGGTGATACTTAGAGGGACATTGGTATGCTCAGCATGGAAAAATCCTGGCAAGTTTCTTTTTCCTTTTCTTTTTTTTTCTTTTTTTTTTTTTTGCATTACAATGATTGAAGTGAGGCACATTTCCCACAATGCATTGTTGAAATGTTTGCCTTACTTTTCCTTGTGCTATGTCTGGTTTATATATTAAGTAGGAACCAGCTCAAAGTCTTCGATCTTTGGTTCTCAGGCAGCTAATGGTGTTACCTTTCATCAATATATAATTATTTAATGCATTTGAAGCACTGGAAATGTACTTGGTGCTGTATGAAACTCAGTCAGCCTTGGCCTCCAAGACCTTCCAGGGTAGACAGAACATCCAGGCAAGAGAAAGAAATAGCCAGGATGCTTTTTTTTTTTTTAGGCTGGTATTAGATCATTGACTCACTTAGAGGGCAACATGGGATTATATAAATGCTGCTTAGGTCTTTTAGGGTGAAATTTATTTCTGGGCAGATGGTTGCACCGAAGTGTAAGTGCTATCTTGAAAGTGTAAGTCAGATCTGTGCATAACCTTGCTCTGACCCTGTATGAATGAGAGTATATCACTGACCTAGTGATCTCAAAGTGTTTTTCAGAGCAAGGGAAATGACAATATTCCCTCTTTACAGATGAGGACGTTGAGGCATGGAGAGAAATAGTAATCTGCTGAAGGTCACTAAGCAGTCAGTAACAGAATCCAGTATATACCTTTGTTTGTCATATCCACTGGTACTTTCTGCTGAGATTTTTGGAATAGTTTCATATTGGGGGGGGGGGGGAAAGGAAACTAAACGGACAATATATATATATCTACTTAGATACTCCATGTCACAATAGCTTTGATTAGCTTTTAGCAGAATCATTTAAGGTACATTAGATTATATATCTCATGAATATTGCATGTTGAAAAAAGAAAACAGCATTTATAGTGCTGAGCATATTGGGTTTTTTCAAAGAGGGTTATAAAGCTCTTTTCACCAACACCTCCTAGACTGCAAACAATTCCTGCTTGTTTATGCTCAGCTTTGCTACCTTATTCTCCATATGCCACTGAAATTGGAGCCATTCACTGCAACTCCCCAATCAAACTTTCAAGCATCTGTGTATTTAATGATTAGTACTGGCAATCTTAGCTATTCAATATGGCTGGATGATGAAAAGATTTAATTTTCACCATAAGATGTACTCCAGAGCTTGGCTTAACAACCATGCAATTAAATTCAAGTTGTCTACAATTTTCCTGGTTCACAAAAAATACTGTATTGTGTTAATTTGTGTAGAGAATATTTGCAAGGGAAAAAAAGCTGATAAAGATACAAAGAGCTAAACAAGATATGAAATGGGCATTGAATCTAAAAAGCATGACGTGCCTCCTCTATGATGGATTTATTATAAACCAAGAAGTCTAAATGGTATATTCTTTTAGTGATACCATGGTGGAGTCCTCTAAGAAAGCGGAGGATATTGTGTCTTCTCTCAGATTTACTATTAGGCCTGTGCGAAGCAGCTAGTATTTGCTTCAGATTCAGCCAATTAGGGGGACAATGATTTGATTCGGTGATTCGAATCACTGTCCTGAATCAATTTGGCCGAATCTGATTCAGAGATTCGGCTGCTGCTGACTCTCCGAATCTCTGAATCAGCTAGGCTCATCTCCCCCAGCTTGGCAATGGTGCCCCACCCATCCCAGCTCCCGGTACTTGTTTAAAAAAAAAAAAAAAAAAAGCCCCAACTCAGTGGGTGCTGCTGGGTGGGGGAGCAATCCTTGCTGCCCCATGCTGCATAGGGGGCTCCCCGCCCATCTCAGCCTCCCATGGCTGCCCCACCTGCTGCAGCTCTGGCCATTTAAGAAAACCCCCCCTGAAAAACTCCCGGACTCACCATTGCTGCTAGGTGGGTGGCGATCCCTGCTGCCCCACGCTGCGTGGGGGGCTCTGCATGAGCCCCCTGAGGCTGCTGCAGAAGCGGTGAGTCCTGGGACTTTTCTCACTTTTTTTTTTCTTCTTAAAGGGCTGGAGCTGGCTTGGGCAGGGCATCTGTGGTGGGGGGCTGGGGGAGAGGGGGGAGTCAGAGGGCTCATGCAGAGCCCCCCATGCAGTGTGGGGCAGAGGGGGTCAGCAGAGGTCTCCCCACCCACCCAGCAGCAGCCGGTGAGCACTGGGGCTTCTTTAAAAAATGCTGGGAGCTGGGGTGGGATGGGCACCCATAAAGGTGCTGGGGGGGAGAGGTCAGGGGTCAGGGGCACTGGGGGAGCAGGCAGGGAATGGGGGCTGGTAGGGGTTCCCCCATGGTCCCTTCTCCAGCTCCCCCTCTCCTGCCCCTAGTACTTACCAGCTGAGAGTTGGCTGCAGCTCCATACTGCAGCCACTGGGGACTGCCTGAATCATCAAAGCTCTCTGAAACTTTTTTGAAGATTTCATAGATTTCATAGACATTAGGGCTGGAAGGGACCTTGAAAGATCATCAAGTCCAGCCCCCTGCCCCAGGGTGCAGGAAGTCAGCAGGGGTCATAGGATCCCAGCAAGATAAACATTCAAATTTCTCTTGAAGGCATTCAGAGTAGGTGCTTGAACCACCTCCAATGGCGGGGTATTCCAGGCCTTGGGGGCTCGGACAGTAAAGAAGTTCTTCCTTATGTCCAGCCTGCAACGGTCTTGCAGGAGTTTATAACTGTTCAACCTTGTCATCCCTTGGGGCGCTCTAGTGAACAAACATTCCCCTAGATCCTGGTGAACACCCCTTATAAACTTATAGGTGGCCATCAGATCACCCCTGAGTCTGCACTTTTCCAGGCTGAGGAGTCCCATAGCTCTCAGCCTGTTGTTGTAATGTCTATTTTCCTGACCTCTGATCATGTGCGTGGCCCTTCTTTGGACTCTCTCTCCAGCTTCTCGACATCCTTTTGGAATTGTGGAGCCCAAAACAGGATGCAGTACTCCAGCTGCGGCCTCACTAAGGCCGAGTACAAGGGGAGAATGACGTCCTGGGATTTGCTAGAGAAGCATCTATGGATGTAAGCCAGTATTTTGCTCACTTTACTGGCTTGAGCTTGAAGGCTTGCACATTGAAGGCTCATGTTGATCTTGTGGTTACTCATGACCCCCAAGTGCCTTTCATCCACAGCTGCACCTTAACACACACATACAGTCTCATGTCACGAGTTTTGCTCTGAACAGTTTGAGGTGCAGTTTCCCAGAAACCCCTGCACCTTTCTCCTTGAAATTTGGCAGGCTTCATGGCTTCAGCAGGGGCTACCCACTCTGCTGTTTTCATCCAAATCTACCAAGAAATTAACTACCCAAGAAAGATGGTGCCAGCAGAAAGCAGCTAGGAATTATAAAGAAGATGTTGCTAGAATATTTTTTTGTTTGGTTTACAACACCTCTGGCAAAGCTGCAGAATATTTAAACTAACTTTCTCTTGATTGCCATTGCAGCAATAAAGTGGATATGTCCTACGTAGATGCTATGTATTCATTGCAACATAATGTTTTGTTGGCTTGTGGCCTAGAAAAATGAAGGAGCACAACAGAAAATGTATCATTCTTGTGGGGGATATATAGTATGTATATACATATTATTAGTGCTGTTGTATCATATTCTCCCTTTTGTGTCTATAACCTGCTGACTTCAGTGAGATGCAAGTTGTTGAACTTGATCCAGTTTGTATGTCCCTTGTCCCTTTGGTTAAAGAAATTGATCTCTTGACAGCGACCTGGAAATAACTAGAATGGGACTGAAAATGAAAGCCTGTTACATGGTGGCTGCTGAAGACTTTGCAGTGTCAAGTACTTATTATTCTAGACCCTATCAAAAAGGGGACAGTTTTAACTTGTGACCTAAGGACAAGACTCAATACCATAAAGTCCCCCAACCCCCCACAAGTATGATAAATTTTCTGTTGTGCTCTTTCATTTTTCTAGCGTACAAGCCAGCAAAACATTATGTTGCGAAGAATACATGGCATCTGCATAGGACATATCCACTTTATTGCTGCAATGGTAATCAAGAGAAAGTTAGTTTAAATATTCTGCAGCTTTGCCAGAGGTGTTGTAAACCAAACAAAAAAAAATTCTAGCAACATCTTTTTTTTATAATTCATAGCTGCTTCCTGCTGGCACAGTCTTTCTTGGGTAATTAATTTTAGTAATGAACACCTGCCCTTAATTTTTACTGGTAATTAGTAGGTCAGAAAATGTGCCCAAAAGGATTACGTTCTTTGCCCCACTTTGGATTCACGTTGTGTATTTTGACTCTAGTTTATTTCTACTATGACAGAGCAAAATTTTTTTGCATTTTTTACCGGCCTTATTTTCACTTTAATTAGGAATGGGGCAACCAGTTAATCAAAAGTAAAATTAACTCAGGGTTATCAACATACACTTCACAGAAACTTTTTGGAAAAAAGCTGGGTTGCGTTTCTGTAACAAACAAACAAACAAATGCACCATTTTTTGCACTAAATGTGGGTTTCTCTTGTGATTAGAATCCACTGAGTCACAAGTGGCACGGGCAGAGATGGGCCTCATAGACCATGACCCACCCAATTAGCATCTGGATACACCCGCCTAAAGCTGATCTCATGTAAATCCCAAACAGAACTAAATCTGTGGATAGGATTTTTTGTTTCTTGATCAGCTGTCTTGAAAGTGGGACACAAAGGGAGGATGTTTCATGTATATGGAGCGTAAATGATTTGCTATGATGTCAGATCTTTGGTCATTGCCTTCCCAGCACAAGTAGGGTCCCATCCACGTTTCCATTCCGAGCTATGCTGCTGTAACTAATAGAAGAGAAGCCTGTTTTGAGACGGCCTATTTTATCAGATTTGAAGAGCTGTTCCAGGCACTGGAAAGGCACGTAGATAAGCAATAGCTCTGAAAAATATCCAAAAGTTTGTGTATTTAGTTCAAGTAAAACTCTGAAATTTGACCTTTTGTGTTTTTTGACCTTGCCAGTGGTCCTTAGATGTCTCCTTATGCTTATTTCTGCCTTTTCAATTTTGGGGGGGAATGATTTAAAGCATTAAAGAGGACAGATGAGAGGTGAAGAGATGAAGTGGTGCTTGGGCCTCATTTTGGTCCTCTGCGCAGGGTTAACTGCACGCACAGAGTGGAGGTAAAATGGCTCTTTGCTTTGGATGGAACAGAGAATGGCTCAAACTTTTCAATAACGACAAGAGGAAGTAGAGTACTAGCAATACAATTGGGCACTATGTTAGCTCATGCAATTTTCTACTTTCTCATTCTCACATCAGATGCCTAAAATTCCACTTCTCTGCACAAGTCATGACTAACGTGTAAAAATTTGAATATTTTCCTATTACTCTTGCCTGGGTTGTACAATCTCAAGCCCAATCCAAACTCAGTCCTAGTAAACTCAAATTAGCAAAATGTATGTTAGAAATGATACCAAACCTTTGTTTTCCATCTATCCTGTGGAAGAGCAAAGATTCGTTTCTATGGTAATGTTTTAACATAACAAAATAGTGCAATCCCTTCCTGTTTGCCTTGCTGATCTCTAAAGTTAACAAAAAATTACCATGGAAACTGATCATTGTTCTTAAAACACTCTTTTTTTTTTTTTTTTTTTTTTTTTAATGATTCTTTTATTTTTTCTGTCTTTTCCTGGAAATATTTTTGTGTACCTTGCGATAATTTTTCTCCTGAGCAAGATATTTTGTACTACTCTGTTTCCAGGGAGTGTAATTTTTCAGGCTGCCACCTCATTTTCAAATCTCATTCGGCATAAACACAAACAAAAAGAGAGCAAAGATGGGTTTTGCTTTTTTCTGCTGGCAGCTGACTTTCTATGGGATTTGGTATAACGTGTATTGGGTTTAAAGCCAAAGCTTTGATTTCTGCTGGATAGAAGATTACAGCTGTGTTACAAAGGTTGCAAGTCAGTGCCGAAAAATATCATTAGTAAAAGCTGTGCTCACAGTGGACAGAACTTCAAAGTGCTTTCCTAATAGTCCCGTTAAAATTCTCTTACTATGAATAGCTTTGCCCACATGCACGAAACAGCACGATAACTCAAGGTTCAAGTGGGTAATTCTGTGATTACATGATATACTAATCTTATTACCAGAAAAATAGATATTGGAAGAACACGACTCCTGACTGTGCAGTTTGTACTACTTGAGTTATTTATATTGGATAAGTAGAGACAATAATATAGTCGCTGTTTTGGAGCTTAATTCTGAAACGGAGTAGCTTCCCTTATGCAAATTTCCCTATCAAGGCAGAATCAGTTAATGAATCATGCGACTTGTACTTGCAATAAATGCATATCTTCGTACTAGAGGGCATTTCTACACCTCTGTTTTCGGTTACTCCATCAAACACCCATTAGACATTTTTGCCTAAGACACTTCCATCATAGAGAACAATGTATTTTGTTGAGTTGGTTGTGACCGAATAAGTTCAGCTTATATATATGTAGCGGGCCACCTGGCTCCATCAGGCTCAAATCAGCCCTTGAGCCCTTTAACTAACTCCCAGGTCTGATTACCTGGTCCCCACTGCAGTCTCTCTCTGAGCTTCACAACACAGATGAGCGTGTCCTGGGTTCTTCTGCACCACAGAGCACAACAGAAATCACAAACAGTCCAAAAGAAGTTCAAGCCCTGGGATAACCGCATCACAGAGTGCAACAAAATTGCCAAGAGCCCACCGTGAACACCCAGCAGCCTGGGTGAGTTCTCACCCTGCATGCATTTTTCCTCCTTGGAGAGACCTGCCTCTTCACAAGGGCAATTCCCCTTCCAGATCCTCTCTCTCGCGTCCTCTTCCTGTTTCCTTTCATTCCTGCATCAGCCGATCAACTTCCCCTCATTGACTAATCATTTACCAATTAACTGATCCCGTAGGCAAGCAGCCTGCTAACTGGCTGGCTAATATATGGCTGTTACAATATATGTTTAACAGGAGATTACCTGCTTCAGGCAGTCATTTGGTAGGGAACGTGCTGCTTTGGAGTGAGTTTCTTTTTCCCTTCCATCCCATATTTTCCAGTGATGAGGTGGGTGGGTTCCCACTGACCGTCTCTCATCTAATGAGCTTTTTGCCAGGGCAGTAAAGAACATCTGAATGGGGAAAATAACTTTTTAACTCCAATGGAAAAATTTAAGAATACATCTTGGAGAACATGTCTTTGAACAGACCTTTAATTCTGGAAGAAGCTTATGTTCCCTGCTAAGAGATTGTGTGTGCGCTGCCCCTCATGCTGGAAATGAACTTGTTGTCTCTGAGTATTAAATAGACACTGCTGTGTAGTTGAGGTGCATAGCAGAGATTAAATTAGAAGATCTTCAAATGAGGGGGGAGGACGTGTCTTGTTTTATTAACAGTACCTGCAGATCTCATGGCATGGATTGTTCTTTGAAGACGTATTGGGGTTGATGCAAAGCAAACGAGGCAACAGAAAAGGTTGGGGGTGGGGAGGGGATTCAGCCTCCACACACCTGAATCCTTGCTATCCAGCCGTGGTTGCCCATCCTTACTCACTGCATTTCTGATGTAATTCAACCAGGACTCAGTTTCCCAATAAAGAGAGATCTGTGTTTACACTGGCTGGCATAGACAGTTCCTGGAAAACCTGGAAGTCCCCAAAAAGTTCCTTATTACTTTCCAGGCCAGTCCAACCCTGGCTTTTCCATACATTGTGAACTGTGTATAATATTTTGCAATATTTACAAGCATGGCTGAATAAAACCATGATGGGTAACTTCACCTGCCCAACTAAGTGGCTCTATGAAATGGTTCAGGTAGAGGCATAGCTGCAACAACCCTATATTTCAAGAAGGCCGCTTCCTAGACAGAAGAACAAAAAGTATGCATATGAAGAAATATTTTTCTTAATATAGCTAAAGAAGGCTGGTAATTCCTGCAAGTACATTGTATCCTTTTTATAACATTATCATTGGAAGCCAGTTATTTTCAGTGTCTTAAATGGGCTTTGTCACAAGGAATGTAAAATGAGCTTAAATATAACTGGGTAACAAGCTAAGTAGCCTTTTGAATGAGAGAAGATAGTATAGATAATGTTCTAATTATACAGACAGCATTGTTTTTTGTTCCTTGTGGCAATATTTTTTTTTACTATATTTTTTTAATGGTGGTTTAGATTAGATTAAATTAAGGACCAGTGTTGTCATTTGCATGATTGATATCCAGCACTTTTGTCCAATGCATTTATTTGGCGGCATATGCTTCTCTTGTATGTGGGTGTGGAGCCGAGTCCCAGAAATACTGTACAGAGGTGGAAAAGAGACAAACAGAAAGAGCAGGTGGTAGATTTCCAGTATAAAAACCTGTGTGTAGGCCAAGCTATACAACTCCATCAGCGAAAAGGGCAGGGAGCCTCTCCTACATGGTACATTGTCTTTAGAAAACTATCATGCGGGGGCAGCAATGATTTGCACTGTTCACAATGCTCTGGAGAGGTGTCAGTAAATAATCCTCAAGTCATTGTGGGCTTTTTTTTTATTTGCTTATTTATAGTTTGTGTGAGTAATTAGCTTATTGTGTATCTCTTGAGAGAGGGGGCGAAGAAATTTAAGGGAAACTAAATTGAAGAACCAAGTTTGGAATTAATTTTTACAAGCAGTGAGGTCTCTCACATAATCCAGCTCAGGTCCCGCTTCTGTCCCCTGCACTTTTTCCATTAGTCAAGAGTTTCCTTATTCTGGGGAAACCTTTCGGTTAGTGAGTGTCATGGTTGGGAGGGCGACACAGTCACAGGTGGCATGGACCTGTCCCTTTGGAAAAGAAATGAAGGGCAGAGCAAATAGAGTGAAACACAGAAGCTAAACAAAAGAGGGAAGGTCAGAAAAAGTATCTCTTAATGCAAAACACGACACATATCAGGCTGACTATTTAAGAAAGAAACAGTATTCACTGGCAGTTCAGTGACCAGATGGTAATAATGGGAACTACAATTCTACTTTGGATTGGAGATGATTACTCCTTCAGATGCTAGCATGTGGTAACTGAATGCAAATGCTATTTTTTTTCTAATGGTGAGCAGTCTAACTTATATATTCCGCTTGTTTTTTTACTGTTCCTAATGCCCACCACAGACTTTGCAGTAGGTACAACAACATATAATCAGTCTTGTAAAGATAAAAAGAAATGGGTTCCTCAGCTAGAGCAACTCAGACAAGTTTTATTGAAATCAACAGGAGCTGCCGGATGGGTGTCCAGCACTCCTGACGGTCAGGTAGTTTATTGGAGAGCCTAAATGTAGATCCCAGAGTGTAGTCATAAATTGCAGTTAGGTTCTTAAGTGATTTTTGAACTTTTTGAAATGTTTTTCTTACTTCCTAAACTCCTTTATTCTAAAATTGCTGGTAGACACAGTGACAATTTATATCATTCTGTTGTACGTAACTGGTCATAGGTAATAGCTCACAAACGATCTCTTTCCTCTGAGGGACTGGGATTTAATAGCCCAGGAGACCCCTCCTAGTCTTATGTTTTTTACTATGGATCATCATCAGTGGATATCAAGTCTAGGAACTTAGGCTAGCTATAGATGTTACATTTAATGCACGTTAAGTGCACAGAAAGTGCTTTGAAGCCATAATGGAACAGACATCCCCAGCACTTAAAGCACTTTACAAATGGCAGATCTCACTCTAAGTTAACCCTTGATGGATGTGGTATTAGACTAAAGTGCTTTAGGTTAGAGTGCTTTTTTGAACGTCTGTACCACATCCATCGGGCTTCAATGTAGAGCGTATTCTGCTGCAATTGCAGGGGCCCCTTGCTGGGTGGCTTGCTAGCTTCAGCTGGTGCTTGGTTCTCTGGCCCTGCCCCCAGGCTGTTACAGGGGAGGGAGAAGCTGCATGTCTGTTGGGTCAAGAGGGTCAGTCTAACTCATGTTTCTGTGAAGCGCCATGAGTTAGACCGGGGAGCTGCACATCTGTCAGTGCCCTTTAGGTTAAGTGCAATCAAGTGCTTCCACCGGGGGCATTTTGTATGTCTGTGCTTAGCCTTAAAGTTCATGTCTAAACCTCTTCCCCACCCTTCTGTCACCCCTGGGATCACTGCCAAGAAACAAACCCAACATCTCACCCCTGCTTTGTCCTTGCCTAAGATAGGCAATTAGGCAGCACAGATAGCTCAGAGGGAACCCGAGTGCTTGAGCCTTAGCTCAATTGGCAAGCTTAGCACTATTGGCAAGCTCTCCAGAGCACTATGGCCATGGGCTCGTTCTTAAAAATGTGGCCCTTTTGTTGAGCTAAAGCAGTAACTCCATCAGCAAAAGAAGGTTATTGCCTTCTTGGGGACATGCAATGGATGCAGTGAACCACACACGTTAAAGCTGTTTGCTCCTCTGATTGGCCGACATAACTGAGTGGAAACAGGTCCCTGATAACATTTGCCAGCGTGTTTCTATTTGCTATTAATAGTTTTTCCTCTCTGTATCAGGCCTTATGTGTGTGTTTACTATATCAGTGGGTTTTTATTCATGTTAGAACATATTTTATAGATATAGATATAGTATAGATATATTCCTGTTGTGTCTGCAGCAGATGTCACATTTGTTCCAGGATAAGCCATTTTATCTGAGGAGAGAATGGAGTCGTAGAGACATCCATGTCTGCTATCCTGGGATAAATCCTAAACAAGTTTTCCTGAAAGGAGGTAGTGACAGTTTATCCTCAGATATTGCAAAATACATCTGTACACCTATCTCGGAATTGCATCCTTGAATCAATGGCAGAAAAGCGGCATTTCATTCAATCACTTACTAAACCCTGATTAAAAAGGCAGTGTGTGTACACAACAATCCTGGGATAGTTTTGTTCTGCAGACATTTTTTTTATCCAGGGACAAATGCAATGTCTGTTCCTCGGCTGAAAGAAACAGATTTTTTTTCCTTGTTCTGTAAGGCAAACACTGATGTGTTTCCTGTGTTTCACACAAACCCACAGGATTTCAGTTCCATTTGTTCCCCTCCTTGTGCAGCAGTAGCATTAGTGATGTCAGAAAAGGTTTGGGAGTAGATCTGTAAATTACAGGACCTCGAGCACCCACGGTGAGCTTGACAGGGGCAGAGCAAAGTTCTGATTTTTTTTGTAAATCTAAAGTCCTTTTTTTCCCACTTTGCTTTGTTGATGCTCCGAAATGTGATCACTACGAGGAAATCGGTATCTTTTTTGCTCCAGTTGATTCTGTTCAGAGCAAGAAACTCTATTCAGCTTCAATTTATGGATTCAGATGGACCAGGAGGGGGAAAATATTTGGAATGGACTTTTCTCCAAACACAGAGGGCTAAATTATTCTCCGATTTACACCAGTTTTACTCAGGTGAAAAGCCATTAATTTGTGCTAGTATAGCGAGAAGAGTGTTGGTCCCATAGCATGGGATTTGATTGAATGATTTCCATGGTATAAAACAATACCCTATTTCCATCCAATTCTCATGTTACAACATGGAGTTATAGACATAGCCACTAAGAAACTAAAACTTACATTTAGAAGAAATAGAAAGCTATTTTTTTTCACCCTCGCAGAGCTATGCAGATAACTGATCTTTTGGTTTGCTGTTAACTTAAAAAAGTGTTTAAAATGTTGATTTTTAGTTAAAATTAAGAAAAATCAGGAAAGGAATACATTTTTTTTAAATTTCAGAGTTGCAATTTGAAGGCTTTTAATTTTTGGGTGAAACATAAAAAAAAAATATTTGGACAATGTCAGGAGGAAAAAAGCTATTAAAAATTGCTTTCCCACAACAAGAACGCTATGACAAAGTTGAAATGAATTAAAAAAAATGTTGTGGTATTGTAGAATCTATATTCAAGAAAAGAAAAGCTTCAGCCAAAAATGTTCACCATCTTTTCTTGCAGATTACGATGGAAAAGCCAAGGGAAATTAAACAGCTACTCTACAAGTTCTTATTGATTACCAGAAAGCTTATAAGTTTGTCTGTCAAAAACCAGATGTAGATGGCACCATTTGATATGGATTTTCCATATCATGTAATTGCATTGCTTCAATCAGTATAAAACTATGAACAGTCCATAGTACAAATGGAAGGATGATTGATCTGTAAAAAGAAAGTCAATGCCTGCTTTTTAATGTGATCACATTTGATCTTCTTTATTTTCGTGTTGAGATAGTTATGAAAATAGTATGGGACAGTCTAGAGGATAGAGAATTGTGCAGAGGCAGGATGTTCAGTAACTTGAATTATCCATGGGATGTGGCTGTCATCTTTGCTATCCAAACGAATATACATTTTTAGCAAAAGCTAAATGCAGACCTAGCCTATTCTATTAGAGGTTTGGAGATTTGTGAATACAGCAAAAACTAGTATCCTAAAGTCTACCAGTTCTCTATAGGAATTTAATTTAATCATGGCCATTACTCTTTCTGTGTTCAAAATCCTCAGACATTCTTGTCAAGCACTCGTTGAAAGATAGGATTTTCCTTGATTGCTTGAATTGTCATCAATAGAAATAATAATTTTCCTTTTGATTATAACCTTTATAATTCACATTTGCATTGTACCAATCCAACACAGGACAAAGATCAATTTGTAGATATTACAACTGAATGTGCAATTCTAGAGTCGTGAAAAATGATGAATTCCCAGAATAATGGTGTAGTTCGAGTCTGTGTTCGTACCCCTTGGCACTCCTGCCGAATATGAATGAATTCCCTTTTTGAAGAAGCATTATAACTGGGCAAAGCTCAAAGATTACTGCAAAATAGCAAATTGTTTTAAATCAAGGATGTTGACTTCCCAAGACAATTTGGTTTAAAGACTGGCATCGGCTAACATATGGTACCAGAACTGTCAATAAGAGCCATGCAAGCCCCTTCTGGGAATATTTTAAGAACTCACTAATCACTGATGAGGAGAAACAGCGGGTCTTTCTGGTTAAAGCAAAGGAAGCGATTAAAGGGATCTTCTGATAAAGAAATGAGCCGTTCTGTCTGAATGGCTGGCTTCAGCAACAACTGAATTAGGGCTTTAGGCTTTGGCCTAGAATTGCTTGCTGTATTGCCAATTATTTAGTGAGTACTGACAGGGCTTGGTGCTGCAGGGAGCACGAAAGATGTGGGGCTAAAAGGCACTTTTGGGACAAACAGAAGCAAACACACTCAGCAGGACCTTCGCTTGCCAAGTCATGAACTGACTGCTTTGAGCTCTTTCCAAAACCAAAGAGTTAGCGCTTAACTGCTCCGTGTGGTGCTTTCAGTGATTGCAGTCCTTGGTATGGATGGTGGGGGTATTTGCCTTTCTCTGTAGTGGGGGCCTCTTCCTTGGATCCCTTAGGTGTATTTTGCAGTGATTTCAGTCCTTGGTACAGACTTGGCGGGGTGGTGCCTTTCTCTGTAGTAGGGGGAGGCTCTTTCTTGGATCTCTCAGGTGTATTTTATCAACCTTGCTGGGTTTTGGGGTGTAGCTGTGTTGGTCTAAGGACATAGGCAGGCAAGGGTCTTTGAGTACATGTGATATCTTTTATTAGACCGACTAAATAGTCGGAAAAAAGTTCTTAGCAGGCTTTCAGGTGCAATCACTCTTCTTCCGACATAGGGAGTCTCTGCGGGTCTGAGACTCCAAGGAACGAGAGAAGCTAAAAGTGTGACAGGATGCCACTGAGAATGTAACTAGGTAGAAATTAGAAAGACAAAAGGTAAGGCAGAGACGGGAGGGGGAAGAAGGCAGGAGAGAGAAAAGGGAGACATTACAGTGAGAGAATACAAGGTAGAAAAGAGGCTGTCTATGAAAAAGGTAAAACGATTGATAAGGGTTCATAAGGTTGATAAAAAGATTGATAAACGGGTTGATAAAAAGATTTTATCAACCTTGCAGCAGCAGGCATTGACTGCTGTGGTCCTCCTGCTCTGCCTGTGGCAGATTATGATATGTCTTGTGGTTTTTGTCAGGGTTGACTGTAGTTTTGCTAATAGGTTAGACAACAGATTGTCTAGGATAGTATGGATAGGGATGATCCTGCCTGAAGCAGAGGGCTGGACTAATAACTTCTAGATGTCTCTTCTGCCCTGTCTTCTCTATGATTCAGTGGAAATCCCATGTCCCTGGGACTAGCAGGATCTGAACTAGAGCTGGAGAGAAACTTATTTTTTTTCTAATTGGAAAAAATCCCATTTTGTCAAAAAACAAATGTTACATGAGATGAACATGAGTTTGGACCAGTTTTTCACCAGGAAGTTTTTTGAGATCCAGGATAGATCTTGAAATGGGAGGGAGGTGGGAGAAGCAAAAGCATTGCCTGCTTTGGTACAGAGAATTTTTTTTAATTGCAAATCATTCTGGACCATTCAGAGCAGGGTCCAAAGAGGGCTACAGAGTTGCTCTCTCTCTTCTTCCAGATCCCACCCAATAATAGCTGAAGTCTTATTTTTGTTCCAGTGCACAATTCAAAGAGATTTTGAAACCTCAGAGTGTTTCAGGAAATGGGGTGGCTGGAAAACAACGGTTCCTGCTCAGAAGTGAAGCAATATTGCATTTTTATATCTTTCACTGGAGGTAATTCACAGTTGAGCGCAGCCTGCTTCACACTAATCCAGCGCTGGAAAGTGTCTTTAAAGTGGAACCGCACAGAGAATTCACACCCACTTTAAGGTTAGAGGAGGGTAAAGGGGCCTTAGCATAGTCGGATCCATTCCCCTCGCTCTTGCCATTGAATTATGGTCAACTGACAAAAGTCCTTAGTTTTATATCAAACGTTGAATTTTCTCTGAAAACTTTTGCTTGACTTTGTAAGTTTTAGATGATGAGTCTAAATTCTGTTTGCTTTGCCTTCTTCCTCCTCTACATCTTTGCCACTATTCAAATGTCTAAATTTAGCCAGTATTATAGCTTCTCCCAGCCAACAGAAATGCTAGGCAGCACCGTAACATCTTGGCTATGCAATAATTTCTCTCTTTCACACTCACACTCACATGTACTCGCTTGCTCGCTCTCTTGCTTTCTCTCACGGTAACTGGGAGTATACATATCTATATTAGGCAGAATTAAAATTGAAGAATGTTTCTGGAAAGCAGAGAGATGTTGTCAGAAAACAAGACAGAAGAAACCTATTCCATATTCAAGAATCCTTTAAATCCCAAAATGACGGTTTCAATAGTAAAGTTAACCCATGTTTAATCCCGTCGACCTAAACTAAATATATCTTTTGATGTTTAAAGAGCAAAATATGTCATTTTCTTTCATTCTTTTTGTCAGGGAAATGTATCATCTGGGGGTGAAGCTCCTGAGTCTGAAGGCCTCTGTCACCTATCATTGTGGCACTTAATGTCTTTCTTTCATCCACCTCTTCATACCCTTGCATTTATGTCACTTCAGAACTAAGAGAATTCATTTCTGCAAGTCAGCTGCAAACTACCATCAAGTTGGCAGTTGTAAAATTCTTCATAAATTATTATGTTCCTGAAATATTGATGTGTTTATCTATGGCTTAGGACAATTAACTATTTATAATGTCACGATTGCCAATCATATTTCTATATATAAAGCGCCAGTGACTCATCTCCAGAGAATCACTTCTTCTGTCAATGAACGCTTCCTGGTCTGGAGAACTAAGCAGTACTTAAAGCCAGAAAGCAAACATAATAACAAAGACATGTATTTGCTAATTTTCGTGCCTGCTTTTTGTAAACAGGAACTCTTTAGTAGGATCTTCTTTGACCCATCCTGGTATTGTGTCTATACATTTTCTTTTTTGCACAAGCTGCCTCCATCTGATTAGGAGAATATGGAATGAAATTTTAAACTGTTCTGGAGAATAGTTATTTAAAGTTCTTATATAAAAAAAAAAAAAAAAAAAAAAGAAAGTCACTTTCCGTGTAGTCCACAAGCTGATGTCTGACTATAAGGGTCATTCTGGTCTGAATAAGTACCACGTGAAAAGCATGAAGGACCTGAGTAACTGGTATGGAAACACTGGCAGTTCATCTACTGTCTTGGTATCAGGGTGAGGCAGAGTAAGGAAGTTTCAGACTTTATGCTCAGTGCTACTCAACTTGTTTTTCCCCCTTCTTTCAGGGCTGCCAGAATGATTCTTGAAAGAGAAATGGTTGTATGATCAGAATTAAATTAACATATCCTCCCCCAAGGAAGTGAAAAGATTCTCCCCTGACTCTTTAAAAAATGTTTCTACTACTGAATAGTCTGATTTGAAGCTATAGAATTCAGGGCAACTGTAAATGCGACGCAATGGCGTCTCATTTACATTGTGGGACTCCTTGTGTGCCAAGCAATCTAAAATGCTGCTTGAAACTTGAGAGCGCACTGCTGATGAGTATGGGAAACTTTATCCTTTGCGTTTAATCTATTCTGCTTGTAGATAATCCCATATATATATATTCACCTTTTCCTTGTGTACTCGCAGCAGAAGAACTGCACCCATAATTTACCACAATTAACTGAGCCCTCTATGTGCTCATGGCATCAATATGTTTTTGCCTTAACCTGCAGCATGAGCTTTGTAAATTTATATACAAACATGTCAATACAGTGACATTTAGGTTTGACTTGTTTTGGCCACTGTTTGTTCTGTATTGATCTATCCTGGAGCACTGAGGATGGGTTACTCTCCTAAGCTATATTTTGCATTATTACCTGTGATAAGAGAGGATCAGTCAGAGCTATTACAGATATACATCTTTTGGCCATTAAAATGCAAATTTTAAGGTGTGCGGCCGATAGAAATCTTTGCCCTCTAGAATGGTGAAAAGCCTGGCTAATTATGACTCAAACTATTTTTCAGATAACTGAGCAGTAAGTCATTATAAAATTTGTAATGTGATTCTTTTTATTTCCCTTTCCCCCTGACTATTGAGCCACAGACAATCTAATAAGGCAGTTTCTTGTTTCCTGAGTTAGTGTTCAGGAGTTTACTTTTCGTTTTTAAATTTGAAAGCAAATAGAGCCAAGAAAATCAGCCTGTTGCACTGACTATTTAAGACTCAGGCTACATAAATATTAAAAAAGCAGTCAAGTGTTGCATAATTTATATGATAGAAGATCAAAATTTGAAGCCTTAGTTATTGTTTCACTATTGTACGGCTGGTATATTTTTCATAAAAGGTTATAGAGGAAGTCCAGATTCTCCAGGACCACAGACATCACCCGTTGGTTATGCTGCTGTAGTGCCTAACGCAGGAGACAAAAATGCTCTCCTGGGCAGAGCTGAGTTCTGGGTTTGCAGTTGTGAAATAGCTGCCTTTTCACCAAAAAGAAAGAGAGAGAGAGAGAGAGAAGTGGTCCACAGAGTTGACTGGTAAGGACTTGGCCATTAGATAAAGTGCATGATAGCACTTTAGTGTTTTGGGAACCATGATGCATTTGGCTTCCACAAAACAATCCTAAAGTTGTGTGGGCCCTAGATCATCGCATTAAAAAAAAGCATCTGCTGCTGCAAAAATTCTGTAACTTCCACCCTCTGGGGCTACTTGTACGGGCCATGGGGGTTTAATTCGGTTTAGTTCTCCCTAAATTGAAATGGTGGGTTTTTAAAATCACTGCTTCACTTTGGGAAGAATTAAACTGAACTAAACCCCCATGGCCTGTACATAAGTGTGGGGGCCCGAACCTTACCTGCTTCTTTGATGGCAACGGAGGGACATGGTGGGGTGAGCTGTCAGTTTGCCCAGCAGTGGGTTGCGGCAAAAAGAGTTGGGAACCACTGATGTAAATCAATCTTTTGAATTCAAGGGAGTTACTATAATTCAGACCACCTGAGGATCCGCTCAGTACAGAAGGCTGAAACAAAATCCCAGATTCCAGCAGAAGCGCAGCAAGCAGCTTTGTGCCCTGGGTGGCAGTGGCAGCTGGGCCAGCAGCAGTGGTGACCCCTAATCATGCTGGTGCCCTACTTGCCCACCTATAATTCTGGTACTGGAGCCTACAGCAGCACCAAAATCAGTACTGACATCTAAATGTTATGGTCTGAGCCCGTCTTTGCAAGATGGGAAATATGTTGGATTCAGGTGCATCTATACATTTGGCAGTTTTCTTTTCATTTTGAACTTCAGTGAGAGAGAGAATATTGCTGGCAATAACTGGCGTTTTCTGCTCCTGGCCACTTCCGATCAATGGGAAGATCTATGGGAAATCTCAGCCCAAAGAAAATTAAAAAATAGAAGAAAGAAACCTGTTCCCCTGGTGATTACTTACAGTCCCCTGACATCCCTAGCAATAGAAATTTGCTGCCTATTCCATGAGTCTTGCCTAGCCTGTTTGCTCTAGTAAAGGCAGGCCCTCCCACAAGAGTGTTTTACCTTGAGTTAATTGACTGATCATTTCAGGGTAATTAACATATTTATAAACATGTCTGGATGCTCCACAAGAATACAAGATGCTCTAGTATTATTATACTCTAGGTTTACCCCTAGATTAATAGTGTAGATATGTCTGAATAATTTGTGGAGTTTCTACAACTGTTGCTTTATTGCACAGTAATGGACCCCCCTCTGATTTAGATGTCACAATCCTAAATTGGCCACATCCACCCTAGGGGAAAAAAAAAAGAGGGGTATTTTTAACCGGCATTACAATCCTAGTTTAAACAAGGTCATTGTAATTTCATGTGTTAGGTAAACCTCAGGGGAGCTGGGTTCCCACCTATTATGGATACACAGTTTTCCTAGTGAAGACGAAGCCTAAGAGTCCAGCTTTCCCTAGTAGTGCAGAGCAGGAGGGCGGAAGAAGTTAGAACGACATCTTCAATTTAAAAAATATACCGGGAGTTGTAGCTGCACAGAATACAGTTTTCCAGTTTGAAATTTAACCCAGACACCCAGTTCGCTATGCCATTCCTCTTGCAGACATGCCTTTGGATATTTAGATTTTAATCAGACTGTTTGCTTTGTATTTTAACTGAAAGACAACTAGTAAAAACTGATTTTCTTCTACCAAATGGTCTGTTCTAGAAAAGTTATAAAATGTTTGCCTTTGTATAGGTAATGCCACAGTTCACATCTTCCCTCTGGCAGTCGGTATCTGGATTGCATAGGTAGCTAAAATCTTTGTACATACAGCCATGATGATTGTATGCATAACATAAAATATCTTGCCCATAGAGTCCATCTCCTTTTATTCATCTAATTTGTTGTGTCTGCCTAATATAGCGTATTTTTATTCAATCTTTTACATATAGATGAGTTTTATGGAGAAATTGCTGCCATTGTCCACCCTTTGTACCATATATTTTTGCACTGTGGCTCTGTTGAGTTTATGGTTCCTACTTCCTTGTATTGCAGTAACAAGTTTGTTTATTGCTTTTTTAAATCTCCTTGCTGACACCGGTTAAAATTAAGGACACGGTTAAATTCTTTATAGTTTCAAAGTGTTTTTAAAACTTCATATTTCCATAAACTTAGATGCCTAACATCACAAATCAAACAAGAAATGCTGTGGCTACTTGTCTTCCGATTCACAGAAAAAGGCTGCGGTCTGCTGGTAAAACTACCACAAAGCTTCCAGGTTCCAGATGCGCAGACAGGTTACTATTCAGATGTAACAAATAGGCTTAAAAAGGTATATAAGTGTTTGCAGCTATTCATATTTGTTTCCCTTCGTGTTTTACAACCCTGCCACCCACCATCCAATGGGGCTACATAAATCTAAGCTGCAGATCAGTGGAGGAGTGCGACTGATGATATTTGAAGCTTAGGGACAGATTTTTTGAGCAAGCCAACTTTTTACCCTTGGACCGTGCTGCGATTTTTTTTTTTTGTGAACACATTTAACATTCAGGCCAGATCTCTGCAGCAACAAGAAGGCTGAGCAGTGCAGTGTTGATTTAGGTAGGTTTGTTAGGCACTTAGTATTGGCGGAAATTAATGACAGAACCGTTCTCAAAGTTAACATGTACACACGTAGTTTAATTATAACAAGAGACCTCTGCAAACATTAAAAATAAAATGACAAACCTAATTCTCCAACCCGTTAAGCCAGTTGGAGCTTTGCCATTGACTTCAGGAGGAACACGATTGTGCCTTTAATGGGGCATGTCTTAATATTTTGGATACTTAAGATACAGTCAGCAGAATGCAGGCGGCCTCATAACGAATTAAACAAACAGTTATTATTCTGTTCTTTCCTGGTGTAAATAAGAAGTAACCACTCTAATGTCCATGGAGTTTCTGCAATGTAAAAAATTAGTGTAAGTAAAAGCAGAGTTGGGCATGACAAAATCTGGACAGACCTTTGGAGGTGAAGTTCACGCTTGTGCAGATGCGAACATGAGGCCTGTACAGTACTTACGTCTTTCATTTGTTTTATTTTGGAGATTGAAATGGTGAGCAGACCACATGCCGACTCTCTGCAGGGGCAAATTTAATTATAAAATCGAACAAAAATCTGATTAGTGGCAGATATTTCCAGTGCAGAAAGGTGACTAAAAAAAATCATCCGGTGGCTAAACTATGTATAGCATACACATTTTGGCACATGAATATGGTATTTATTTTAATATTATTTTATCTATTTTCCGTGGGCAAATGGAAGAGTTTTTATGGTGCAGACCAGCCTTTCACTTCAGTAAAAGATGTGGGTTTTTTCTTTTCATTTTGGTCCAGTTAAATGGTTGAGTAGGAAATGTTCCAGCTCTTTCATCTTTGGTATTTGAAGTCTGATCAACTTCTCAGCTCTTTAAGGTACTCTGGTTATTATTCAACAGTACTTCCCTCCACGTAGTCTTCTCTCTTCCAAGTCTAGGGACCCCCTCATTCAAGTCAGCCATTGAACTCCTCTTTTACAGCATAGGCTTTGACACAATGCATTATGTTGTAGGGTCAAGAGAAGGTTTGAGGTAGAAAATGACTCGCTGCCCCTACACTTCCCGATAATCCATTTTGTTCAGAAATTTGAGGGATTTCAACGGGAGCAATTTTTATCCCATTGACAACTGGCAGCATTAGCGGGATGTAGGGCTAATAAAGTCCCGTTGAAATAAATGGAAAGACTCTACTGGGTTTTGGCTCATGCTCATTGTGCTCATGGCCTCTGCAGGACCATTTTTCCCCCTGCCTCTGCTCATAGATACGAAGCGGGCAAGTGAGGCATAGGCTGAGCCTTTACATCATCTCCCCAATGAGTTGGCATGGAGGGAAAAGCATATCCATTCCAGGGGCAAGATGGGGGCAGATTTCTTCCCCTGATGCCAAACAATGAATGACTGCCAGCGACTCTCAAGCTTAGGCAGAGTTGGAGCCTCACCAGCAGCTTGAACATTTCCTGAAGTTTCTTTTACCTACTTTAAATCACCAAGGCCATTGAGTCCATTTAAAGAAAGCTCATCTTGTTCATATCTGCATGTGGGAAATAATATAGTCTGTGCTTCAGGATTAAAAAATTCAACTGTTTATCATAAACCATTAAGTCTAACATATACAACAAAGTATGTTTTTAAAGATTTTCTGCATTGGTTTATGTACACCGGATTTCTCAACATAGGTTCTGACCCTGCTTTCATTCCTGTACTATCCAAGCTCCTTCCAGGAGTCTGCTAAGTGACATGACTAATATTTGACATGCGTTTCATGATTTCTCTCATGCAGCGTTTCACAAAAGCTGAAGCAATGTTTTTTGCATATAGTATGGCATGCCTCCCTTGAAGTAAAATCTTGGTATGCTTCAAAGGACAGCATCTGCCTGAAGTTCATATGATCTTATCCTGCTTCCAGATTAAGTCTGTTGCTTCTTGTTGAATGGCTTCATGTGTATGAGCCCAGCATTGCTTTTGTTGATTCTTTGTATTTGTTCTTACATGTGCCCAAATCTTTTCCGTGGTACATTAAGCTGTGGTCAAGGTGGGACTAAACTTCGCATCGACTTACCTGAAATAGTTTTAAATTACTTAGTTTGTGTATTGCCAGCCGTGCAGCAATGGCAGTAGGGAGTTCAATGCGGGCTGCAAAAATTACTGAATAAGCTGCAATGGGTGTGACCTATTATGTATGGAAAAGCAGGACATTTCAAATGGGGATCTTGGGATGGAAGTTTTGGAAATATGCCATAACAACTTTGCTGCCTTGGGTGCCACAGTTACTTTGCTATATGACACAGGGTGACAATGACATTAGAATTGCTGCGTGAAGGCAGCTTTGTATTCATTTGTAATCTGAATGTTTTGGTTTGGGCAAGTGATGTAACTGAAGTTGATGTTTCAAGTGTAATAAAGCGGCTGGTATCAGAGAATGAACTAATATTGATAGAAAGTGAACTTTAGGTTTGTATTAGCAAGTATTAGTAACTGGTAGTATTTGCATAGTGATTCAGTCAGGAATCCTCCCAGCAGCAGTGGAAAATTTTAACAAATTTATAAATTTTCCATACATAGAATCTAATTATTGCAGGGTTGTCTTAAATTCGGGGTCATTGTAAATTTGAGTACATGTGCTAAGAAGTACCATGTGATTTATTCGAGCAATCAACCCAGCTTGTCCTAAGCAGGAGGCAGCAACAAATTTCAGGACCATGTTCCCAGTCTGTCACAAGAGTCAAAAACAATTAATTGATGACGAGGGACTTATTTTGAGGAAACCGTGATCTGCCCATGGCTTTTATGTAAGCTGAGAACGAGGCCCAAATGCTTGGGTCTGTTCTGTTTTTCCATTGTAACTAATTCACGGAGTTTTAGTTCCGAGTGGCAGCCAATCTGCTGTCACTGCTGAATTTCATTACAATGATACCGACCTCTGCACCAGGGAACTGGAAGCAGACATTTTTCTGCAGTTAGAAAATATGTTAGAGGATTGAGGTGTATCAAATGGTATCTGCTAACAAGTGTCTACGATGCTTCGCTAGCCTACAAAAGTCATCTCGATTGCAATGACCTTGCTCGTATTACTATAAACGCACAAAATATGCTCCTCTTTGAGCCACAAGGATTTTTTTTTTCTTTTGCAAAACAGCATTAGCCGAAAAAAGGTCTGCTCCTGTTTCTACTGATGTCCGTATCAAAACTTCCATTGAATTCATGGGTGGCTTTTAAATGTCACTGTTGTTCTTTTTGCCAGGACACGTGCAAAAATTTGGTATAAATATTAGATGACCCGTAAGTGTCTGTAGGGGGGTGGGGAGGGGAAACTGCGACTCTGCCACTGCCCCTGCTGCTGCCAGGTGCTGGCTCCAGCTGGGCTGCAGCCCCGCACCCCACCATCAGCACAGAAATCATGCCAATGACATCTTTGCTGCTGCCAGGCCCTGGCTCTGGCCAGGTTGCAACTCCAAACCCCACCATCAGCACAGAAATTTGAGGGGTGGGGAGGGGAGGCATGTGCACATTTGCCCCTGGTGCCCCCCCATCGCCTATGATATAAACTTCTTGTTCGATATTTGTACAGTGCCTTCTACAATAGCGCCTTGGTCCATGTCTACTGCTCCTCAGCATTATGTTAACATCAATAATAGTCTGATCAACATGGCGTCATTTTTCTCTGCTTTATACCCAGACTCTATTTCCTTAGATTCTCTTTATGAATGAATAATAATAAAACTAAAAGCAGTGGAGTTAGGGCTTTAACTCCCAGAGGAGTGGCAAAGATGGGGATGATGAACTGTGTAAGGGAACTCTTCCAGGGCTTGCTAAGTCCTGAAGGTACTCCATTTAAGGCAACAATTATCCCCAAACCAGCTGAATTCAGGAGTTGCTAAATAACTTATTTGAACTCTGTCTATTTTGTGCTTTAGAGACTTCTGGTAGAATAGACGGCTATATACGAATGGAGAGTAGGAGGACAATGTGTCCTGGTTTCACACAGGCATCGCCCGTTGTTTAATGCACTGTCCCTGCCGGTTTACATCCTGTTTTGCTGTTGTCCGCCCTCCGGCCTATAGGTCAGAATGAGATTTGAAGTCAGCCCTTTTTGGGAAATGCCAGATGCAAAGAAGATGAGACAGGTAGTGGAAACAGTGAGCAAGACGAGAAGTAATACCAAAGATTTTTAACTTGAAGTCATGAACATCCCCGTAAGAAGACTGTTTTGCTTATTGTACTGCTGCTTTGCTGTCAGGTCCTTTATCGTCCTTGCAGAAGTCAAGTCACATTGCAAACTGTGGACCTGTGAATGCTTTGGAAGGTACCTGTGGGTGAGGGGCATATTATTGTCATCAGGTCTTCAGTCCTCATCCAAAAAAGAAAACTGCTTTAGCATAATAAATGCAAAGTAGTCTAATCCCATTATACTCTAGCCCTGCTTGAAATTCAAATGTTTTGGACTACCATTCATTTTTACATGCCTCTAAATAAAGTTAATGTGTTCTTTCCCCCCCTTAAATATATACTGTAGCTTAATGAATAAAAGGCTTAATCACACTGGTATCAAGATATCCTTTTTACAGTCATGCAAATGTTCTTTGGTATATAATTTGTACATGCTTCACTCATCTATTACCATTGTTCTTCCTAAATGAGAAAATGCTAATGTTACACCAAGGGCCCCATCTTCATAGCTTACTGAATATAATTCCTGACAGCAACATGAAGCTCTTTAGCATAATTTTTCTGTTAATAAACTGCCAATTACAGTAATTTAGTTTTTAGTTTTTAAAGACCAATAGGTAAATGATGATTTCCAGCCCCCTCCCAATTCATGTCTCAGTTTATTATTTTGATATGCTGGTGGAAACTGAGAAGAAATGGAGTTGAGATACACTAATGCAATTTGTTTCCCTTTACAAATTCAGAAGTCTTATCACTTTTTTTTTTTTTTAATGGCAAAGTATGATTTGGGGTGTGTGCATATCTATGGTTGCATTTACTCTTTCAGTATAGTATATAGACTATCGATATTGAACATGAGCAACTATGAGATGGTATGAAGATATTACTAAATAAAACCGTTTGTGGAAGGTGCTTGGAAACACCTGCCTAGCAATGCAAATGCTTCTTTTTCCCCCTCTCCAAACTCAGATGTTTAAGAAGAGCTTTAATAAAGAAAGTGGAGAAATCTTGAAGAAAAGTGTGTGTGTGTGTGTGTGTGTGTGTGGAGGGGGGAGGAAATATTTGAAGAAGTGTTCAGAACGATTGGAAAAGGTTCAAAGGCACTATATTTAGAAACTATTATATTTTGAACAGACCTTCATGTATTTTTCTGTTTAGCTCTCTCCTCAGCCCTTATTATTAAAGGGAATTTGCATGAAAACAGCATCTTTGTTTCTTAAGAGTTTATCTGATCTCCCTGCTTATTTCTTCCTCCCTATTCCACCCCCTCTCCCACTGCTGAAATCAGCAGTCTCTGTTTTATGATGGAGCAGTTTTTGCAACTGGTCTTTATGACAGTGACTTTGATTGAGGGGATAAGCAGAGGGACTCTCAGGAAACAAAGGTCCTGCTTGCATTGCAAATGCCCTTGGTAGTTGAACACAGGGAATAGACATGCAGAAACATTAAGGGAAAAATATTTGGGGCTCCCAGTGGAGGTATCTTCAAAGGCTCGACTTTCCAAATGCTCTAAAAAGGAAATGCACCCCTAGAATAAAAATCAGGCTCTTGGACGATGGAGACCCCCAAATGGTGAACCATTTAAAAATGCTTGATCTACCTGTCTAAAATCAGGGAACTAAATCTAGATGAAAGCATGTAAGCACTTTCAGATGTGGTGAGTATGCCCAGCTCCCATTGACCTTGGGAGACGGTAGGTGTTTGTCACTTCAGAAAGCCAATCAGCTGCTTTAGGGACATGTACATTAGCTCGGGGACCTAGGTTTGAGGGCTCACCTTTGAAAATGTTGGCAGTGCTCTATAACGGTTTCTTTAAGCACCCGCGTTCTTAACATGTTTCAATACTTCTACTTTGGGGCCTGCTTAGTAGCCTCAGAATGAGCAGCAAATAAGCTTTAAACAAAAGGAGAGACCACAGTTAACGTGTTAAACTCAGCTTTTCATTTTGGGAAACATTGAGAGCTGCTATGGCCCTTTAAGGCCGATTGCAAGGATCTTGTGGAGTCTTCTGTTGCTCAGCAGTGGCACCTGCTGGCTATACCATAAAATTCAGTGCAAGAAAATTGTGGTGTAGCCTGAGGAGATGCTATAATGCTTATACCAAGATATTGCTATAGATATGTGCCTTTGCAAAATGCCCGTGTCCCCAGTTTTGTGCATTCACTCTCTTGCATGATGTTTATTTGAATGCAGTGAGCTGCTATTGATGTGACAGGCTATATAAATGTGATCAAATTATAGGAAAAAAGAGACAGACCATGCAGGTGTCCGAGATGGACACAAAGAACCCAGGATGGGGGTTCAAACTGTCTTTGGGGTTGGATCCACTGTGTCTGCCTGTCAAGATGGTTGGCAGATCGCAGCAGAGTGGTATCTTCTTTGCCCCTTCTCTAAGCCTTAGAGGCAGCTCGTTAGATTATCCGTGGTGAATGTTTCAGTTTTTCGTGTTTGAGTAATCCTGACTTCTGCATCCATGTATTATTTATTCTCAGCTATTTGCCCAATAGAGCATGTGATCAAATTTCACTCTAATCCCTGCACCAGATCTAATCAGATCAGAAATGACTTTAGTGGTAGCTACCATCAGCATGAAGGAACACACCTTGCTCACTGGACCATCCACTACTGCTGATGATCTAGGATTGTGGTAAATCTCTCTGTCTCCTGGATTGTTTGGAACAGAGAACACCGCTTTTTTTTCCAGTTATCTCGTTGTTGTTATTTTTTTTAACTCCTTGGAGAGGCTGACTTAAATTATCTTGAAAGCTAGCAGTTCATGGCCTTCTTTTGACCCTCTCCCTCTGGATGGGACCGGCTCACTGAGTCCAGGATGCACTGCTGACTTCTCAGAGCATTCATGTTTGCACCTTGTTATTCAATAAGCTTAGTTCAGCATTATTCACAAGACAGAAAGAGGACGAGGCTAAGCTAAACCAAACACAGCTACTGAACGTCAGCCTGCTATGTTCAAGTTAAGTGATCTGGCAACACGATTTAAAGACACACCAGTCACTTTTTAAGCGGGTCATGGGGAAATGCATGATTGGAATTGTACTTTTCATAATGGCAACTCTTATTTCATGTGTTTAGCTTCAAAAGGCTGTGTAGATATCAAGGACCATATTGGGTCTGGCTTGTGTCTCTCCCACAGGGGTAGACAACGAAGGGAGGGTGTAGTGTACAAGCCCCTAGTCCAATGCTCAGCTAATGCCCGAGTCACATTTGTCAAAGGAGAAGAGGGAAAATGTTCTTTAATTACATTTGGATCGGGGTCTTCTCTGGCTTTTGGAAACAGAAAGAGTGGGATTTCCCAAAGCACTAGTATTTGCACCGGTATATAGGTAGTGCTTGTAATAGAAGTAAACCAACTTCAGAAGGTGTACAGTTGAATCAGTGTTGAGCAAGTGTATAGACCTTACCCATAGCTTACACAGTAAGAACTAGAGGCAAAGATTTTTTTGCAAAGTGTTCTTCAGGTTTTTGCATTTGAAAGCTTGTCTAATGTTATCGCAACTATATAGCTGGTCTAAGAAAGACGTCACCCCACAAAAAATCCTTGCTCCTCGCATAATTCCTGGGCCGTCATGGTTATACCACCACTCTAACACTACCACGTGTATACTAGGAAATTTTATAAAAGTATTAAAATAGTCTCACTCATTGTACCCTTACATACTTTTGTTAGCATAATCATGCTCAGTAGCAATTCGCCATCTGCTCTTCGACCTCTAGCACTTGAGTGGCTCTGTTAACTCTGACTAAGTACTGAGCCCTTACCATCTGCGTGAGTTCATCGTGACCACGTCACACACACCCAACTTGTGCACTACCTGCTTGTCTGAATGTCTCAAACATCTCTAATACAAGGGACTTCAAATCCAAACAAGCGTCCTTCTGCAAGAAGTCCGTGGCTGCAGTCCTGCAGTGGGCGCATTCCTAAATGCAGACAGAGCTCATCACGAGGCTCCACCATTTGAGCTACTGGGGTATCGTAGGATGTTCAGAAGAGTAGCCAGTCTATTACAGTCACGTGGATAACCTTAACTGCAGAAGTTATGTAAATAGGGAAATCCCATTACATCCCTCACAATTTTTTAGTGTTACTAGTGTTGGCTGGGGAGGCTAAATTCATTACTGGGGTAATTCCATGACCTAGGGCATAAATTGGTCCTTCTTGTGGACTAGGTCCCTATCATATTTTGAAAACTAAATTGAGGTGCCACCATTATGGAAGTTATTGGAGTTTAAGAAGCTGCCACATGCCAGGTAGTTACTTTCAAGTATTACTATTCAATTATTCAAGTTACTTTTAACATTAATTGTGCTTTTTCAAACCAAGCACTGGAATTGTGGGTGAGAGATTCTTTAAGATACTCCTTGATGGTAATGGGATTCCCATTTTAAGGGGCTGTTTGGAGCTATTACACTGGTTTTACTCATACAGCTCCCAGATTGAACCAGTATGAGACAAGTAGGCAAGACCTATGCAAAGAGACGAGAAAAACAACCCAGCTGAACATATGATAGTGATTGTGTACCCCTTCTCAGAATAGTACTGCTAAGCACTGAACACAACTGACAATTGTGTTCATCAAATGGACATTGTTGGTGTGCAGAGCAATACAGTAGCATTTCCTATATATTAGGATAAGCACATTTGGACATGAATCTTAGGTGTGGAACATTTGCTGCTATCTTGGGTTTTTATATGCCAAAGACTATAGTCTTAGAGTATATGTAGGCTTACAACAGTACTGCATTTTTAATGCACTTGACTGTTCAGTTAGAATTGAATAACTCGTATTAATCATATCACTTTTCATCTGCCTTTGGTCGCAGGTTTTTTATTTATAGACTAGAGATTTAGGGCCTTATAGTATTTTCTTCCTGGCTGTTCATGCTAGTAAGTACTTCTTCTTTCTAGCCTGACCTCTCTCCCCCACTATAGCTGTAAACTCATCACCATAGCCTGAGGCTGGAAAAGCCTGACAAGCGGTTGCCGTGGAACTGGTGTCAGACTATTACATGGAACAAGGAAAGAGTTTTATAAGAGAGCGACACTATTGCTAATCTGCCCTGGAGCATTAAGTCTTTGCCTATGTGCATTATGCCTATATGCTACCAGCCTGGAAACCAAGAGCCTCAAATACCCTGCTAGCACTGATCTTACATAAGACAGCACGAGGCACTGCAGACGTCCCAAAGGATTTACTTAATTCATCAAACAGCCCAAAGATGATTTAACCTGATGGGATGGGATGAGCTTTCATTGCTAGGAAACCTACAAAATATTTATAGTTATAATTAAGAAATGTGCTAACCCTGCTGTTAACCTAATTGATGTGAAGTTTTGATTGGGTGGGAGCTGGATTTGCTCAGCTGACTGTAGTACAAGAACAATTTGTCTCGAAAGAGGAGTTATAAAGATGGCAAGTTTCTGATCATGCCTCTTACTGGTTGCAAAGGAAGAAGTATTGGTTTTGCACAGCTCTTTTCTGGACCACCTCGATACAACTAAAGTGCCAGAACTTGGATCTGGCAATCGGGAGAAGAAGGCTGAGCTGTGATTGCAGGCTGATGACACGAACAGTCAAGGAATCGTGTGTTTACTCTGAGAATCCCATTTGCTTTCGAGTTTGGTGACCTGGTGGAGTAATGATGATAAAATTATGTATCCTTTCATGTGATTCTTGGAAAAAATGGCTGCTTTTGTTAAATGGAATGAAATTCATCAGAACACGGATCACCTCGGTTGGCAAGAAAATTCCCTTGCTGGTAGTTACAACTTCGTGGTTTGAGGCCAGCAAACACGAGCATGTAGAACAGATGCTGCTGCAGAATAATTGCACGCTGTTTAATCGAAGAGCAGACTTTATATCTGAATACACATTATAGAACCAGATAGTTATTTGACCTCTGATACTTTATTTCATATTCAAAGCCACAATAGTGTTAACCAACCTTGCTGGTTAGAAGGCGCTTTGCATCTTCGCAACATTTTGTAGACATGAATGTATTAAGTTCAAGTAAGCATGTCTTTAACATCAACCTCATCAAAGCCTTTCTACAAACAGAGACTGAAGATGGACAAGAAGTAACTCACAGTTGATACATACAGGAGATATTGCAATATAATTAGTGTTCACAATAGCATGTACACCGTGGTTTGGCAGCAACCCAAAAGTCAGGTATTACAAAGCTGTTCTTGATATTCATTGCCATTTGGATAATAGGATGGTCAGGAATTCGTGTACTGGTAGATGCATGACCAACAGATTGAGGGAGGTGATGCTCCCCCTCTACGCGGCACTGGTCAGGCTGTAGTTGGAGTACTGTGTCCAGTTTTGGGGGGGCCGCACTTCGGGAGGGACACAGAGGATCTGGAGAGGGTTCAGAGGAGGGCCACTCACATGATTAGTGGTCTCCATGAAAGACCCTACGAAGAGAGGCTGAGAGATCTGGATCTCTTCAGCCTATACAAAAGATGGCTGAGGGGTGACCTAGTAGCCACCTATAAATTTATCAGGGGAGGACAGCAGGGAATTGGGGATGTGCTGTTTACCACAACACCCCAGGGAGTTACTAGGAATAATGGGTGCAAACTAGTGGAGAGTAGATTTAGGTTAGACATTAGGAAGACATTTTTTACAGCAAGGGTGGCCAGAGTCTGGAGCGGGCTTCCAAGAGAGGTGGTGCTGTCACCTAACTTGGAGGTCTTCAAGAGGAGGCTTGACAATCTCCTGGCTGGGGTCATCTGACCTTGGTCCTCTTTCCTGCCGGGGGCAGGGGGTCGGACACGATGATGCATTGGGTCCCTTCCGACTCTATAATCTAAATCTATGAAGTGGCGATGAAGAGACCCTTCAAAAGGTATTTTCACATCTCTATGATCATGTTCTTAAGCAGGGAATTTTTCCATGGATTCAAATACAAATTGCGGCCATTCATGTTCGGCATGAACTGCAAGAAAAGGCGGAAACTATTCACAAAGCGCCAAGCACAAAATGTGTCACAATTAGGTTTCTTTCAAGATGGGCACCAGTTGCCGTCCGTTCTTGCCTGACAGAAATGATGTCCATAACAGAGATACAAGCAAGGCTTTGGATGAGGCAGAGAAGCTTACAGCACCTGTCTTTATATAGCACAACGCACCTTTGTGCAAAGTTACCTCATTTCCCTATAAGGACTAGAAGCAATAGTTTCACAAGTGATAGAAGACTGCATTTAAAGGCCTACTGCCTTTGCATCCAGATCTCTTGCCCCTGCAAAATATAGCTATGCTCAGATTGGCCAGCGGGGCAAGAATTCATACTACTACAAATCAAACACCAGCAGTGTTGCTGAGACATAACTTAAGGTTGAGGTACTCTGTTAGGCTTTGGATCAGGATTATGGACAGGTAAATGAATTGTCTGAGGCCATAGATTTGAGCGAGTGAGCGAAAAAGTTGATATTAGGATGTAGGATAAAAATACTTTGTGGGACAATTTTTCAAAAAGGTCTCAACTCAACAGCCGTTACATTTTGGATGTCTCATTTCTGAGCAAACACAACTTGATGCTCAAATGTCAATGTACTTTTCTGCAGACATGTAAATGCACACATCTATGGATGCAAACTATTTAATTCTCCCAAAACATATGTGCAAAATACCTATGAGCTGTTTCAGTGACCACTGTTGGAAGGCCAGACAACTTGGACATTAATGTGCAGTACGTCCCTGTTTATGCTTTCTTAGCTAGGGAGCATAAGAATCATAGCTACGTAACATCTACTGACATGTTAACAGTAAAATATTTTCATTTGGCATTCAGCATTTAATGCACACAGCAGAACATACCCGATTCATTGTAGGGAGGTGCTGCCAAAGTGCCTTTAATACTATTAACATGTTTAGACCTTTGAAGAGTCATTGGAATGACTAGGACGGGGGAGGTCATCAAAAGCCACTGCTTCAAAAGGGAAATGTTACGGCTATTGGAGGGTAATTGAAACACTGCCTATTTACAAAGGTCTGCCTTGGAAACATTCCTTAGTGAATGCTAAGTTTGATTAAGAGCTTTCCTCCTTGAATTAGGCCAAAGACAAATTCAAAGGGTACAGAAAAGAAAGAGCAAGGAGGCTGGCAAAATAAAATGTGACATTTCCAGCAAAGCTCTGCTAATGGGCCAGCTGCAGACATTCATCAGGCACAGATCACATCATAAAAATGATTCCATTTTGGGAGGAGTGAGAGACAGCATCCATAAAACTTTGTCTCATTTTCTTGCGATCTGTTTTATTTTGGTAGGGTCTCTGGTGTGTGGTGGCGGTTTGTAATGGTATACAGCCTGGGTCGATCTACTCAGCAGTCAAGAATATCTTTTCTTGTGTGTATGTGTGCATGTTTTAATGGTTGAATTAAAAATGCAAGTGACTGCTTTAAAGACCTATTGAACTTGTCTTTGCTTCCATGGAGATAAACTGACAGGATTAAGCCCATGCTTGGGCTAGGAGATTGCAACTCAGTATGACCTCATTTGCACTACACAAGAGGAAAAGTTGGGGTCAAGCTAAAGGAGAATGGTGTTTCAGATTATTATTGATGATTATAGTATTTCTAAACCTTATCCTCTTCCTGGCCCTTGGTACCAGAGCATATCAGTGTTCTTATGATAATGTTTCCCAGTTCAGATTCTGTACTGGCAAAAGTGGGGGCAAGAAATAAAGGAGATGCTGGATTTCAGAGAAGCCCTGGAAACAAACAGAGTGCTCCAAGGCCAATGGGTTCATGTATCATGTTACTTGTTCACTCCAAAGCTCAAGAAATCAAATCTAGCTTCTAGCTTGGATAGGCAGAAAAAGTAAGAGCCATGAAGAATACTTATTATTTCATCTCTGATTTACAATGGCTCCCAATTTGAAGATAGATTTTAAAGTTTACCAGTGGAAGTCAAAACTGGGCCTCTACTTTGCATGCCAAAGTCTTGGCTTTCTACTCACTTATCTTAGTAAATGATTATATGCTTATGTCTGTGCTCAACCATGAATGGACTCCTATAATCCCCTTTTGTGGAGTTAATCTGTTTAGCGTTAAAATGCTTTTGCATCTACTCAACTAAAATTTCTTTACTTTTGAAGAAACGTGTGCAGATGTCTTGTCTGTTTTACAGCCAAATTTTAATATACTCTTTCTGTCTATATACACCGTAAATTACAATATGTGAAGATGTTAAAATTTTTTTTGTAAATAATAAGGCTTCTGACAGGTGTGAAACAACCCCACAAAGCAGAGCTTTACCAGAAGAGGAAGCACATTAGTTTGACCCGGTCTCCTCAGTGTCTGTATAGATCAGGTGCTTCAGTGGGGCTTTTTGGCACTTTTATCTAAGATTCAATCACTTATTAAATAAAAGTGCCAAAAAGCCCTGCTGAAGCACCTGATCTATACAGATGTTGGAAGAGCAGGGTCAAATTATTGCGATTCCTCTTTTGGGCATGAGCAGCGCTAGATGCAGGGGTGCATCAAGCTTGAAGTAAAGCGCTGTTTTGGTTTCATTTCCACATCTGTAAGCAGCTGCCTAAAAATGTTTTGTAAAATATAGCATTTCATTGATTTCAAGGAAGGCTAGCATCAGTTCTCATGTGCTCTAGTACTCTCTATATACTCAATAGGTACATCTACACGTGCCCTTGACTGCGCAGTTCCCATGGCACACGGGTCATGTTCAACCCTACTGCGCAGTAGCAGTGGTATCATGGTTAGTGCCCGCTGATGCTATGTTGCTGTCACGATGAGCTACGTTGCCGTAGCTCGTCACTACAATGATGTACCGTCTCATGTAGAGGCACCCAATGATGACCAATTTAACTAACCTTTTTTCATGTGAACACTAATGTTGGAAGAATCATAAAAGACTTGCCTTTGGGAGATTTTCATGCTTTAGTTGCTTCCTGAGATTGGCTGAGTGCATATTGGAAAACTGCATTCATTTTCAAACATTCATTGGAATAACTATTTCAAGTTCACATCACCTGTACACACAACCTGTTTAATTTGTTTTCTATGGACATTTGTATAAGTGAATTATTCACCCATCTGTAATATTTATCTTTAAAAATGACTAGACAATTCAGTCCCTTATAGAGAGGTGCCTCAATGTGAATTCATAAATCTAGCATAGCTGGCAGAACATTTTCTGCAGGGGATAATGATCTATTTATTCTCTCTTTTCTCCTCTCCAAAGGTTAGCCCAGGCCCTCTTTCTTTGACATGAACTGCAAGCAAACAACTCACATAATAATTTTACTACTTCCTACTTTGAATATAGAGTTCTTACAGCTGCACAACTACTGCAGCCTGTCAGGTTAGCCATTTTCTCAGCTGATTATAAGACAGAAAAAAAACAATTTAATATGATTTTTTTTTCTCTCACACAGCTGCTATAATGAGCAGAAGGGATTATATGATGAATCGAAATTACTGAAGAGAATGAGGAACTGGAAGAAAATAAGGAGCTAGAGATGCACATATTTGGGTCTTTTTCACTGTTATTGGTCAGTTCTTAGCCTTCTTGCTTCGAGGCCAACTATGCTCTTTAATGTAACAATCTGGTACCCAGAGCCAGATCTTGATCCCGTCAGCTGCAAAAAAGGGGCCATTATAACTCACTGAGAGCTGGAATACTGCTGGGCCTTGGAAATTCCCAGCCAGTTAATGCTCTCTTATTAACACCAGACACTGGACACCAAGAATTAGGCTTATCCAGCAAAGCCTTACAATGGAGGTCTGATTCATGCAGGTCAAGTGAGATCAAATATGTGATATATTTCCAATAGCAGAAGCAGTGCTCTCAGCAATGCATTTGCGAGCACCCTGTAAATAGAAATATGGGCATATAGGAATTTCAGTGAATCACAAAGGTATCCAGGTTGTAGTCGTATTGGTCTAGAGGAAAAGGCAATCAGGACTAAAGAAATTTTTTTGCAAAAATCTTGTTGGCCTAATAAAAGATATCATCTCTACGACTAGTCCTAATGAATCGCAAATACATTTGTAGACATTTTGGTCTTTTGCAGAAAATCTGCACGCACGCAAAAGGGCTAAGTTCAATGGCTGGGTTTCTCTGAATTTACTTACTCAGCTGTAGTGGTGTCTGAGCTGCCTATACGTTTCTGCACGATTAGGAGGAGTAACTGTAGCTTATAGGCTATCATCACCTGGTAACCATTGTTAAATGTTGAGTAAGGCAGTGCTTTGCTTATTCTTCCACATATTCTATAACTATAAAGTACAAATATCCTTCCCTCTTGCAGTCAGTCCAAATAACTACTTGCTACCGAGTAAGTTGGCACGGCACTTTCAGTCTCTTTCAAATAGAACATAATGTTCTTTGTCTGCCTAATGAAAACAAATACAAAGCTGTTTAAAGTGTGTATGTGAGACCTATTTTTAGTTGGTCTGCTTATGAAAAGAGGGACACTTAACTCTCTCATTTCTCAGCTCCTTAGGAATCATTATGCAGGGACTCTGTCTCAGTGGAATCTAGTTAGCTGTCTATGCTAATAAAGGATAGAAAATTATCCCAAAGTGTCCAGTTCAGAAATTGTTTTCCCCGAACACCAGGAAGCATCTAGTGCGTGTTGATGGTTCCCTTAGGGCTTGATTGGCAGGTAGGAATCTCCTCACTCTTCCAGATCTTTGGGCCCTGTCTTAGCACAGCTGCTGTTCTCCTGGGTTTTTTTTTTCTTCGGTTCAGTCTCTTTCCTTTCCTTTCTGCCTTTCACATCTTTCTTCTTTTTATTCATTTCTCCATATTTTAAAAAAAAAATTTTACCTTCATCCCTAACCGTCTCTCTTGGTTGGTCTTTGTTTTATACTTACCCTTCCAAGCTCAGGAGGAGGCTTCGTGGATTTGGGGATAGGAGTTATATATTTGGGGCCAGATCTAAAAAATTCTTAGGAGGGATTTAGGCTTCTCAGTCCAAATCCCTAAACCCTATTCTGATTCTGCCCGACTTCAAGGGTACCCAAACTCCAGGGCTAACCCAGTGCCTCTTTCCCAGATACATAGATAGGTCCATGCCCCAAACTGCCCTATTGTTGACAGAGTTGAGCAATTCCAGCAACCTAAGCCAGATCAGGACTGAGTACCATGATATTTCCAATTATTTCCCCACAGAGACCATGGATTTTAGCTCCTGCTGCAAGTGCTATATATGAAACACCCTGGATAAAATTAACAAACAGACCTCAGAAAAGTGACTGAGGGCAAGAGTCCTCAACACTAGGCAACAGAAGCGTGCATGTATGCATGGATCTAGGATTTTGAAAAGGACGGTGCAGACTGCGTGATACATCATCACATATAACACAACACACATTTTTCTCCAGTCAAAGAGAAACTAGAAGCTTTATGAATCTGGTAGGGGGCCATCACTATGTTGTGCAGTTTAAGACCACAGCAAAAGCAAATGCAACTACTGGAACGCGCACAAATTTTGTAGTCTGTGTGTGTGTGTATGTGTATGGTATAAAAACCCACAAAAAGTAGGCAAAAATTGTTGTCATGGATATTGTGTCATTAGTCCTGTAGTCATTATAATGCAATGTATATCTCTTACTCAGATTCATAAAACAGAGTCTGACCTTCTTGAATGTCTTGACAGTGCCTCTTCTATGTCGCCATCAGTTTTTTCTATACCTGAGTTAGTAGCACCACACCTGAGTTAAGGATTTTAGCCAAAACTAAAAGCAGTCTTCAGGGTTGTAAAGTGTTACCAGGGATCGGAAGCAGACAGCAATATTGTAGAAGAACAGATAGTTTGAATATTGAAACATCAAGACCATTTGAAAGGAAAGGGGGTTGTTAACACCTGTGGAGCGGAGGAGAGAGTAACAGGAATCAGGGAGATGAAGATGAGTCATGAAGTCAATTGACTCTTCAGCACTACTTGAATAGAAATGCCTGTGTCCTTCTTAGGCAGTTGGTTTTAAAGTTTGGGTGGAGCAAGAATCAAAGGGGGTGCAACTCTACCTTTGCAGCCCCCTGGATCTGCCCCTTGAAGCATATAATCTCGTGCTTTCTGTCTCTCTTGTGCTCTCTCTCTCTTTGGCCTAAAGAATCTGTATTTTTCTGTGGCACAGACCAAGCAGTGGAGATAGCTCTCCAGCCAGAAGCTTGGCATTGTTGAGGGAGGAAGAAGATGTGGGTTTGAAGCCCCTCAGGCAGAGGAGGGAGTTGAGTCTGGGTCTACCACATCCCAGGTGAGTGTTCAAACCACCAAGCTTTTGATAAAAAGGGAAGGGGAGAGAAAGCACTATTACCACAGCATCTTTTGAAAAGCAAAGAATGACCTCTGCTCTCTTGAAGGAATATCTCTCTTCAGGAAAGGGCGTCGGATTTGGGGGAAGGTCCTGAATCATGCGGCAAAGTCCCAGAGTGCGGCAAGATAGACTCCTGTCCTTAGCTGGTTCTCCTGATTCACTCTAGACACCTTTGTCTCATGGCATTGTTGGTTTTGGAAGCCAGTCTGAGGCTTCTCACTCTCCCCATGTGTTAGAAAGGGTGTGTAAGGGTGCCTTTCAAGCTTAATTTCTTCTTTGGTTCTAGCT
>NW_005841875.1:3428433-3476178 GCF_000455745.1 Alligator sinensis
CAATGCATGTCGCTGGAGAGAACGGCCATCCTGACTTGGAGGAGAAAAGGAGCCATATTAATTGCAGCCCTTAAACATTTATTCCAGCCTCTTAAGGAATGTTCTTTAAAGTTCAAACTCTCTTAAGTATCAGAAAAGTCAGATTAATGTAACTTGGTGGTAATTAATAAAGCTGAACTTTTGTCTGGGCTGCTCGCAGAAGGCAAGCTCTGTTGTGACCAACATAAGGGGTTCAGATTTAGGAGAAGGGAGCATTAGGGCCAGGCTCTCCACTCGTGTAAACTAGAGGGTAGCTCAGTTGTCTCCAGCATTGATTTACACAACATGAGGGCATGGCTTGAAATCTCCACTCTTAAATGTGAGTCTGTAAGTGCTCATTCGTTAATGGGGTGTTCTTCAGTCACAGAGACAAGACTTACGGAAGTGCTGGGTACTGGGCAGCATACTGAACTGTGCCACACATCTTAGCACACTTTATTAGATGATGACAAAATTATTCACTCTTAAACTGTGAAGGTTATTTGTAGTTTAACTATTTGGAGTATGGAAACCCTGGCCAGCAGGACTCTACCTGATTATTATAAAGCCTGTTCACATCCTTACCCCATCACTTGCACAGCAGCAGCATGCTAATTCTGCTACAAAAAGGTTGCCCTCACTCAGAGAAAGGGATGATTTTCCCCTCAGAACAAATTATTCTGAAAAAGATTCACAAATCCTTATCCCATACCATTTGATCTTCCTTTGCAAATGGGTTGGTTGGTTGCACTGAAGAGCTTTGTGGTGAAAGCAGCTAAAATATTGTAACCTATTTCTACCAATTTTAGGATTTTGCTTTTGATAATATATGTGCACCCTGACTAAAAGCACTATATTTTTGTGCAGCCGTTAAACTTGAACCTTAATGGCTGAAAATGATATTACAGTTGCAGTTCTAAAAGCACAGACATGGAATGAGGAAATCATATCCACACCAGTTTTATTAACTGTTAAGTACCCAGCCGATGACCCAATGTACAGTACAGCGTATAAAATGTTTCCTACTGAGTATAGGAGAGAGTCTGGGTCTATTAAAGGACGAGACAGTTTGAATCAATGTTGCCCAGCATGAACTAGACACCAGCTTTCTAACCTGTACAGTTTCTTTATCTGAGCTATCATCTACAAAGTACACCACTTCACAGTGATCTAATTAGAACGTTAACTGATGTAGCAATCCAGCACAGCTAACAGTGAGATTGAAGTTTTAGTTGAATGGACAAATTAGCTCTGAATTTTGCAGCGGTCATAAAAGATTTTATTGTAATTTTCCATTTCTGCTGCTGGCATATTTGCATTTTGCTTAACAATTTATCTCCAGTCATTTGTCAGATATTATCAATCTCCTCTTAATAAGGTAAAGCAGCTTACATTAAGAATTTGTAATAGCGCTGTGCTCATTGTGCTCATTCTTCAATAGGCTGCTTTAGGCATTGGCCCTCCGGCAGTCGCATGTCCTGGTGGCCCTAAGAGTGAAAATCACAGTTGAGGAATTAAACATGGATTTATAATGTGCAGGGCATTAACACCAGGGTAGCAGCCTGACCCAATGGCCTGCTAAGGTGAGTTTAGGAAACCACACGAGCAGTACATTTGACTTTCTGATCAATAGACACCATGCCTATCTGTATCCTCCAGTAACATGTTCTTAAGACCTACTTAAATGCGTATAATTCTGTGACCTCCTACTAATTGCAGCCTGTAGTAGGGATGAATTGTAGTGGTACATATCCAATTGGACATCTTTAGTGCGTAAGCATCATCTTTTGCTTGCTACTTATTGTCGGACTATTTGAAAAGTAGAGGGGCAGACTGGGCTCTCTTGTGTCGAGTCGGTGAGTATCTTTCTCTCTCCCTTCTTAGGCCCTGTTTTTTCTCGTGTGGCAGGAGGTGCTAGCACCTTGTGATGCCTATAGACGTGCCTGTTCATGTTTAATTAAAATGCGTTGGAGCAGCCTTGATTAATCGAGTCTGCCCCACGTTCTAATGGGAATGCTCCAGCGTTGCCGCACTGTCGTATATAGTAAGCCCCTGCGTGTTTCAAAATGGCTGTGGGGGCACTTTTTCTAAACCTTGTCGAATAAGCTTTAGATAAAGCATCCTGTGGCCATTTTGAAATGTGCAGGGGCTTCATACGTGTGACAGTGAGCCATTTTTAGTTCAGCGACTATCCGGGAGCCACTCTAAAATGCTGCCGTCCCACCCCTGAGCACCTGTTTAGGCAGCCGTGGTTTTATTTTTTTAGCACTAAAGTGTAGCTTCTATTGCAAGGTAGTTAAAATTGTACGACCACATTGTCTTCAATTTTATCCGTCACCCTGGAGCTGAAATGCCGTGTGTAACAGCCTACCTGCAAGACACAGAGGAGAACTGGAAGGAGAAACCACACTTTTCCCTGAGTTCTGGGAACTCTTGCCCACAATGCCTGGGCAAACACCCTTCTTAATGGCTTATGAATTGCAGATCTGGGCGGGCATATCTCAGACCCCTCCATTTCCATGAGTGCCATCTCCACTGAAAAGTATTCAACTCACAAATCCATCATATACTTGACTTAGCCCCCTCCATTCAGTCTCAGCCTTCACCTCTTTCTCTACCTCTCTCACCAAGCGTGTTTTGATGTCACATTAAATTTAACATGGCTATGCCTGAACTCTTAGCCTTCTCCCTAAACCCCCACCCCAGCACCCTCTTCTCTGTCACTACTGATTGCTCCACCATGCTATTACACACGTGCCTCGAACTCAGGGCTTATTTTCTGCTCCCCACATGCCTTCAACCCTCCCAGCCCCCATGTGTCCAAATCTTGTTGCTTCTTCCTTCCTAATCAAATGCATCAGATCCATCCTTTACTCTCTGCCCCAGCAGTTGCAGCTCTCATCCAGACACTCCTCATTTCTCAAAACTAACTTCTTCACACTGTGATTCTCTTCATTAGATTCTCTTTCTCTTGTCCTCTCTTTCAAGGCCTGACATGACTATGTCCATTCCTTGTGTCCTCTGCAAATGTCCTTGTTTTGCTGAATGCTGTCTCTTTTCAGACCATCAATAAATCATGAAAAAACCTGACCCTGTTAGTGCCCGCTGTTAATCCCTAACAATGCTCCAACAATCTTTGCAGTCCAAACTGATCTTTCACCTTCTACCACCGCTCCCTGGCCTCTGTTAGTTAGTCCGTTCCTTGTCCAATTGATTATTTCATCAGCCATGCTGTTTTAACAGCCTTATTGAAGTCCATGTAAATTTATATCTCCAGCCTCACTCCCATTCTCTTTCATTGCCGCTTCTTCCGAGATATGAATCAAACACTAATATTGATCATCATTTAATGCAAGACGCAAAGGAAAATTTGCTTTCATGCAATATGAAGTATTAATAAAACATTAATGGGAGCAGGGGAGAAGGTTGCCAGCATGATAACCAGCATGTCCTTTCCCTTCTGCTGTGAAGAGGAAAACTATAGTACACATTTGGAATATGTGATCACCTGAAATTTTGGTCTGCAGAGAAATGTGCAATAGAAGGCATTCACCCGACTTCCCCTGATCAGACAGGTGTCTAGAGAGATGCATCACCCCACTTGATAGGCTGGATAGACCTGAGGATGCCATCCTGCTTTGCAGACTCGGGATGTGTTCTCAAGTATTATTAATATCCGGAACGCTAGCATCTTAATAGTCATGTTATCAGTGTTGGTAACCAACAGTGTCAGTCAAATCCCGGTATTGTCACTCACTTAATTGGGTATGTACTCAGGCTTCAAGGGTCCCCTGTATAAGTTTATCTACAGCTCTAGCTGCATAGTCTGACACTCGGGAAACTCAGCTGGTCAAAAAGAGACTGACAAGCGAGCTCTGGTTTTGATTTCAAATAGGCTGATAGTTTGCCTTCAGCTGTTACTTTAGAGCCTCTCATGTATACCCAGAATCTGGCACATCCCTTCTTCACATTATTCTACTGTTACAGCAAGAGGAGCTTTTAAGGGAGGGATAAAATGTAAATGCTGAGATACAGAAAGAAGAAAGGGGAAGTTAAATGCAAAGGAGGATGGCAAATCTGAACATGGCAAGGTGAAACACACACACACACACGCATGCGCGCGTGTGTGTGTGTGTGTGTGTACAGCTCACAGCACAACTGATATAGATATATCTATATCTATATATATCTATAGAGAGAGAGAGATATCTATATCTATATATAGATATAGATATATATACTGATCTCTATATATACTGATATATATATATATATATATATATATCAGTAAGCTGAGTTTGAATTATAACAGTGAGGAAAGATTTCACCTGACTCAGGAAAAGGTAGAAGAGCCCACCTGGATATCTTCCATTGTGTAAAGGCAATTGGGAGCCAAGTACCTAGAAAAGGAAGGGTCAAGGAAACAAACAGCAGGTTGAAAAGCGATAGGTCAAAGATGGGCATAGTAATAAGGGAGGAATAGTGAAAGCCACATCTATACAGGAAAAAAAAATCAAAGCTGCATGTATGCTCATGGTGAAAATATTTTGTTCAGTTTAGATTACTGAAGTAACCTAAGGGTGAATCGGGGTACTCGGAGTTTACAGTGATATCACGGAGCACAGACTTTAGCACTGCCCTAGGATTTCAATTAATTCTTATGCGGTTGTGAATATATGAATGAGACAAGAAGATGCAGTCTTGAAGCAATAGTCAGCTTGATGGTGGGAATATAAACAAAAAAGAAAGGTGGGACAAGAGCGATCGAGTGGACTACCTAATGTGGAAAGTCATTATTGAGTTTGAAACAAGTTCCTGCTACAAAAGCACTACTGTTGCCTTAGGTGGCTTATTGTTAAGCACTTTGGAGATATTTGGGTATGTCTCAGCATCTGTTGATTATTTGATCATCAAGTCTATTGCAGCTTTTGAATGAAAAAGAAGCAAAGATAACTTTGAGAGATTAATAGAGCTGGTGGAAGCTTCTATACCTTATTTGAAAGACTTTTGTCATTGTATTATGAGATGACCGTTTGTTTTAATTCTCCTATCTAACGGTCCCTTTTGTCGATGACTTGCATGCTGCATAAGTGTGAATTTAGTAAAATTGGCATGAAATCAATATTTGTTTCGATGTTCTTTTCCTGCTTATGTAACAGATACTTATCTGGGCTTTGTGACCTAAATGGTCTGAAAACCTTGAGCTGCCAAGCACAAAACTTTGAGGTTGGTCCTTAGACTCTAAATGCGATGGCCCTAAACTACCGTAGAGTCAGTGGAACCAACACATTAAATTAGCCTCATTTTGAGACATAGTTGAGTTGTGCAATTCACAGATACCATCGTGCTTGGCAGCACCCCATGAATAAATGTCAGTCTAATTTTGTTCCTTTTAATCAAAAACAGTCAGTGTTACTGCCAAGACTCAGTCAAATCACCCTAAATGTCAGGCTTGCAGAGTGAAAAAACATAGGACTCCAATAGAATAGCTGTCATCAGTGAAGGACACCTGGGAAGATGTTTCCAAACAATTACATATTGTATTAATGTATTTGTTTTTTATAATTAATTTACTGTTATTCATTCTTAATATAATTATTGTAAAGCAGGAGTGAGGCAGGGGCTCAGCAGTGCTAATTAGCTTGCCTGAAGCAATGTGCAGATACAGGACATTTTAGCACGTGCTGTGGGAGGCATGGGGGAACGCTTTAATTAGCAAGCCGTGCTAATTAAAAGCACCGATTGTCACGTGTATCAGCATCCCTGCACTGAAAAAATGGTGGCAGGACACTTTGAACTAAAACCTGTTCAAGGAGCTTTAGTTGAAAGCGCCCCACTGCCATTTTTCAGCATGGAGACGCTGATCCACGGGACTCTAGAGTTTGTTGGAGCACATTCATTTCCATGCTCCAGCAGCCTCGATTAATCAATTTTGCTCCAATGCACTGAATTTCCAGTGTGTTTGAGCAGGCTCCTTGCATGTGTATAAGAGCCCATAGTGTCGGGGGGGTTGGTAAGCATCCCTTGTGCTTGAGGATGCTGCTCTGGAGCACAGTAAGTTTATCGTGTGAACATGGCTATAGGTACCACATCAGAGGTGAAGCTTGAAGTTGGGTTTGAAGAGGATAAAACAGTGACTTGGGATTTTATCAGGTCCTCTTTCCCCCACCCACACAAGGGGCTAAGTGTGAGGAAGTAGATGCTTGAGGGAAAAGCTGCTTGATGCATGGTAAAGACACAGCTGGGGTGGCTGTCATAACGAGTTAGTATGATCAGCTGCATATAGTCAGGCAAGTCCGAGTTACCAAAGGCCTCAAAGGTGATGACAGAAAATTTGCATCTAATGTGGAGGTGCAGGGGAAGCCACTGGAAGGAATCAAAGAGGAGGCTGACATGATCAGAGCAACAAGCCAAAATGATTTTAGTATCAGCAGGCAAATAGACCTAAGTGGAACAAAGCAGCGGTGCTGAAGGCTAGAAAGGGAGGTGCAGAGCAACACCTGGCACTACAGAGGTGGCTGCACCCCTCTGCTCTCAGCCACCTTCCCTTCCTCCCCCCACTCCCCAAACAGGTGGACATTTCCTTTCCTTTCCTTTCCTTTCCTTTCCTTTCCTCTTTATGCTCAGAGGCATGTTCCCTCCCCTTCCCATATTCCCCACCTCCTGCTGCTAGGTTCAGCTGAGCTGGAAAAGGGGACCAGACAGCAGAAGGTGAGATGGGTGAGGGTTTTTCTTTCCTATGCCGACTCCCAGGAAACCGGGTAGGGAGGGAGAAGCCACTCTTTCTCTGTGTTGTTGCTGGCTGGAGTGGGTAGAAGTGGCTCTGAAGCTTTCTCTGCACTTGGGATAGAAGGGAAAGCATGAGCAGCAGCAGGCAGGGGACTGATGCAAGGGGAGGGGAGAAGAGGGGATGTGACTGAGCGCAAAGTGGGGAAGGGAAAGGGGATTTTCACCTTCTTTAGGGACTTTAAAAAGTCCCTAGAGGCTCCTGCAGTATGTTCTGATCCAAAAAAAGGGGTGCAGCTGCACCACTGCGCCCCCTCTAGATTTGCCCTTGATTATCCACTAACCCATTTTATTCTGCTCTTGTCTTTTGAGATCTGGGATTAAACTCACTGGATTAGGAGGCTTCAGTTGCCTTGACTCTGCCACTTAACTCCCATCTAACCTTGGGCAAGTCACTTTTGTCTCTTTGCCTTAGTTTATCCATCTGCAGAATCACTATAATGATATCAACTTTCCTGTTGCTTAAAATTAGTAAGAATGATTTGTTGTATACATAAAAAAATACAACAAAAAAAATTCCAGTAAACATAACTACTACTAAAAAACCAAGAAGATTTATGAGAAGGACTTGGAAACTGAATGGCCTATTTTGTAAATGAAAGTTGCCCCCTCTAAATTAGAGAGAGAGGTACATCTGAGTGGGCAGTTTTATGAGTGAGGCTGGGGCTGCTGTTCTTCATGCTATGCCTGTTATGGGAGTGGAGAATTTGTCTCTAGTTTCCAGGGCTGTTAATCTGGCACTTTTAACTAGATATCTATATAAAAGTAGTAAATCATCAATCTCAGATGCTTGTTAAATATTCTTGTTAGGGACTGTTTTCAATGGTCCGTAGCTTTAGTCTGCTAAGAGTCATTCTGTTCATCTTCCTGGCCGCTCTGCAGATGAGGAGAGTGACTGACAGCAGAAATATTCCAAAACAGGGGATATTAAGCAAGCATACTGATGACTGATGCCTCCTGTTCTCCCCGTGGAGTTATCACTCATTTGATTTAAGTTGACTTTGGTGACACTTTTGCCCTTGAGGATTTCTCCACTATTTTTCCAGAGTGCTTTATACTTTACTTGAAGTTTTGTAAGGAGCTGTGCAGTGAGGATACCACGCCAAATCAATATGGCACCATCAGAATTGGCAGGTGTTAACAGATGCTTCACAGTGACAGTGCATGTCTGCAGTGTTTTGTGATTGCCTGTGGGCCCCCAATGCTTTCCTGATCGACTTTTAGGGTGATCTTGACCTATAAAGCCCCACATGGCTTGGGATTGGCTTCCGTGTATAACCGAATCTCTCCTAGCCTATTATTACCACCGAGGGTCCCGAGGTGAATCTTTCATTTCAGAGAGCTGGCTGTAGGACACTCACCCTGATGGACCTTCTGCTTTCCTGTAGGATAGTTTGGGCCTGTTGACCTGCAAGATGCACTGCAAGGTGTAGCTCTCTATATGAATTACTTTCAGGATGGGGTTGGCTGGGGGTGGACCAGAGGGATAAGGAAAGTTATATGTTCTTTTAGGATTGAAAGGTCGTCCCAGCCCAACAGGTTCAGTTCCTTGTATTGGCAGGGAGCCATCTGGTCAAAAGGGTCCACAGAAACACCCACTCTGGCATTTTCAAAGCTCTGATAAAGATCCCCTACCGTGTGCCACAGGAAGAGACCAGCCACGGCCCCAGCAACAGCTAGGTGTTTGCTAGTTGAACGACGCTCGGATGACCCTAGGAAGTGGACCATGCCCCACACTGGGGAAGAAGAAACAAATCCCCAATATCAGAGAAAAAAAGATGAGCCTCAGCTTGGTGGATAGATCTAAACATCTCCAAACCTGGTTTCGTCTCCTCTGACAAATACATTGCTTGGCTTGCACAAGGCAGTATAGACAGCAAGTAAAGTTTATTACTGCTTGATTGCTCTTCGGTGGCCTACATGAAGTGAGTTGGCAGCTGTAATCCTCTGACTTGTGGCTACCAATTGTGTTAACAACTGGTGGAAATGGGTGCTTATTTCAGAAGCTAATCCAAATGGCTGAAAAGTAAGTCAACAAGACGGCTGAATTTACCTGCTCACCTTTGGGAAGGTGGAAGGATATTGGATTGCACCTGTGATCCAGAGTAAGAGCATCAAAATGATCCACTTATGTCTCACCTAACTGCACTTCACTGGATCAGTGGCAAAGCTCCCATCAAGGTGTGTGGTGCAGTATTAAGGCCCCACGGAGTTCACGGCTTTTCTTAAACGAAGACTGGCTATTGTTTCGAAAGTAAACATAAAAATGCATACAACTCAGTAGATTTTCCTTCATTAAATCTCTACCCCATGTCAAATTTTTGCTGTGTTGTTGTGATTTGTGAAGCCATCCACTTAGTTGTGATGGGTCGTGAGAGCTGAAAATGAACACAAAGGACTTCACAAAGCAGCTAGACCACGTGCTAGGGGACACAGCGAAAGTATAGGAGGGAGGAAATTTCAGTGAGGTGTTGAGGGAAGAACTGAACGTAGTTCTTTACTTCAGAGGGTACGCCACAGATAACAATGAAAGAAATTGCTTTTGTCAGCTCACAGAGGGAGTGCAATTTGTCATTTTCTCTGGAGGCCAGATTACTACCTTTATTAAGAAATATTATATGGATTCTAATTTTTAAGATGGTGAACAAAAAGACGTATAGTTGGAACCACAAAAGCAAACGACGTTGCTAGAAATGTGCTGAGATGAAAATGTCCATGTGACAGGTATGATATGTAGAGAGGATCCTCTTATGTAGGTATTTATATTATGATATTGAGTTTAGTCATGAAAATTTCTGGTCTCGGTGGTCAGCTTAAATCTTGCAGTAGAGAGGCATGTAAGAAACACTATTTTAAATTACTTTGTTATACCATTGTGCTCGTCAGAGATTGATAGGCAATATCTTATTGGCCCAGAATATTGCTGACGTGATTGAAGATATATTAAAAGAAGCCGATTTCTTCTGGGCAAGAAATTATTGCAGCACTAGCTAGAGAATTTATTCTAGTAATGTACTGCCACTTCATTTGTGCAGTGCACGGAAGTGGAGACTACTTGAAGAATAAACCATGTGTTGTGGTGGTAGTATAAAATAATAAAAACAACATTTAACACTTATTGCATTCAGGGTCACAATGTGCATTACAATCATTAAGGAAGGAGCCCTCGTAACACCTGTTTTTGTGCATGTAAATATTAATGTAATGTTAATATTTCATAGACAGGGAAACTGAAGCCCAGGTAGAAAAAGCTGTCTTGGCAAAAGTGTCACAATGAATCCAACCTACCTGGCACTCTGCAGAATTGAGGTACCCAGTGATGAAACCCAAGAGGCTGAAAAGCCAATCCCTCCATACTCCCAGTCCAAGCATTAGGGGACAATCCCTCCCTGAAAAGAAGCATATTTCAACAAATTGGCTTTCATATAAAGTGGTGCAGAATGATATGCAGTGTGATGTAAAGCTGAGCGAAAACCTCTATCTTTAGGAACTCTAAACAGCTGAGTTCAGATGTCATTCCTGCAAAAGTAACTTTCTAGATATAAAATACTTAGGAACGATCAGAAAAAAATGAACACCTAAAGACAAGGTAAGTAGCCTATCATAGGCTTCTAAACTCTTGTGTTCAGAGGAAAGCTGTTTTGTTGGGTTTTTTTGATCATCAATGCTGGCTTTATTCCTGGGCACTTTACAGCAGTGTTTCCCAACCCCGGGTGTCGACCCAAATGAGGGTTGGGGGGCAGCCGCACAGAAAAGGCGACCCATGCCAAGTGCCGGGAGCTACCCTACCCCCAGGCCACCACTACCGCTGCCACTGTACTCTGTTCCCAGCAGCAGGGCGCAGAGCCAAAGGTTGGGAGCCACTGCTTTAGAGTGACATTTGTGGGGAAAACCGGGTAGAATTCTTTTGCGGGAATTCTTAATATAAATTAGCAAATCGGCTCACAGATCAGATTTTTCTCATAATCTATTCCAGCACAATTGATCCCAGCCTGCTTCAACTTACTTTAGAAAGCAGAGAGTAGTTTCCGCAAAGGCTATTTAGAGCAGGTGGAAGCATCTTCTGACCAGTCTGTTCTTCAGCTGTTCTTCCAATGCAGCCTGGATGTTCCAGTGTGATGATCAAAGTTAAAAATGCCTTAGTGTAAAACCACCAAGCTTTATCCTCCCCATAAATTTGGCCGAGGACTAGAAATGTTTTAAGGCACCTCAACCCACAGAAGTTTTAAAGTGTGCTGGAAAAGAGCTATAGCGCCGCAATTTACAGCAGGGAACATTCACCTGGACAATAGAAAGCCTGATGCACTGAGCTGCAAAATATGCTGCAGTGTACACTATTGGCTTGTTTGTAATAAACCAGTAGTGTTGTACATTTTATTGGTTTTACTGCCATTTATTGTTTTTGTTTTCAGAAATACAGTATGTAAGCAAAGCCAATAAATAGTTTATTATGTAGTAATTGTTCAAGAAAAGAAACATGACGTGCCCTGCTAAAAAAGGAACTTGTGAATCCCGTTTCCAAGGGGCTAGCTTGGTGTAAGCACAGTTGACCCACTCCAAAGACGTGGTATGTTCTCTCTGTTGTTGTGAACAGGGAAGCATTAATAGTTTCTCATAGTTTATTGGAAAATCACTCACAAGTTTCATAAATGTGCTCACAAATGTTCTGAAAATTCAAAGCGGTGTGTCGTTCATTGCTTGCCCTTCATGATTCTGCTATTTAAAAAGTTGAAACTAACCAGTCACACGACGCGAACAGCAATTTGACTGGATGTAGTGGTCGTGATGGTCATAATATTTCCAGATTAGATTTAGGGCCAGATCCTGCAAAAGATTTACACACATGCTTAGTTTTGTTAATCCGAGTGCTCCTGTTAGTGGTTCTGTGTACAATCTGAACACGTTGTGGGAGTTTCATGTAAAGAGAGGTACTTGAATTCATGTTAGTGTTTCCAGAATTGGGGTCTTAAATGCCAATATATTTTTAGTAAAATGAATTAAGTGATATTGTATGGGCCATTCCTTCTGTGTTCTTGCCACTTCCAACATACTTTCATTAGAACCAAGTTCAGGAGAACACCATTCAAATGAAGCCGATGGAGTTGTACGCATTCATGCCAGAGCTAGGTTTGGGACGTTATTTGTTATGGATTAGATATGGGCTTTTTCCAAAACCACAAATAAGGAGCAGCATGTTCTGTTGCCTGAGGACCATGCTTTTGAAGAGCAATACTCTGCAGATAAATAATATGCGTCATTCCTGTCCTTAGTATAGAGTGCTTCCTTCTTTGTGTGAGCTTCGTGTGTGTGTGTGTGTGTGTGTGTGTGTGTGTGTCCAGGAAGTGGGGATTGGGGGGAGAAGGTTTTGGAGTGATATAGTCAAGGCTCAGTTTGCCTGCTACAGGGTGTTACTCCATCCTGTGTTATGACACTACAATGATGAAGGCCTACACAGGACTTTCAAAGGGTATATTTGGCTCCACCACCGAGCCAAATATAGAGTGAGACTGTACCCTATCTTCACATTATTTTCAACTTTTTTTTTTTAAACATTTAGTTCCAAGTCACTTAATTGTTTTAAAAGAACAGGGAAAAAAACCCAACATGAGCAAATTCAGCATTCAGATTTTTCAAATATGGATACCTAAATTGCAAGTGAAACGGATAAGATCGTTCCTGTGCTTCTACATGAACCTATGTGTAGGTGCTGTAATTCCTCACACACCCTATTGTCCAGTGTTAAGCTCAGAAAGTCAGTATTTCTGAAGGTATGTTGCCTTAATACTATTAAGATCATAACTAGCATGCCAGAAGACGGATCTTCTGCAGCAGTCTTTCAATGCTTTCCTTGCTTTGACCATCAACCATAAAAGGAGTTAGTTTTTCCATGAAAGGATCTCTTGGGACAGATGCTCCTGTAGTTTCCTAACTTCCGTTATGTCCTAGTCTTTTAGTTAAGAAATGATTGATACATAATCAGCACCACCCCCAGCTTCTTAGCATCTTAAAATGCTTGCGGTGTCCAATGCTCTATTCAACCTGCTATAATTGAGCAGTTCTTTCCAGCACACCTACTACAGCTTCATCCTTATACTACAGGAACCTATTCCAAGCTATTACTGCACTGCTTAATGATCCTGTTCAGGCTGTTTTGGAAGAGTAGTCCTTAGCTCTGCGTCTCACCTCAGAGATTTAAATAGGCTCGTATATCAAGGCCAAGCCTTGTAATTCCTTTATTTCAGGTGGTATTCTAAATCACAGGGGAACCAGGAGCTTCTCCAAAGCAAGAAAATGACTCCTTGCCATTAGGCACTACCTGCTGCTAGCCAAAAGCATGCCTTAAATTTGGATCTTTAACGCTAGCAATTGATCACGTTTAATTGATCAGGCTGGGAGGAGTGAGTCACTGTTTAAATTTAATGATGCAAATGTGTCATCTAAGAAGGAGTCTCCTTCAGTAGCAATGAATTTCATTTTTTGCTTGTGTTTAGTGACTCAAGCATGTACATGGGTTTGTAAACGATTTCAAACTATCTATGAGAATTGTCATCCCCCTTCAGTGTGTATTTTAGTAAAATGTCCCCAAATAGTTTAAAGCGTTACTTTCTTTGTTCTGTTTTTAACTTCTCTAAGCTATGGGTTATAGCCTCAGATCATTGTAGAGGGAATAAAACACTTAAAGTCTTTCAAATAAAGTTGAGAACATATTTCTTATGTAATAATCACTTGTGGTTATAAGAGGATTGTATTGCTATGGGAGTCACACTCCAGTTGCTTTCTTCCACAGAGGCAAGTTCAGCTGTATCTGAACTTCTCTCCATGTCACACTTGAACCATCCCATTGAGCTGACAGAGGGCATGATTCTGCTCTATGCTTTTTTACTCTTCAGCATTGCACTTCTACAAAGTAGTGGTTGGGAGCACTTATTTATATGTTGCTACTAGGCTTCAGTATGTTTCACCTAGGTTTTGTCTAATGTGGGTTTATTCACTTCCAGATGCTGCATAAAGTTCTCTTGATTCTTTTTGAGTGTCCCCTGGAGTCTGAAAACAGAAGAGGTTGGGGTTTTTTTTTAATTTTGCATATAAATACAACTTGACCAGAGAAGCAGGATATGAGTCTATGGGCGTGTCTACACACAACGGCGGGCGCAACCCGTGACACTGCAGCTACATTGCGGTAGCAATGTGCTTCCATGGTAAAGCACATCGGTACAGTGATGTAAGGGCTAACAATAACTATGCGCTACTGGCATGGCGCAATACGGGCTGTTACTGTGCCATCATTTAATACTTCCAAAAGGAAGTACTCCATGCCGGTGCAGTAACAACAGTGCCTTAAGGGCGAGTATAGGTTTGAATTGAATTGAACTGCGCCTTGTATTACTTAATCTCAAGCGCTTTTGTGTAAATGGGAGTGTTGCCTGAGTGAGAAATGTGGCATTGAGCCCTGGGGTATGGACCACTCTTGTCACTAAAGCACAGAAGGCCTGATCCAAAGCTCACTGAAATCAATAGAAGGGCTCGTATCAGCTGTTGTGAACTCTGAATCCCGATTCCTTGAATCAAGAGATCTGGGTTTTATTGTGAAAGGAAAAAAGAGTTCATAACAACTACTTCTTGGATTTTCACCTTTTTCTTTTTGTGAAAGGCTTAAAAGTAAATTGAAAACCTTTTAATTATATTCACTATTCATTTGTTCGTGCACGTGTAGTCTTTATTCTTGGGCAATAAAAAGGTAGGGAAAAAATCACCTAATGATGCTTTTCTTGGAGTTCCTCTAGGTCCTTACCAAATAAATGCTCAACGATAATATTTTAATAGTTCTTTCTATCGTATTTACAGTTCTGGTGCTAAATCTAAATCCCAGTCCATTTGTTGTCTTTCATTATAGCAACATATTCAGACAGCTTGAAAGGATTTAACCATATATAACAAAGATTCATTTATTAATTTATGCATTAAGAGATTATCAGAATATCAGTGGTCTGTTCAAATGAAATAATTAATACAGGAAATTAGTGCCTTTTAGAGAATGTATTAATGCTAATTACTAAGACCAGTGCAGTAATATTACATTCAAGCAATGTTAAATTTTAAAATGTAAATTCTTTTTATTTGAGAACACAGATTTAATCATACCAAGCTCTGTTTATAACAGAATATTGATTATTATTACTGACCAATCTACTTCTTAATGATTCAGCAAGCATGTTGGTTTTTATAGTAATGAATACGGGGCTCTTAATCAGGTGATCTGACAAGCGGTAGAAGGTAGGATTTTGAATGACAGCCAGGATGGCCCCGTCGCGGGCAGGTCTCATCTTACCAACCTCATCTCCTTTTACGATCAGGTAACTCGCCACCTGGATAAGGGAGAGGAGGTTGACATTGTATACCTTGACTGCCAAAAGGCCTTTGATTTAGTATCCCATGATCCCAAATTGGAGGATTGTGGGCTTAACCATGAGACAGCTAGGTGGGTAGGGAGCTGGCTGTGTGGTAGGACCCAGAGTTCTAATGAAGAGATCTGTCTTGTCCTGGTGAGAAGTGGCTAGTGGTGTCCCTTGGGGCTCAGTGCTTGGTCCAGTGCTTTTTAACATGCTTATCAATGATTTGGATGTGGGTGTGAAGAGCTTGCTTGCCAAGTTTGCGGATGACACCAAATTATGGGAAAGCGTGATCGTGCTTGAAGATAGGCTGCAGATACAGGCAGACCTAGACAGGCTGGGAAGTTGGGTGGATCGGAATCAAATGAAGTTCAATGTTGAGAAATGTAAAGTGCTCCACCTGGCGACAAAACCGCCCCTACACACCTACAGGCTCTGCAATGCCAAACTGACCAGCACCACGAATGAAAGGGACTTGGGGGTATAATAGACCACAGTATGAATATGAGCCAGTAGTGCGATGCTGTGGCCAAAAAGGCAAATAATATCATGGCATGTATCAATGGATGCGTCTCCAGCAAAATTAGGGAAGTGATTCTTCCACTCTACTCAGCACTGGTGAGACCATGGCTGGAGTACTGTGTCTAACTGGACGCCACACTTCAACAAGGACGTAGTAAAGCTCCAGAGAGTCCACAGGAGGGCCACCCGTGTGATCAGAGATTTGCACAGCAAGCCATATGAGGAAAGGCTGAGGGATCTGGGACTTTTTAGCCTTAAAAAGAGAAGGCTGAGAGGGGACTTGATAGTGGCTTACCACTACATCAGGGGCATCCATCAAGGGCTCGGTGAACAACTGTTCACCAAGGCACCCTTGGGGAAAACCAGGAGTAATGGCCACAAACTCCTGGAAGACCATTTTAGGCTCAACATTAGGAAAAACTTCTTCACAGCCAGGGTGTCTACACTCTGAGAGGTGGTGCAATCACCTACCCTGGAAATCTTCAAGAGGAGACTGGACAGTCACCTTGCTGGGGTTACCTGACTCCTAGTTGTCTTCACTGCCTGGTGCAGGGGGGCTGAACCCAATGATCCCCCAGGGTCCCTTCCAGATTTGTAGTCTATGAATCTATGAATTGTGCCATTTGCCAAGAAATTATGCCAGCCTGGATTTTTTTTGGCGAGGAATAAGTAAAAGAAAAGAATGCAGAAAATGCCAGAGCTGGGAGAAGAAAGGACTAAACTTGAAGAGGCAATTCCACAACTGAATGCAAAACATTTATCATTATTATCATGTGTTCCCAGAATTAGGTCAAAGATCAAAATTGGGATTGGGGTTCCTTTGTGTATTAGGGGCTCAAAGCAATACATGGTCTCTGCCTAAAGACCTTAAAATCTCAAGAGAGAAAGAAAGGCAAAGGGAAGAGGAACAGACTCAAACATCCGAGCAGTGTGATTGAGATGATGGTTGGTACAGGCTGATGAATTATAAAGGACTCCTTTTTCTTCAGAACAGGTAGCCTCACCCCAAATTCCTCTTTACCAGGCATCATTAGTTCCCTTTTTTAGGGAGAAAAACTAAGTATTTGGTTTCCAGCCTGCATAAGTTATCCTTGCCATTATAGTCAAACTAGGTATCTGTCTGCAAGCCTTGCCATTCCCTTCCACCAACATGGTCAATTCACTGATATTCCGGCCACCCAGGATCCAAGGGAAGCTTTCCCCAAGGGAACGATAGAAAAGGGAGCCTTCTGGACTGGTTGCCAGCACTGCCAAAGATTCAGCAGTTCCTGCTCAGAATATATTGGGAAAGCATTGCAGAAAGAGTAGAGCCACACTTAATTTTACATATATAGAGGGCTCTGTGGGTCTGATCCAAGGAAAGAATCCCACTGATTTCAGTGGGCTTCAGACCAAGCACTATCTCAGTGTTTCTTATCAGTAATAACCTCAATCAGTATTCTGTCTGAATGCCAAAAAGTACTTAGATAACAGAGACAATTAATCTAATAACAACTTCTCTTAGATTCATGTAAATCTAGAATGATTTTGCTCCCTTTACTCCATTTTTACATTTTAGCCCATGTGTGTGTGTGTGCTTGTATGCAAACTAAAAGATCACTAGGAACCAACTTTTCTTCTTCACCTTTACTTTGAAGAGGGAGGGAGAAATTTCTACTTTCTGTTGCAGATTTTATACTACTGTATTGTTCTGTTACTTTCCTTCCTTTAATTCTGTGGGCTCGGTATTAAAAAATAGCCATCCAAAACCTAGATATAGTGCTTCCATTGAGTTTATATAAGTTAATCTTACAGAAAAAAAGAAGCAGCATTACCCTTTCTTTATTTATTAGATGAGGGAATGGATTAGGCACTAGTGAATAAAGTGATTTCCCCCCCCATTCTATACAGGATATTTTCTTTAAAATACAGGTAGTATAATAGCTTTTTATATGTTCTTTATTTCAATGGCTTGACCATTTCACTCTTTACCCTTGGTTCAAAGAGGCTGTAAACAGGCAGAGAGGTGGAATGCATGCAGTCAAATGATAATGTATTGGAAAGGTCAGTGCTGGACAGCACACTAGTATAATTCACAAGGTCCAGGAGATATTAAAACTGCTGATACCTCATTCTTGTGTCCAAGGTTTTAATGTGAACAGAAAATGACATAGCATAGACTAATACTCATGACAGTCATGGTAAAAACAATGGTGAGTGTTATAAATGTAACTCATTAGTTGGCACCATTTGGACATTGCAGTTTTATAATAATGCTCAGAGTTGCTAGAGTGCTTTCAACTTTCAGAATGCCAGCTGAACACATTATGTATTATGATTTTGGACCTTTCCCCTTGTTAAACTTTGCTTAACAACCATCTTCGGTTTCTTTGTTAATGTCAAAGAGCTTGAAGGTATGTGAGATGTGGCAGCAGGGAATAAAGAAAGGATGTTTCTATAAGTATCTGCTTTGAGGTAAGTGAGCGTTGGGGGTTTAAATAAATAGAACACATTGTATTTAAAATAGGAGGCCTAAATTATTTTGTCACAGAAGACTCTGGTAGGTAGAGAATTGTGAATCATAGAAAATTAGGGCTGGAAGGGACCTCAGAGGAGGTCATCTAATTCAACCCCCTGCTTAAAGCAGGACCGCCCCCAACTACATCATCCCAGCCAAGGCTTTGTCGAGCCAGGTCTTAAAAACCTCCAAGGATGGAGAGCCCATAACTTCTCTGGGTAACCTGTTCCAATGCTTTCCTACCCTCCTCATGAGAGTTTTTCCTGATATCTAGCTTAAACTTCCCTTGCTGCAACTTGAGACCATTGCTCCTTGTACTGCCATCTTCCTCACTAAGAACAGTTTAGCTCCATCCTCTTTGGAACTGCCCTTCAGGTTGTTGAAGGTACCTTTAAATCCCTCCTCAATCTTCTCTTCTCTAGACTAAATAAGGCCAGTTCCCTCAGCCTGTCCTCATTAAATCATAAGCCTCAGCCCCCTAACCATTTTTGTTGCCCTTTGCTGGACTCTCTCCAATTTGTCCACATTTTTTCTGTAGTGGGAGGCCCAAAACTGGACACAATACTCCAGATGTGGCCTCACCAGTGGCAAATAGAGGGGAATAAACTATAATGAAGAGATTCAAGTTCCATATGTTAGTAGTCTGCAAGCAGTGCAGTTGTTACAATAGACATTTGTGATGTATTCCCAGCTCCCTATAGAACCTTAATTATGAGTCTTTATAATAGATATATGTCATTATTATTCCCTTCCCACTTGGTGTGCAGGAAAGGTTGATACAAAGCCCACTGAGGTCAATGAAAAGAGTCCCGTTTACTTGAATGTGCTTTGCGTCAGCCCCTAAACTTACCATAGAGCTTGGACAGCTCCAAATTCTTGCCATTTGATTGTGCAGAATCCATTTTGAAGCAAGGTGCATCATCTGAAAGAACCAAAATGTTAGGTGCTGAACCTTTAAAGGCTTCTGCATATACTTAACTAGATACACGGGGAGTATTCTCAGTCAAATCAGCAAGCCTGTTTACTGCACCTAAGTTGGTGGGTGTTTCTTTCTTCAGTAAACTGAGAATACCAGAAGCTACTGCAGTGCGCCATAGTTTTGTATAAGCTTGTAGGACTGGCTAGTGTTGTAGTCTCTCCGTTCTTTCTTTCTTTCCTCCTTTCTTTCTTACACTCCTTCTCTTATCAAATAACTAGCTATAATTTGAAGGCAATGGAGTTCTTTAATTACTTTGAAAAAAAAATCATTGATATAACACAAAAATATAAGACTTTGAGAGTCCAGCTTGCTTATTCTTAAAGAACCAAATAAAGCAAGGAGGCAATTTCAACTGTCGTTTTGTAAATAGCCTTACTTGCTTTTCCCCCCTAAGTTTAGTGCTATATCTATTGTGTGCACAGTCCTCTTACAAAACAGGGTTGTGGGAAGTTGATGGAGAGTAAGCACCAGCAGCGGATCAATATAGGTGAACTAACCTTAACTCAAGAAATAAAAATGCATTGTTGAAAAGCTGTGTTGCATTATTCCTATACTATCTGAAGCACCTGTGCCTCAAAAATCATTTGGAAATATAAAAGTATTTTTTATCTACATTGTTAAACTCTAAAAACTCCCTTGTCTGTTTGCTTTCTGTTATCAACGGCTGGTTTCAGTGACTGCATGGTATTCCCTTCGTCTTTAAAACTCCAAAATGACCATTTAGATTAAATGCCTGAAGTGATCACTAGGTAAGCCAAGCTATATTGCATTTCCTTTCCAAATCCAGTAGATGGATACATCATTCAATAACAGTGTTTCAGTATATCATAACTATGAAATGTTTTGGTTCTTTTGTTCCTGAATGTTTAAAATTACTATTTTTTAAACTTGCTTTGATAACCACTCAGCGGTATCATACTTTTCACAAAACATGTAAAAGCCAAGCTATTGCCCTGAGATACAAGTTAGTCACTGATCGCGCCTAGCACTGAGTATTCACCACATCTTAGAAAAGTTCACGATGGTTCCATCAACTTCTAATGAACTTCATTTAGTTATAAACAGAGAATAGTAGAATGGTCCCCTTTCCAAAGACTTACACTTTACATAGAGAGACAACAGATACAGAGAGGAGGAAAGGGTATAACTATATTGAACAATGAGACCGGTGATAGGAAAAGATGCTATCTTAAGTTTCCAGAGTGTTTTTCTGTGTAGGGACATAGGGACGCTAAGAATGGGACTTCAATAACGAGGAGAGGTGGGGGGGGGGGTCGTCTTTAATCTATCTAAATTCTAGAATCTTTCAGAACAGTTACATATCAACTGAATGTACAACTTGAATTATGTGTTTTTTAATGGAAATTGGTACTAACAACAGAAGAAGCTTCAGATGAAAGGGAGAATCCCTACAGGTTGTTCCCAATAGGAAAAGGGGCGTAACTAATGGACTAGTTTGAAACAACAGCATTTTTATGAATTCATATTAGGTTGATTAGACACATGCTCACTGATAAAGTATTTTGTGCATATATGCAGCAAGTAATGAATTAAATAAGAGCATGCATAACCTATGATCAGTTCATATGGAGTGTTCTCCTTGATCCACATAGTATATGACAGTGGTTACCAACTAGTGGATCTCGATCCACCAGTAGATCTCGGAGCCTCTTGGAGTCGATCTGAGGCTGGGTTGGGGGGCTGAGTGCCCCCGTGCATGCCCCCCAGCCCAGCAAGTCAGTCCATGGGGGAGGGAAGGGGCAGGGGCTAGATTGAGGCCTCCACAGTGAGGGACAGTGCTGGAGAGATAAGTTGAATGGGGCCTTACCTGCTGGGCAGGTTCACCCCCAAATAATTTTTTCTCCCTCTGCCTCAATTTACCCCTCCCCCCATTTCCTCCCCATAGGCTTAGCTGCTGGGTGGGGTGGTGGTGGAAGTGCGCGGTAGATCATGGGTTGCTTTTAAATCCCAAAGGTGACCTCCTACTTTAAAAAGTTGGGTTTTTAGGTTGGGATATTAGGTTTTACAATTGTTAGGATGGAGCCTGACTACGTCTCAAGCTACAGAAATTCATGCCTTCAACTTTTTGTTCCATAACTCAATCCCTCGTGTCAGCCAAGATGGCAGCTCTTGCAACTTATTGCAACCAACTCAAATGTGAGAAAAATTAAGTATTTTGAGTTTTTGATTTTTCATAGATGAACCAGGTGGTATGGAATTGGTTTACTTTACAGTCCTGCTAGTCTGGCTGTTTCAACCTCTACCCAAAAAGTAAGAGGAACATGGGACAGAGAGTCTTAAACCAGTAAAGGAGGAGATTCCCAGTGTAGGAATCTTTTACCTTAACCTGGGGACACTTCTCCCTGTCTCTACCATGTTTAGTGCAGCTGAGATAGAAATGTATAAAGTCAAGGAGTACCTGCTCACCACAGCAGTCTCTACATAATGGGATAGTTTCTTTTGTGGAATCTGTGAGCAGAAACTAACTCCTGTAATATTTTTCCCCCTGTAGATTTACTAGAGCATCCACTATGTCGTTCATCTGTCATGGCAGGAGAAGGCCTTCTTCAGTTATAGTCTGGGACTTAACATATCTGGGAGATCATCCTTATATCTGCCTTCACTCCCTGCTCCATTCTGGTAGGAAAGAAAGGAAACAAGCTTCATGAGTTTTCTGAGTATCCATGCTCACCTATGGATATATTTGAGCAATAGTAGAATGTTCTTTTCTAAGTGGTACTAAAGATATTTTTAATTATGCCATTGGGCTAACTGTGTAAACCTGAATTTTTTGTTAGTCATCAAAACACAATTCCATGAAAAATAACTTTATTTGTCACAGAATGGATCTTTGCCCAAGTGAACGTCTTTTAAACATGGTGTTGTGTGAAAGTTGAACAATGGCTTGGATTATTTTTCAGCCATCTAACAACTTTTTGTTAATTGTGGAATTTTTGTTTCCGGAAAACACTGCACGTTTAAAACTACTCAACATTTTATTTAGAGACTATGTTTTTAGAAAGTGAAAGCAGCAGTTGCTGGATCTGATGGGTTGCAGGTTATCTCAGACATCTTAGCAAATAGAAGCAGGAAGCACAAGCAGTGACCCGCTGACTAGCAGAAGAAAGCAAATAGGCACCTCCTGTGCGTTCAGACAGGTATCGCCCAGAAGTTGTAGGAGTGCTGCTTTCATTTGGAAGTTAGCATAAAAGATCCTGTAAAAATCATAACTTTTTTTCTTCCAATAGGATGTCTAGTCTTCTCCTGATGTCTAGTCTGAATCTACCCAAGCTGGCAGAGGCATCAGGAGGCGCTACTTCACAGTCAGGGCGGCTAGGATCTGGAACCAACTTCCAAGTGAAGTGGTGCTGGCTCCTACCCGGGGGTCTTTAAGAGGAGGCTGGATGAACACCTCGCTGGGATCGTTTGACCCCAGTGCTCTTTCTTGCCGATGGCAGGGGGTCGGACTTGATGATCTGCTCAGGTCCCTTCCGGCCCTACCAACTATGAAACTATGGATGCTCACCGCATTTACAGTCTCTGCAACAGTGTGCTCCTATTGTCAAAGGCTGTTTTAATGAAATGAGGGCTAGATGCATCAAAAGCATCACATGCCTAAAAATTAGATACCTGATCCACAGGTAATCTGGAACACTTACGTTAGAGGACTAGGTTCACTATACTATGCACAGGGTGCACAGGCAGGCATCCAAAACAGCTACCGTGTTAAACAGGGAGCTGCTTAAAGTCACTATGAGGTTGCCTAGAGCTAGTTAATAGCAGGTATATGTCTGCAATCCCACCCCTTTCTATAGTTTAGGTGATATCCAACTGGGGTACATAGCCCAGAACTTCTGTTGAAGATAAGTGGGGAGCACTACTTTCTTTTAAACCAGAAAGAAGTAGTCTCATTTCCTTGGCAAATGCTGCGATCACTGAGTAGTTATATGAAAGAGGGCTGTTGCTGCCACCACTTCCACTGTTTTAAACGATCTGCATTTTTGGGAGGAGCCCATTCCACTTACGTGCACTAGGCATACTGTGAGGATGCCTCCTGGACTGAAATGGGGGACTACACCAGAGGACTGCCTAGTTTCTAGATCTGGTTACACTTAAACACAAGCTGGTAGTGGGGGCTGCCCAACCTTTTCATGGATGGGACACTTCTGGGCATTTGGAGATGCAGAACTACAGGTGCATGGGTGTCTTTAAGGCCAAAAAGTAAAGGGCCTGCAGCGTTTAGCTTCTTAAAGGGTTGGGTAGCACCAGAATGGAACTTTAATCACTTTGAGCTTGGGTGCCTAAACCATACACATCTGACTTCAGGTGTCTAAATCCTTATTGCATCTAGCCCTTATTTTGGGCTGCAGGGTAAAGGCTCTATCAGCTTAGCTCTATAGCAAACAAGGTTTAAGTATCCTAGAAACACAGGACCCTCAAAACCAAATATCTGTCAGAATGATTTGCTCACACAGTGAACTTAAAAATGTGGAAGTACCTTCAGTAGTATAAAACATTACAAAAATGCATGTTACCTATAGTTGGATCAGCATTAGCCCTGGGGGGGGGAAAGCATTCAAAATCAAAATTAATCATCATCTAGGTTACCCCAATGAGCTCATACTCTGCATTATTTATTATGAGGATCAGCTATCATTCCTTTCAATGTCGCAGCTTCAGACATTTGTTGTCTCCAGTAAGTCCTCAATGGAGTAGTTTTCCATTAGTGATAAAGTGGGCACCATCAAATGTGCAGCCAATAAAAGATGGTTTTCTCTCTTAAAACACCATGGTGATAATCCAGGATTTTTCCAGCAACCTAAATAAGTAATAAAAAGATCAAGAAGGGGAGCAGTTGACAGCCTAATAATTCTCTTAATATGATTCTGTCCAGAAACAAAAAATGGATATGTTAGCTGGGAAGATTATGGACCATAATGGGAGTCCTATATGTTAGCAAATATTTGTATAGCTTTCTCTCAAAATAGCAAATATGGATGACTAATGATGTTGCATGTATCATGCTCACTAACGCTCAACTGCTGTCATATTTTTTTCCATCTTTTAGTTCCATTTTGGAAATTTCTTTGTAGTTATGTTTTCTCATGGGATTTTCCACTGCAGTCTGCAAGCCTAATGACTTATGTCTGAATAAAGGACTCTATTATGGCAATTAACGGTTGCTGGGTAGCCATGGAAATAATCACTTTTTCTTGACCTGCGAAAGTAACTTATAAAGGCATTATTCTACCCTTATGCATGAATTGCATGTCTCGGTTTTTTGCATAATTTACATGCTTCTGATATAAATGATACAGTGCAGATATTCTTCTCAGGGAAAATATAGTACATAAATCAATTAAATTGATTCCTATACCCGGGTAAAATGCATCCGTTGGATGTACTCATTGACCAAATGGATACTGTTCTCACTCACCTAACGACAGAAATTGGCCTATATACTGACTGGAAGCGGAGCAAGAATTGAGCAGAGGAAAAAGATGGAATCTTCCCAAAGAGCAAAAGGCTGATGCCCTGCATCATTACAATAAACTGTAAAAATGTTCATAATTTAAAGCTGCCCCAGGTAATCGTTAAATTATTCAGTCCTCAATTACATTCAGTTTCTCCTTAACATAGAACTATCTCCCCAGATTTTTATATATGTCTCGTGTCAGGGTGGTCATTTACTTTATTTTGATTCATCAAGTCTCATTGTCTCTGTACAAATGGTCACCTCAGTTTTTTCTACTATGTGATAAGTCATGACCAAACAGGGCAATCAGAAGTAATGTATAGATTTTTTTAAGCATGATTCCCATCTTCAGCATGAACATTAAAGATACATGAAGCAATGTCAAATGTGAGACTAAAATGAAAAACAAATAAAGCTAATTTACAACCAGCATTAATTCAGCTCCCTTTCTACTCTTAGAATGCATCACACATGACATTAATGTGAAGCAATAAACTCTGGTGCCTATCATGCCGGAGTTTATTGCTCCCAGGTGCCACGTCTTCACGTGCACCCGGGACCGCAGCACATTGAGCTGGGGAGTCTCAGCGTGCCAGCCCAGGGCTGCTCCGACCCAGCTCAATGTGCTGCAGAGGGGCTGGCTGGGGGACGAGGGTGCTCCAGTGCAGGGCTAGCCAGTAGGCAGCCCAATGCTGAAGCATCCTTGTGCCCCAGCCAGCCGGGTCAGTGTCTACACGTGCGGTGCTGCACACTAAAGAAAGCCACCACAGGATAGTACTTGTATTTACAAGTAGTAACCGGCGGTGGAGTTAATTAGTCTCCTGCAGCCTAATAGGGCCACATGTGTAGACATCGAGACTTTACTGAAGAGCTAATTAAGCAGCTCTGCAGTAAATGTCTTGTAGAGATGCGCCCTTAGAATATCTATCACTAGACCATGATTTCTGCTATAACTGTCCATGATATCCCTCTATGACCTTGATAACTGTCTTTTAAATTCTTCAATGCTACAGTTTAATCCTGTGACTACTGTGAAGCTGGTCAGAGAAGTCACATGCCAGTTCCCTGACTGGATGAATTGGCAAGTGATTCTGCCTGCATTGTTCATGCAGATATAAAATTTGGTTACTGTTAATATTTCTGGTTAACTAAAATTCACTTGTAATAAAGAAATCAGCAAAACTTGATTATTTCATTTTTGGGGGAAAGCCAACATAAAAAAGGGCTCAAATAAGGGCAAAATTATTCTTTTAAAAATGTAAATTAAAACTTGCAGATTTTTTTTGTTCATTCATTATTTACCCAGACCCATCAAAACCCTAAAAGATTGATATAATTAAATAGCAGGAGATGTAGGTATTGTATAATCAAGTCTGTTGAATACATAAGAGCAACTCCCTTTAACTTCAGTCAATAAGAGTTTTTGGGAGTAGACAATCATTTGTTCACTGACCTTAAAATAAAGGGCTTTATTCAGTCCAAACTAAATCTTGCAGTGTTAGCTAGCTAGCACTTAATAACCAGGCTCCAGCTATTTTAATGAGTGCTCTGCTCTCTGGATCGAAGTGGATGCTTTATTAAATGTCCATATTTTCATTTTTGTTCAACTATATATTGAAGAGGGTATTAATAAGTCCCATCAGTAACTTCGTCTTACTTCAGGAGTATATCTTTGTGTTCACATGATGAATGTCTTAGTAACTCAGACATTCTTTGAGATAGAAACTCTAGCATATAGAGCCTTAACTTTGAAATATATCTTTCTCTGACTATATTCTTCTCTTTTATGTAGCTGTTTCCTACATGCAGAGGACTTTCTGAATCACAGTTTTTCCTTCTTCATGTGGAAAAAAGGACACAGAAATTTACCATTTGCAAAATATCACCTGTTAGTAGCATCACGGTGGATATTTACACCACAAACAGTTGTGCCCTACAACCTTAAAACTATTTTGGAGTTTTGCAAACTCCTTAGGCTTCTGCTGAACTAACTTGTTGCTTTCCACACCATTTATTTCTGACTTAATTTTTCCATTGGGATTGTTTAATTTACCATTCTATGAACAGGTTTCCATGATGATGGCCAGCCTGTTAAATGTTGTAATTATAACAATGGCATTCAACTGACAGCGTTGGTCCTTGTCCATTTTCCAATAAGTGGAAGACTGCTCCCAAGAGGAAAAAAATATCCTTCATTAACAAGCATTGTTTTGAAATGTAGGCGAATTTTACTGTCATAAAATAGGTGCTAGATAGACTGCCCCAGAGACCTCTCTTGTCGGACTGCCAGTAGAGAGATCAGATTGTGACAGTAATTTCCAGGCAATGGCCATGCGTTCATTAGGAAATGGATCAATGCGGCTAACTGTTCACAAGAAGTGTCAGATAGAAATGACTTTCAGTCACTATCAATCTTGAACCAGTGACTTGAAGATGAAATCTGTGAACTCCGTAACCTATTGCAAATCACAGAGTAAATCCAGAGAGATTGTTTTTTTGCATCTATAGCTAGAATCATACTGCCCAATAGCTTAAAAATCCCACTTGTACTTTTTAAAATGTATTGGTTTATTATTTACTTCAATGCCATGTTATTTAATGGAACAGAACTTGTGCGGCAGGAAACCTTTCTGAAGAGGTGGTATTTAATTCTAGTGACCAAATGCTACCCCTAAGCAATCTCTCCTTTTTCCTCTATTCAAGGCAACATGTCCACTTATTTACAGGAAAATGTTGACTTTATAGCAGTAAAAGCAATAGATAATCATTCAAAATTATATAATTGTAACATTTCAGCGGGCACAGAATTCCCACAGAATTGGGAATCCTGATAAGAGTCCTCATGGAGCTCTTTGGAGTCTAAGTCTTAAGAACCACGGCCCTGCGACTTTCAAAGCACGAATGAAACTCTTTTTGTGGGGAACTCAGAATAGAAGAAAATGGGTATCTGTCATGCTTTATATAGTTCTGTAAAATGAGACTACATAGCACCTTGCAGTTGAAATATTTCTTCTGGATACCTTTTGCTTACACTTCATTTTTAATCGAGAGATTTTAATGTGATCCAAAACAAGCCCTTTCCATAATGCTGAGTTTAACGATCCTTTTAATACCAATACAGTTGGGCTTCTTCTATCTATCTATCTATCTGCTGTTCCCTGTCAGTGTTGGAGCATTAAACATGTTATAAAAACGACTTTTCGGTATGGTCCACAAATTAACCAGAAGGCACACACAAGCAGTATACTCACCCAGCATGAAATCAAAAGCTAATCAAGCTGGATTATGTTAGATTAGCTAAGCAGGTAAACAATTAGCAAAGTTAATGTTACCTACCCTGTCCTTCAACACTAAACAGTTAGGATATTTATCTTCCAGACATCTCTAGCTTCAGTTCATTTTTATGATACTACAGATCAGTGGATGATGACTTTTTCCTAATAAGAGAGTCTATTATTATAGGCCTGTTTGGTTTTTTTTCCTCCCTTCTTGTAGGTCTTATATAATGGTAGCAACCATTGATCCTTCTGGATCATGGTGTATGCATGAGGGCCGTCCAGACCTTCAATGCATAGGTAGGAATTTTTGGAGGAGTGGAGGCTGCCCAGATCTTCTATCCTCCCTTTAGGCCACTGAGCTAGCATCCAAAGACCAGATGTTTGGTGCCTCCATAGCTGTAGTTGTATAAGTGTCTGGGAATTGAACCCAGGTCTCTTGTGTAGTAGACAAAGATTCTACCACTGAACCACAGGGGAATGCTGGGTCTTATATAATAACAAAAATAAAATGGTAGGCATTAGAAGAGGGTAGGCAGCTGATCAGTGAATCGTGATTTTTACAAGAAACTTATGATTTGCAGCCATTTGGTGTGAACTCTTACAGGAACAAGAAGGGTTTAGGTTTGATGATGTTTTGCATTTCCTGAGTTTCTTACAGAATTTTCAATTCAGGTTTAAACTCAGTTGAACTAGAATTTGCACAAGCCCAAAGTTGAAGCCTTAGATCCCTTTTTTGCACCTGGAATTTTTCCAGGATCACTCAAAAAAAAATAATTCCCCCATGCAAGGCAGCAGGTCATCCTTATGGCATTTACATTTTGTATGAACATGCCAGATGACCTCAACTGCTGAACTCTGACTCCCATTGGCCACTGGCTGAGTATAAAATAATCATTTTTTCTAAAGGTCACAAAAATAATGGATTGTTGTGGCATGATGTCAATATAAAAGCCTGGCTAGGAGCAGATACAAAAATATACTTTCCCAATTACTAGATAACTGGGATTTTAGAAGTAGTTAGTAGGGGTGTGCTGATAGAGATTTTTTGGGCCAGTACCAATGGTTGAGTTTTCATGAGCCATATTGGCCAATACCGATCCGATACTGATATGCAGCCCTGCAGCATGGAGAGCAACTGGGTCCAGCTGGTAAGTCTGTTGTGGGGGAGGCAGTGGGGCGGGGGGGGGCAGATCGAGGCCCCTGCAGTGATGGAGGGAATGGGAGTGGCACTGGGGCAGGTACTGCCCAGCCGGGGCAGAGCAGAGCATGGGACACAGCCAGGGCTTGTCCAGGAGGTGCAGAGAGTGGGGGGTGAGATATGCCAATGCGTGCACCCCAGCAAGGCATGGGGGACATGTGCCCCTGTATCTGCACGTGGGATGAGGGTGTGGTGCCACTGCAGTTTGGGGTGGGGTGGCGTCCAGCTCTTCCCAGTGTCGGGGCAGGGTTTGGGTCAGGCTGCACTTGGAGTGGGTGGTGGCAATGCTGGAAGCAGGGGTTATGGTAAATTTGGGGTGGCTGCAACTCCCCCAAGCCCCACTCCAAGCACCACCACCACCTGCCCCAAGCACAGCCCTGGTCCAGCCCCTGACCGGGAAGAGCCGGGCAATGCCCCAGCCCACAGTGGCAGCCTGGCCTCACCCCATGCACAGATCCAGGGGCACCCCCGCATGCCCTCCGAGGGTGCGTGCAGTGGCAGGAGCCACCCCACCGCATGCCCACTGGATGAGCCATGGCTCTGTTCCATGCTTTGCTCTGCCCCCCGGTTGGGCAGTACCTGCCCCAGCCCTTGTTCCAGCCCAGCCCCACTCCCATTGCCTCTCTCACCATAGGGGCCTTGATCTGTCGCCCCCCACCCCCATACCACTATCTTCTCTCACCTATTCCCCCACAACAGACTTACCAGCTGGACCCGGCTGCTCTCCATACTGCCAGGCTTGAGTCCTGGCCCTGTGCATGCTGCGGCCACATTTATCAGCCATGTTATTAGCCACATCAGACAAAAAAAGCTGATTGCCGATGCTCTCAATTTTCCTCATATTAGTGCACCTCTAGTACTTAGTAATTTTAGAAGAACTTTTCAGATGCAAACCTTTGAACAAAGGCTGCATTATACAGCAGCGGGTGGAAGAAATCTGTTAGATGCACAAGCACTTTCTCTTAACCCACAAACATCACATCTGCCTTATATTAATAGATCTTTACTCGAGTTACTCTCATTTAAGACCTTGGAAAGTACAGGTACTATAGAGTGAAAATTAAATGCAGAGTTGTGCATTATTTTCAGGCTGATGACCTCAAATGTACTTTAGGGTATGTCTCTACTGCTATCTAGGACTGCTCCCAAATTTGCCCCCTACCCCCAAATCCACTGACCACCAACATTAAAAGCTCCTTAACTTACCCTCCAGCAGCAATCCAGACTTGTCTCCCCCAGGAAGCTCACCTGAGGTTGAGCTTCCTCCTACCTTGCCTCTTCCTTGCAGTTTGTTCAGAACTCATTGGAGCTGCCACCACATGATTTAGTTCTCCACCGTGCTGCTTGTCCCTATGACCCATAATATGAACAAACCACAGAAGAAAAGACAAGTAGTGGGCAAGCTGATTCCTAGAATGGTTCAAATGTGGAGCCCTTCTAGGAATCGGACTGTCTGCTACCTGTTTATCTTGTGTTTGATGTGCAGCAGGGCTAAGTTATTGCAGGGATGCCTGATGCAGCATGGATTAGTTAATGGCAACCTGGGAGATTTGACCCTAAGTAGCAATATCGGTATAACTTTCATAGCTTCATATGCAGGTTGGATAGCGCAGACCTCTCAGATCTGTTCTCATACTAGTTTTACACTGGCACATCTCTGCTAACTTTACTTTGTTCCTCCTGATTACCGATAATACTGGTTTAAGCAAGATAAGAGTCGAACTTACTTCAGACTTGCAATGTCAAGAAGACAAGGCTGAATTAGGCCTGATGTTGAAAGTTTTTTGGCAACCATAAGGGCTAGAAAAACATTTTCTTCACTGATAAGTTGGTAATTGCCAATCCCTTCCACCTGGATTCCCCACTGGGCATAGCTTTACATTTTCTCTCAATGACACCATAATGAAAAGGAAAATAATTAATTACCATTTGGGCTTTTGAGACCAAAAAATAGAGATTTGATAAATATAATAGGTTCTGTCTTCCAGTCTTGGGCTGATAAAACTAACAGCTGAGCTTAGGCAGCCTCGTATTCACTGAAGGATATAATGTAAATGTGCAGGTCTTTTACCATATTACATTTCAGGTTTGATTTATCCTCTGCTGCCAGTTCTTTTCCAATTAAAACAAACAAACCAACAAAAATAATTAATTTAGCAATATTAAAACTGCATCAGAGCATCTGTTTGTCTATATTACAGTTTCCAATCCGCAGAATAAACACAAGTCTGATTTTTAAGATCTTACCATAACGCAGGAATTCAATTATGTTTATTTGCACAATTAATTCTCTGAGAACAAACACAACCCATTTTTAGCTGCTGTTTACTGAGTAGTTGAGGAAATGGAGTCCGTCCAGTGATCACGTTTATGACATATGAAATAAAACATTTATCTTCTATCATTAGCATTGGCTATTTAACTTTCTAAACAAGCCTCAGCAATCTCTTTTCAGCCTTCTTCCATTACAGCAAAAATGTAAAGGATTCCAGAAATGCATTATTTCTGATTTATTGTATCCTGTGCAGAGGGTTTAATCCCATATTAAACACAGGTTACAGCTATTATATTTTTCCATTAATATAACATGTTGCCATTTAGCTCCCTCATTTACGTCAGTATTAAATCTGCCCTATTTGCAAGAGAGAACAAGATGGCTTAAACAGTGGAGGAAACCCCTCAAGTGTGAAGGTGTATAGATATTTGTGAGTCTGGGAGTCTCAGAACACTTGACCTGGGTCCAGGTCATTTTTGAGCCTGACCATGCAAGACTCTGAAAATCTTCTACCTCAATGGCTCCTGTGGTTACTCAATACCTTTTAGGGTCAGAATTTAACAACTTTGTTGGACTTCCCAGAAGCAGAATTTGTTTTGGCAGCTAGGCAGGTTTGATATATCAGATTTATAGGAAAAGGCTGTATCATATGAAACCTCTCAAGGAAAAAAAGAAAACATTTCGGCATGAAAATGCTGCTGCTTCTGTTCTGCCAGTACTGGTACAAAGGTTGCGCTATTGTTTTTCTTGTCTAAAACGCCTTCAAATACCTTTGGCCTTGGAAGGGCTGTGAACAGATGTTACAAGCTGCTGAAACGCTGTTAGACACAGCACTGCATTTATCTGTGATGTTATGCACCGCAGAATTTAATGCTGGAGAACCTACTATAGTCCTCTTTGCCCTCCTTACGTTTGCCTTCCTGTCAGTGACAAATCATTCTGCATGCTGGACAATTCACATCAATCCAGCACAGCTCTACAAGCTTTCCTGTCTGGTTGCAGCATACATTCCAGAAAGTGAGTTTCTCTCTTATAAATACTAGGGTGTTTGCTGTAGAGTGATCACCTTTTCCAAATTGGAAGGTGGGACACATGCCCGCCTCCCTTCCTCCCCACTGCCAGTGGCATGGCTGACCAGAGCTGGGCAGGGTTGCTGCCAGCTGCTTCCTGTGGACTCAGGGCTCCCCACCCTGCTGCCCTTCTCCAGAGAGCCCCATGCTGGCTGCACACCCCCTGCCCACGCAGCAGCAGTGGGTGGCACAATTACACGCTGCCTCTGCCCTGGGTGTGGTGGGTGGGCAGGGGGTGTATCACTGTGGTGGTGCAGGGCACCTGAGGGAAGAGCAGCCAGGCAGGGAGCCCTGATCCCACAGCAGGCAGCCCACATCTGCCCCTGCCCTGTGCACAATTTGGGGGGGAGGTATGTGCCCCCTATGCCCCTCCTGAGGGGTGCACGAAGAAATGGGGAGCCATCCCCCACATGCCCCACACCCTGTGGATGTCCCCACATGCCCCACACCCCCCACAGCCCCACTTCCTGCCCCAGCCCCAGGGTCCCATGCACTGCCCCCAGTGCCTGCTCCATTCCCTCTCTCACCATGGGGGCCTCGATCTGCCCCCCATAGCCTTAACTTCAGGGAGCTGCTCATCAGGATGCCTGGCTCTTTCCCAGCTATGTGTATGTGTGCAGGTGCGCACATGCATGTGGTGCCCCCTGTGTCCCGCTCCCAGCAACCCCTTGCAGGCTGGATTGTTGCCCATCTGCAAGGGGAAACCTGGATCCCTGCATGATGCTGCGAATGTGGGAAAAATGCTCTCCCAGAGCCATGCAGCCCAGGACTGGAACTTGATGATCCCATTCCAGGACTGGGATGGGTGGTCAGGTCACCCTAGTTTGTGGCCAGAAGCAGATTCAGGATTTTACAAAGGGGGATGTGGCAGCAGCAACCAGTGCTGCATGGGTGGCTCTACCCCCTGCTCCCAGCCTCCTCACCCCCCAGGCCAGGCCGATCATGCCACAGAAACAGTGGTCAGGGACTTTAGGTCCCAGAAGCATGCAAGAATTCCCACCCCCTTCCCCTCCCAGCTCAGAGGTACATCCCCCTCTCCTCCCACATTCCTCCTCCCCACCTGCAGCTGCCACTGTCCCTGCTGTCCTGGAGTGAGAGGAGCTCTGGAGCTGCCCCTGCTAGGCTGCATGGGGGCTATGGCAATGGAGAGTGGGTAGGTTCCCATTCCCTGTGCCTGTTCCCAGGCTGGCAGGGAACACCTGGAGGTAAAAAGCAAGGAGGGGGAACCTATCTACCTTCCACTGCCACTGTTGCTGCTGTCTGGGGCTGAGCCTAGCCCCTGCACAGCCCAGGTGGACTGAGACAGGACCTCCCCTCACCCTCAGGGTAGTGGGGACAGTAAGTGCAGGAGAGGAAGGAGGGCATTCTTACCTTCTTAAAGTACTTAAAAAGTCACCAACTGCTGTTCCTGCCATATTACCAGAAAGGGGAGAGTGTGCTGCAGTGCTACAGAACCCCCTCTGGATCCACTCCTTTTTATGGCCATTATTATTGTCCTTTGCCTTCAAATTTGGTTTGGTGAGTGGCTGAGGGTGCACAAAAAGGGGAGTGAAGACACACATGGTATTATTATTTTTTACACTAATCTAATATACAGCGGGCACATCTACACATGCACTTTACTGCTGAGCTGACTAGTTAGCTCTTCAGCAAAGCACCACCGTCTGCATGTGTGCTCATATTAGGGCTCAGTAATTAACTCCACTGGAGGATAGTACTGTCCTTGACAAGTACTATCCTACAGCGGAGTAGTTACGTGTGCCGCAGTGCGCAAGTAGACAGTGACCCAGGACTGGGGCACCAGGATGCTTCAGTGTGAGGCTGCCTGCTGGCTAGCCCCTCAGTGTATGTAGCACTCTTGTGCCCCAGCCAATCCCTTTGCAGCATGTTGAGCCAGGTTGGAGCAGCCCTCCCCTGGCAGCCTAGGGCTGCTCTGCCCCATCTTAACAACTTGCGGTACTGGGCACACAAGTAAATGCTACACCTGGAAGGAAAACTCTGGCATAAATTGCACCAGAGTCTATTAGTACGTGCTGATTGCACATGTAGATGTACCCGCTGGCTTATACTTTGCTATGTGAATTTTGTTTTCCTTTTTTCCCTCTGTCATCTGAAAGGATACTGATTGAATAGAAGCAGCAGAAAAAAATGTAAAAGGTCAAGTACAATTATGTTACAATTAGAGTTACACGTTTGAGTTATTTTTCTCCACAGTAAAGTAAATTATTTTTCCTTTTGATCTTCAAAGGCTTTCTGAATCGCTGTTTGTTTTCTTTTGGTATAAGAACTTATTAGCATTTCTGAGAAATAAATTGGAAACACTTTTGAGAGTGAGGCCAAAACCTATTAGTGTTTCTAGATTGTAAATTAATGTTGGAGTGATAGCATTAGGACTTTCTTGAGCAGTTCCTTTTCAGTAATACATAGAGGTAAATTTAAATCAGTACTTGTTTCATCAGTAATTTGTTATATAAACACACACACACACACACACACACACACACATATATATATATATATATATATACACACACAGAACATTTGCAAGCCTTTTTATTAGTGATGTTAGGGAATTTTTTTACCACTTTTAAGCCAATGACAGTAGCGCAAGCCAAAAGGATATTGGTTAATACATAGTGTTTGGGAATAGCCTTCATGAAAATAATTATAGACCAAAAATGGTGGTGAATGGGTCCAGTGTTTCTAAATAGATCATGTCCTGGGAGTCCCATGGAGCTGCAAGTCTAGTTCTTAGCCAAGCTCATGTAATAAAAACTAATCCTAACGAGAAGATTTTAAAAGAGGGGCTTTTTTTTTGCAGCAGCAGGAAGTACGATCATGAAACAGTACTGGTACCAGCTCTGTCAATGGGGAGCCATCAACCACAACAGGATTGCTGCCATGCAATCTGGTAGCACAGTAGGTACTACTGCATGGATAATGTGACAGAAGTACTACACAGCTGAACTGGTGGCAGGGCAGAACAAAAAGCAGAATTGACATTTGGCAGTAAAACAGCACTGAGGAGAACTGTCATGGTATGTGCCATGGGGAGGAATAATAACCCTTGCTAGAAAACCAGTGGAGATAAAACATGAACAGTACTGCCCTTCATCTCATTCCTTGCACTAGACTCAAAATTTGCCATTTTTTTAGCCTGAGCATGTTGGCCGAACAGTTTTGCTAGCTCAACTATTCAGCTACTACTAGGCTGGGAGATGTCATGCTCTGGGATTTTAAGTTACCATTTCATACCTTGTTGCTTAAACACAGCCAATGCCAAATCTGAAGGCAAAGTGGTCAGCTGGACCCAACAGAGCAGTTGGCTAGGGTCTATGGCTGCAAAGTAGTATGCTTCTTCAGATAAGTGAGACCAGCATGGGATGCCGCCTTGGAGAACACGTGGCTGAGGGTGGATGAAAACCAATGCTGGATAGAGGGAGGAACAGGTTGATCATTTACCTCCTAGTGATGAGGAGCAGTGCCTTGAGGTTTCTCTTGGAGAGGAATAAGAAACACTAGATTTCAATGCTCCAGTATACCCAGGGAGTACAGTGCAAATAGGAATGAAGAAAAGAGGCTTTTTGGTGTGTGCCAAGTTGCCCCAAGTGGGGTAGGGGAGGCTGGCCTCAGCAGCCTTTACTGGAGTCCTAGGGATTTCCTAGGGTGATCTGGGTGCACGGAGCTTGGCTGGCAGCTGGAGCGTGGCTCTGGCCAGCCAGGCTCTGGGTTTGGGCGGTGCACACTCCTGCTGCATGTGCTGCCTCTCATTGTTTTGGCACACATTTTTTGATACTGGGATTTCCTGGTATTTAAATTTGGCTCCATGCTGCAAATATCCAGCACAGAGAACCAAGTCATGTATGTGGGGTTTGCTTTGTGGCACCTCAAAAGCCTTTGAGGTGCTATAAAACTCACATGTGTTCTCATATGGACATGGCCCATGAGTATTCAGGTTTTTTCTCTTAGACCAAAAATGACCATGACAGGAGAAAAATAACCTGCAAACAGCCAGGGTTAAATCACTCCTGGTAGAGTTCCTCTTGAGGGTGAATGTCTATATACATTCTCTTCTGCGAGAAGCCACATTACAGTCCTCTAGCATTTCAGGATGCTGTTTCTGTCTCCTCGCTCCCCCCCATTGGACTCTACTGCTCCAGCCAAGCAAGAGGCAGGACATGCCTCCTTCACAATCCCACCTGTTCTGCAAGAAGACACTGGCTGACCCAGACTGCTCAGAGTCAGCCTATCAGGGATGCCCTGTGCACTGCTACCACTCTGTCCAGGCAGACTGAGGGAGCCTGCAAAGCTATCTGAGATGTGTGCATGAGGGCCCTCTCTCGGTGCAGCATCAGCACCGTAAGCAAACTTCTCTTCAAGGGCTCAACATTTGAATGTCTGTAAAGATGTCTCTCGGTAAGTGTTTCTACCAGAAGAACAAACCGAAAAGATTTCTCCCAGATCATTTAAATGTGTCAACAGCATTAGTCTAAGGCTGCTTTCTGTTTTCATAGATTTCCAGTATTTTTCAACATAATTTCTTCTCTCATAATTTTACCCATCGGTTTACATGCTTCATGGGCTGACTCATAATTTGTTATTTTGAAAAGTACATTAGAGCCACGCTTTTTTTCCAAAGAGAAAATATTCTTCCTGGACATTGAAAACACGGAAAACACAATATGGATGTTAATGTACCTCTCCAGAAATGTTTAGAGCACTGCTGAGAGATAGCTGAACAGTGCAGTACTCCTGAGGCAGAAGCACCATTCCTCCAAATAAAATCTCATTTCTTATAGTGGCCTTTTTTAATTGTTTTCACAAGTAAAATCTCAGAGGCTGGGTTTAAAGAACACTTGTGGCAAGTGAGCCAATCAGAAAGTGCTTAGGATATACTGTGATGATAAAGTTTTAAGAAAAGGAAATCTTTAAAGTGCTTAGAAACCTGCAAAAGTGAAGAAATTCTTTTTCTTTTTTTTTAATTCTCTGTAAAAGATGGCTTTCCTCTTGAAGCCCGAAGCAGGTTTTGGCATAGAGCAGGGCCTTGGAATCATCATACCCCAAGGCACACTGACTGCCAGTGACTCTTTGAAGTTAGCAGAGCTCAGCTTTAAAAACTCATTTTATTGAAGCATATTACAGGCTTTAGGTGCCCGATCCACATACCAATGAACTCAAGAAAATTACTTGGACTGACATCAAGGAGCTTTGGATCAGGCTTCTAGGTTCTGAAACAAACAACATGGAAATTTGTGACCATTGTGAGCTAACAATAAAAAACAGAGTTCATTAGAACGAAAATAATTTACATAAAGAAAATTTCTTATGTGAAACTTTAGATGGCTAATTACACACAGTATTTATTTATATATTTATTAACACAATAGTTCAAAGTCCCCTGGAATCCAAAAGCTATTAAATTGGTAAAGAAATAAATAGTTTGCTGATTTGTCTTGGATATATCTTATATGTTTATCCTGCCGTGCAAAAGGACTCCGAGTTAGTAATTAATCGTGTATCTATACATATATGTTTGTCTTGGTCCTGCAAGTCCTTCCATACTGTGTTGTGCAGCAAGGTTTACTAAGGTATTTAGGTATTAGTTCCCCTTTTCATTTTGTTCTGATTCTGAGCAAAAGTAACTTATTTGTAGCAGTGTTTGTATAAATGGAGGATACCAAACTCCAGACTGTGAGACTTTTTATGAAGTTAAACTATAGTTCATTTGTTTTCACCAATCAGGGACACTCACAGCCGGTTGACCATTTAACTTCATAAAAAGTCTCACAGTGTCCAGCCACTTCCAACAGAATTAAAGAGGAGCCTGACTAGCTTATTATACCATTATAATCAAAGCCTTCAAACACATCAAATGGGATCTGTGTGAGTGCTCATTTGCTTTGCCACAGACCTTGAGGTGTGGGAAGTGAATAGTTGTACTGCCTCAAGGAATAGACCAGAAACTAGGTGGTTTTGAGAACTACCCTTTGCTCCAGCTTGTACCAAACCTGTATCTGGTATACTTTCTCAAGTAAACCAGCTCAGCTGCTTTTGAAAACCAAAGTTTGAGCACCTTTCTATCCCTGGTCACCCATTTCCTAATGACATCCACTGTGGGGGAGTATCGGCCAATGGAAGTACATGAAGTGCTTTATAATTAAGTCCTAACAAAATTAAGTTTTTACATCTTTTTTTTTTTTTTTTACCAAAGCAGTCGATTAATTATGCTCCCTTTTGAAGTAACTGGGAGTTTTGGCATTGATTTCTGGGAAAATAGGATTAGGAGAAAGGTAATTACTTTTCAAATACATGGAATATTTATGGATGTCAATAACATTAGAAAGATTTCCCCCCCCTCCCCCATTCAGAAAATAATAATATATTTTTAGACACAGAAGTTTTTGGCAAGACAAAGTTAAAAGTACAAGCCTAATCTGAAAGTCCTAGCTGCACTGACCATTAATTGTGTAGAGAGGATTTTCCAGTTTTTCATTTATATAAAGCAGTTCAAAGACCAGAGGTGTTTTCAGATAAGCGAGACCCTTATCTTTTAGGGACTTACCTGCATGCATTAGGATAGAAGCCAACTTCTTCCTGCATTTTGGATGCAGGCTTTGAACCTATAAGTAACATTTAGGCTCTGATCATGCAACTGCTAATGCATATGCTTAACTTCTGCCTTCCACAGGCCAATTTTTTGTAGGAAGTTAAACGTGTGTGTAAAACTTTGTTGACTCAAAAGGTTCTGTTGTACACTGTTCCTGTTTTTCCCATTTCTCCTCCTTAAATAAGAATACTGATGTACATATATTAAAAAGATCTAAAATATTATGAAAGCAATATGTTTTGTATTTTGTCTGATCATTGAATTTCTTGTGTGTTTGTTTTTACTTTTCAGTTTAAATGATATTATTGACAACTAGTAAAACAAAACAATTAAAAATGCTAAATATTCCACTGCATCTCCCTGGAGATATAGAAGGGAAGGAAAAGAGATGTGACATTTGAAGACCATTTTTTCTCTTTAAATAGCTCTAATTCCTGAAGCCATTGTGTGCCAACAGTCATCAATGATTGCATAGCTGGAGGGCATCCACAACTAAATCCATGTCTTACTGTCTCCCCGTGACCAGAGTCAGCTGCAGATTATTTTAAAGAATAATAATAACAATATTTGATAAACCTTGAGCCAAAACACCCTTTTGCTGTATGCTAGACCCTGAGTTCCTTTTTAGATCATAAACTATATCAAATAACTATGGGTCAGATTTTTCTGTCATTTCTTACGTATGTATAACCTCATTTCATGAGCAGCCCATTTGAATTATGACTCTAATCTCAGAGTACTCTACTATTACTTTTTGGATTGAACTTTAAATGAGTCCTACAGAATGACTAAATGGTGACTGGGTAGTATAATGTGATCTATCTGCAAAATCTTGGCAACGTTTTCCATACTGGAAATGGAACCTTTTGAAATTTGCTCACATACCAATGTACTGGAGCCACTGGTATTCTTGATAGGTGGCCAGATCCTACACAGTGTTTATACCTCTCAGCTTCCATGGTTGGAAGGGGGACAATGAACTTGGACCCTGGACTTCAGAAAAGCAGACTTTGACTCCCTCGGGGAACTGATGGGCAGATCCCTTGAGAGGTCAGGAGAACTGGAGTCCTTAAAATAATCTTGCTGAGGGTGCAGGAACAAACCATCCTTATGTGCAGGAAGAATAACAAATATGGCAGGCGACCAGCATGGCCTAGCAGAGAACTCTTTGGTGAGCTTAAACACAAAAAGGAAGCTTGCAAAAAATGGAATCTTGGATAGATGACTAGGGAGGAGTATAAGAATATTACGCGGACATGCAGAGATGAAATTATGAAGGTCAAAATTCAATTGGAGTTGCAGCTGGTAAGGGACATGAAGGGTAACAAGAAGGATTTCTACAAGTATGTTAGCAACCAGAGGAAGGTCAGGGAAAGTGTGAGTCCCTTACTGAATGCGGGGAGGTGACCTAGTGACAGATGAGGAAAAGGCTAAAGTACTCAATGCCTTTTTTACCTCTGTCTTCACAGACAAGGTCAGCTCTTAGACTACTGCACCAGGCAGCACAGTCTGGGGAGAAGGTGAGCATCCCTGAGTGGTGAAAGAACAGATTAGGGACTATTTAGAAAAGCTGTACATATACAAGTCCATGAGGCTGGATGCAATGCATCTGAGGGGGCTGAGGGAGTTGGCTGATGTGATTGTAGAGCTGCTGGCCCTTATCGTTGGAAACTCATGGCAGTGGTGGGGAGGTCCTGGATGACTGGAAAAGGGAAAAATAGTGCCCATCTTTAAGAAAGAGAAGAAGGAGGATCCAGGGAACTATAGAACAGCCAGCCTCATCTCAGTCCCTGGAAACATCATGGAGCAGGTCTTCAAGGCATCCATTTCTAAGCACTCGGAGGAGAAGAAGGTGATCAGGAACAGTCAGCATGGATTCACCAAGGCCAAGTCATGCCTGACCAACCTGATTGCCTTCTATGATGAAATAGCTGGCTCTGTGGATGCAGGGAAAGCAGTGGATGTGATGTACCTTGACTTTAGCAAAGTTTTTGATATGGTCTCCCACACCATTCTTGCAAGCAATTTGAGGAAGTCTGGGTTGGATGAATGGACTGTAAGGTGGATAGAAAGTTGGGTGGATTGTCAGGTTCAACAGGTAATGATCAGTGGCTCAAGGTCTAGTTGGCAGCCAGTATCAAGTGGAGTGCCCCAGGAGTCAGTCAGTTTTGTTCAATATCTTCATTAACAATACCTTCTATTCAGCACTACATCTGGAGTACTGTGTCCGGTTTTGGGCCCCCCCCACCATACAATGGATATGGACCAGTTGGATAGAGTCAAATGGAAGGCAACAAAAATGCTTAGGGACTGAGGCATGCAACTTATGAGGAAAGGCTCAGGGGACTGGACTTATTTAGTCTGCAGAAGAGAAGATGAAGGGGGATTTGGTAGTAGCCTTCAGCTACCTGAAGAGTGGTTGCAAAGAGGATGGAGCTGGACTGTTCTCAGTGAGGGCAGGTGACAGGACAAGGAGCCATGGTCTCAAGTTGCAGCAAGGGAAGTTTAGGTTAGATATTAGGAAAAACATTCTCACTAGGACAGTGGTGAAGCACTGGAACAGATCACCTAGAGAGGTCATGGTGGAATCTCCTCCTTGAAGGTTTTTAAGGCCCAGCTCAACAAAGCTCTGGCTGGAATGATGCAGTTGAGCAAAGGGTCAGACCAGATGACTTCCTTAGGTCCCTTCCAACCCTAATTTTCTATGATTCTGTTATTTTATGACAGTACTATGCATCTCCTAGAGGATTCTCATAGTCCTTCCAGGTTCGAGTCCTGTAAAATGATATCTATGATCCTCATTCTTCAGGTATTCTTTCTCTCTCTGAATCTTTAATAATAAAGGTATGTAATGGATGCTGCACTGTAGCAGATACAGAGAAAAATAAACAAGAACATGGTCTACAGTACGAGAAATATGGAAAGACTGTTACTCTCTGAAGCTGGAATGTGACTCATTTTTTTTTTTTTTATGCCAAGACTGCAATCAGATTCCTGTGAGGCAGATCCCTAACTCTGCTTTGACTCCCACTGATGCCTTCCCACTGGGAAGAGTATCCTACCCATGTAGGGCTGATTACAGGACCAGGGACAGCTCAGCATTCGGATATTTGTTACAATTGCCAATTCTTTGTTCTTCTTGACTGAAAGGATCTGGATGCAGAAGCAGCACAGAAATCCCAAGCAATAAAAAACTGTCAAAAGGCATGTAAAGCAGACTAATGTGGCAATAATTCTGTTGATAAGGGACTAAATATGAAAACAATCAATCTAAGATATGAATTTTGTTTGGTTTGCAAATAAGAATCATTAATGTAAAAGGATTTAACATTATCAGATAACTGTCATAGTTTGATTCCAGTTGCCTGGAAATTTCAGAATTTGATTCCAGCATTAAACACAGTGGTCTTTTAAGTTTTAACTTAAAAGTTGCCAGAATAATGTATCTTTTGAACAGCTGAGCTTGTAAAGGAATTGTATTTTGTGTCCAATTCAAATGCTTCTATATTCTCAGCAATTCTCTAAAAGAAAAAAATATTAAGGATTTTCAGAATGTGTTTTAACTTTAAAGCATTAGATTATTTAAGTGCTTTGATAATGCAGAGAAATCTCCACTAGAAACAGAAAAAAGAGAAAGAAACAAAGACAACTCTCTTTTAAAGTGTCTTTGGAAAGAACTGAAGACTTGAAAAGAGTAACTAATTAATAAAGGGCTTGTGAAAAGCAGGAATTCCCTTTTTTGTTAGCTAGAAAACACCACATTTCTCATCCATTTGAAACAAAAATGAATGTTTAAGTCAAATTACAATATTTCTTTGACCTCCTCTACACATTACAAGTATTGTGCAATTACCTTGAAACCAGCTACACATTGAAAGTAGCTATCATGCTGTAAACCAGCTATAAAGTAAGACCTCAAAAATACGTACAAGCTTTATAGCTGGTTGCTATCGAGCTTTAATTTGCATCTGCAGCTGGGAATCCCATCAGCTGACAGGGCTCCCAGCTGCAGGGATGCACCATGCCTAGCTGGGGCTGGAAGTCCCGCAACTGAGGGGTCTCTCATCCCTAGCGGATGCTTACTCTCGGTCCTGCGTGGATAGAAAGTTGGGTGGATTGTCAGGTTCAACAGGTAATGATCAGTGGCTCAAGGTCTAGTTGGCAGCCAGTATCAAGTGGAGTGCCCCAGGAGTCAGTCAGTTTTGTTCAATATCTTCATTAACAATACCTTCTATTCAGCACTACATCTGGAGTACTGTGTCCGGTTTTGGGCCCCCCCCACCATACAATGGATATGGACCAGTTGGATAGAGTCAAATGGAAGGCAACAAAAATGCTTAGGGACTGAGGCATGCAACTTATGAGGAAAGGCTCAGGGGACTGGACTTATTTAGTCTGCAGAAGAGAAGATGAAGGGGGATTTGGTAGTAGCCTTCAGCTACCTGAAGAGTGGTTGCAAAGAGGATGGAGCTGGACTGTTCTCAGTGAGGGCAGGGGACAGGCCAAGGAGCCATGGTCTCAAGTTGCAGCAAGGGAAGTTTAGGTTAGATATTAGGAAAAACATTCTCACTAGGACAGTGGTGAAGCACTGGAACAGATCACCTAGAGAGGTCATGGTGGAATCTCCTCCTTGAAGGTTTTTAAGGCCCAGCTCAACAAAGCTCTGGCTGGAATGATGCAGTTGAGCAAAGGGTCAGACCAGATGACTTCCTTAGGTCCCTTCCAACCCTAATTTTCTATGATTCTGTTATTTTATGACAGTACTATGCATCTCCTAGAGGATTCTCATAGTCCTTCCAGGTTCGAGTCCTGTAAAATGATATCTATGATCCTCATTCTTCAGGTATTCTTTCTCTCTCTGAATCTTTAATAATAAAGGTATGTAATGGATGCTGCACTGTAGCAGATACAGAGAAAAATAAACAAGAACATGGTCTACAGTACGAGAAATATGGAAAGACTGTTACTCTCTGAAGCTGGAATGTGACTCATTTTTTTTTTTTTTATGCCAAGACTGCAATCAGATTCCTGTGAGGCAGATCCCTAACTCTGCTTTGACTCCCACTGATGCCTTCCCACTGGGAAGAGTATCCTACCCATGTAGGGCTGATTACAGGACCAGGGACAGCTCAGCATTCGGATATTTGTTACAATTGCCAATTCTTTGTTCTTCTTGACTGAAAGGATCTGGATGCAGAAGCAGCACAGAAATCCCAAGCAATAAAAAACTGTCAAAAGGCATGTAAAGCAGACTAATGTGGCAATAATTCTGTTGATAAGGGACTAAATATGAAAACAATCAATCTAAGATATGAATTTTGTTTGGTTTGCAAATAAGAATCATTAATGTAAAAGGATTTAACATTATCAGATAACTGTCATAGTTTGATTCCAGTTGCCTGGAAATTTCAGAATTTGATTCCAGCATTAAACACAGTGGTCTTTTAAGTTTTAACTTAAAAGTTGCCAGAATAATGTATCTTTTGAACAGCTGAGCTTGTAAAGGAATTGTATTTTGTGTCCAATTCAAATGCTTCTATATTCTCAGCAATTCTCTAAAAGAAAAAAATATTAAGGATTTTCAGAATGTGTTTTAACTTTAAAGCATTAGATTATTTAAGTGCTTTGATAATGCAGAGAAATCTCCACTAGAAACAGAAAAAAGAGAAAGAAACAAAGACAACTCTCTTTTAAAGTGTCTTTGGAAAGAACTGAAGACTTGAAAAGAGTAACTAATTAATAAAGGGCTTGTGAAAAGCAGGAATTCCCTTTTTTGTTAGCTAGAAAACACCACATTTCTCATCCATTTGAAACAAAAATGAATGTTTAAGTCAAATTACAATATTTCTTTGACCTCCTCTACACATTACAAGTATTGTGCAATTACCTTGAAACCAGCTACACATTGAAAGTAGCTATCATGCTGTAAACCAGCTATAAAGTAAGACCTCAAAAATACGTACAAGCTTTATAGCTGGTTGCTATCGAGCTTTAATTTGCATCTGCAGCTGGGAATCCCATCAGCTGACAGGGCTCCCAGCTGCAGGGATGCACCATGCCTAGCTGGGGCTGGAAGTCCCGCAACTGAGGGGTCTCTCATCCCTAGCGGATGCTTACTCTCGGTCCTGCAGCTGCAGGGGCTGGGTCCCCAAAGCATGGTTCCTGGTGCTGGGACCCCGCTGGGTCCTGGCAGCCGCGGTGGGTGGCTGCGATCTCCCAGCCCTGGGGGTGTGAGAAGCCTCTGGGACTGGGAGTTGGCAGGTGCCACAATCTCCGAGTCCAAGTTGAAGGTGGGAAGCATGAAGCCCACCCTGAAGGCTGGAGAACTGCAGCTGTTGTGACTCCTCCAGCCCTGGAAGTTTCACCCCTCCCAAAGCTGCTGCAGTCCCCCAGCCTCAGGGGTTTCACGCACCCCCAACACTTGGGGATCCCAGCAGCCATGATCCTGCCAGCCCTGGGGGTGTACGGGGTGTCCCTGTGGCTGGGAGCTGGCTTCCAGTTGCAGGAGCTTACTTCCTGCTGGTCCTGGGATTGGGTTCCTTTGCACCCGCAATAAGGTGTGATGGGATATAATTCACGATCCCACAATCATGCCTACTGCCATGTGTGGCATGGGAGTAGTCACGCTTGTGTGGAACATGCATTAGAACCCATTGCGTCTTTACCTGCACATGTAGAGGGAGCACTTTTTGTGTTTGCTAGTAAAATTCCTGTAAATTGAAATCACTCTAATGACCGTGTATTGCTGGAAAGGGTAGAGAAGGGCTTCATCACTGCAGAATAGATGTAAAAATATTGTGTTAATTATAACGTTAACTGAAATTCTAGCGATAATTTGCATTGACTACTGAATACAAAAAAAGCTATTTTCTATCATCCTTATCATCTCTGAGCACTTTCTAGTAGTGCATTAAATGGCTCACACATCTTTCATTCTTTCTCTATGTGGAGAAGTGTGTGTTTTTGGTTTTGTGTTTGGGTTTAGAATGTGAAATGTATTGATGAGTGTGTATGCACAAGCACATGGGTGTCTACTTATGTTAGGGAAAGTAAAAAGTGAAGTAAAAAGAATATGCCTTGCACTCGGAGGAGACACTTAGAGTAGGCACATGGGAGAAGTGCAGGGTTTGACTGCAGGCTGGGAACACTCAGAACTTCAAAAGGAAAGAGCATACCATTGAAAAGTGACCACATGGTCTGCACGATGGACATAATTTGAAATAGTTTAGATCCATCTCATCAGGACAGTCTGCCAGGTTTAAAATACCTTTGGTGTTTTGTCTGAGGTTAGCTTTAATTTCGCTGTTCAATTGTCTTGTTGCCACTCAATGTCATAGGACGGTCCATAAGTATCTAACCTAACTACAGTGAGCCTAACCATTAGGCATAACTAAGATGAGGAATTTTAAAATATATGTACTTACCTGAACATACTGAAAGTGTTTGAGGAAATGAGTAAGTACGGCCTGATACACTGACTTAGAAGCTCTCTCTTTATTCTGTGTTTTGGAGCATCCGACATAATATGGTCTTTGTCCATGTCAGAACTTCAAGGTACTATTACAATATATATAATGAAGAACAGCATGTAAAGGAGTAAGGAAGGGATGCTGTAGAGACGCTGATGCTTGCTGTTTGAGTAAACATTTGGGAAGAGCTGTATAGCCTCTTAAATAATTGTCTTTAATATTTAAATCTGGTTGTTAGCTTGGAACCCATTTCCTAAACTTATGTCAGCCTTTTCTGAACAAACGGTGTGCATTATTTTTTACCCGTTTCTGCATTTCACATTCAATGCCTGACAAGACCCGATCATTGATTAGAACATTAGAAAGTGATTGCAAATGCTGAACAGACCAAAGTTATAAGAGTCTGCTGGTGAAATTTCAGAAAGCTTTGTTAAAAAGGAAAAAAAAAAAACCCTAAAAAATGTAAGAAACCTGTGAAAAGAAAAACCTATACAAATTATATAAATGGCAACACTTTCCTCACTGACCTGCTCCTGTTCAAGTGCAAAGTTATTGGATAATTGGTTGATTAGGAGACTTTTTTTTATAAAGATCTTGATATATCCTTAACCTGGTTTCCCCATACCTCCAGAAGTTATATGAACACAATTAAAATTAAGACAGCAAGCTAAAAAAGATCAAAAGGAGGATATGCTAGGATGTGCTAGCTGACCTAAATTATCACAAGTAAGTGACTGTTTAATTAGGGATGTTGTTCTTAGGTTGTTCTTGTGATGGGTATAAATTAGCACAAAGAGTAACAAAAATCTTAATAAGTCCTTTCCCATAAGGCGTGCAACCCAATTATGCAGACCTCTGAGGCTCGGATGGTTCAGATATCTGAACAAAACCAAGAAATACTATTATTGATGATATTTCCTTCTGATCTGAATGAGCCAACCTACCTAGTACAGTTGAGCTGGCACACGTTTCTTTAGCAGTATCTTGTGGTGCTGCTCAAAGCCTCATTTTACCATTTTCTGCTCAGAGAAATTTTACTTTTAAATAAGTTAAATAATTGACGTGTTTGATTATATTCTAACCGTCCTTTTAAAGCTAAAAGATGCTCGGCTCTTCAGTTTTCTTTGAATGAAATAAACATTTGATAACATCAGTTGAAACCTCTCTGAATTCTTTCCCT
>NW_005841875.1:3476201-3495561 GCF_000455745.1 Alligator sinensis
TCCCTATTTTTTTCCCTTAGTATAGCCGCACTGTAGGGAAGGAAGAAGACAGGACTGGGGAAGGGAAATGCAACCTTTCATCTCTATTGTTATATCCCATTAGTTAGAGGCTACACAGATCAGGGCTTTACTGAGCTAGGGACTGTACAAACATAGGAAAGGACAGACTACACCACAAAGAAGTAGCAGTCATGGGTTAATAATATGTGGCCATGAACAGATGTGAAGGGGAGTTAGGTTCTTTATCCCTTACCCTGCATCCACTTCTTAAGGATTCCCTGAATGACAGCCTCTGTGATTTGGAGTACTACCCTACTGGGAGAGACTTACTGGAAAGGAAGCAGAAGGTAGAGCCCTGCCGAAACCTTTTGCATGTGTCATCCAGCAACAGAGCTTACTACGGCGAGCCGTGCCCTTTCTGTTTAAAAGATTGCAACATATTACTACCTCTTCCAAGCAGCTATGGGGCTTTGGAGCTATTGTGCCTCCTTGAGGCAGAATGCCTCATGTTCCCGGCTGTGACTAAATGCCAGTTATTCCTGTTACAAGTGACTATACTCGCCGATTCAAAAGTGAAGACATTTTCTTCTGTGGTGAAGGAGAGAAGATGGAGGTACAATAATCCCTAAAATATCACATCCAGCCCTTCAGAGGGTTTCAAAGACAAATACTGTCTGCTCTATGTAAAAGCAAATTTTCTGCATTTGAGGAACTAAAAAAAATTGCAACATATTTAGACCCATTGTAGCTTTGGAAAATGATTTTCAAAGAGAACAGTTGGGGGAAAAGTCCCCATGATTTTCAAGATCCTTTTTACCCAATAGACCTTTGATTCGAATGGACTGATTTACATATAACTAAGATGCCTACAGATCCCAGAACCGCCCCCCCCCCCAACATTAGTATTCATGTGACAGTGCAGACCACGTGCCCCTTCGCAGTCTCCAGAAGAAATATTGGATAGCATAATGGGACATGGAGTCACGAGAGTTTCTTTCTACTTATGATTCATCAGGGTCATAGTTTGATGCCAAAAGGGAAATGGAGACTCAAATCTAAACAGTCAAGTGACTTTGTCTTGCTGCTTTGCCATTTATGATTTACTTAGCGCACAGCTGCGTGACACTCGCCAACAAAGTGCAAAGCGGTGTTCCTGCAAGCTGAGGTGGGCAGACCCCCGTGCTCCCTGAAAACATTAGCGGTGTTTCCAGGGTTAGGGGCTCCCTCTCCAGAGGAGCCTATAGAATTGGGCTCTCACTTGGAAAAGCTGATATAACTAATGAAGTTTGAAGCACAGAGGTACAAAGAAAGGTGGTTGAACGTGGCAGATATTTGAGCTTCTCCCAACTCAGGACACCGAACCACAGTTTGGCTAGATAAACAAGCTCTCTGTATTTTATTTTGGAGGAGTTATAATGGGATGCGATTTGATGAATATTGAGGTAATAAGAGGTAATCTCAGCCATTTTCAGTGTAAATACAGAGACGTGTTGTTTGTTTTGATATTGCTAAAGATGATAAACTGGTTTAAAGGAATTACACACCGGTTTGAACATTTGCCCAGCACTTGAGCCACTTTGAAGGTTTAAAAAAATGTTAGTTATTTTTATTTCTTATTTTTAATTGTTGTGTGCCTCTGCACTTCCAGGACTGGATTCTGATTTCACTTACACCACTGCATCTCAACTCATGCTATCAGATCACAGCCACGTGTTTGTAGGTAAAAGAGACAATGCTATATTACAGTAACTGAGGCTATTTGGGGTACATATGAAACCTAGAAGTGTCCCAAATCCTATAAAGTAGCTTTTTGTGATATTTCCAGCCAAATTTAGGGGCCAAATTACTAAGTATCTAGGCAAAGATTACTAAATAGGACCAGTTTACTAAGTATCTAGGCACAGATTTGCAAAAATGACTAATTGTTTTTTATACTTCAATTTTGAAGGCACTAACTGAAGACAGCTTAAAGAAGTAGTGCTTAGCAGTTTGTGAAAATCGGGCATTTTAAAGATGTTTAAAATTGGTCACCCATACCTGAGAGACTGCAACTCACTGTTTGTTTCCAAACATTTGGGTATTGATCACAGCCCATTCCCCGTTGCTAGTTGATGCATGAGCTTGTTATAGCATGCAAAGTGAACTCCAAAAAGCGCAGCAGCACAAATGAAAGGAAAAGATTGCTCTATTCTTGTGGATGGTAATGGACATAGTCTTTTTATTTCCTTTGGAATTGTTCTTGATTATATCTGTGTTTGCATCCAGAGTTCTGAGCCGTTCTTTGTCTGGGGGGTAAATGTTGCATCCACGGTCTATGGAAATACTTATGAAAGGCCTGGCTATGCTTGTGATCTCTGATATACTTTGCAGAGTGTGCTGCGCTGTGACAGTACAAAACAAAAACCTATCAATAATCAAGGGATTGTGGTTAAAAAAATTAATGGCTTTAGATATAAAATTGGATCTTTGGTCTTCACTCATCCACATCAGAACTGTTTCAAAGCTATCCAAGGTAATAAAAGGCCTTGCTAAAATAAAAGACCTATCCAAGCTAATAAAAAACTTGACAGAGTTACTGTGTGTCATTTTCTAGGGAGCTGTAACTACTGTGTTATAGCCAGTTCATTGAGAACTAAGTACAGAGCCCAAACACTGACATAGCTTCCAAAGAAAAATGAGTCACGGCTGGATCAGATATATACACAAAAGTGCTGTGTTAGAGGTTAAAACCATTCTGGGAGCTGAAAGTCTTGCCTGCTCAGAAAAGGACATGGCAATGAGTTTCAATTAGAGATTGCATTCATTTGCTACAGGAACAATGAGGTTGTTTATCAAAATACAGATAAGCCATTTTATATGCAAGCAAAGCTCTGAATTATGTTAGAAAAGATGCAGCCCATGAGTAAAAACTCTTTCCTGTAACGTGGACATAAATTGTGTGCGTGTGTGTGTGTGTATGTGCGCGCGTGTGTGTGTGTGTTCACGCACATAAATGCACAAATAAACAAACACATATGGATTAAAGGAGTGATTTAACTTCTCATTTCCTTGTTCTATCAGATTTGTTTGTGAAGATGTCAGGGGCGATAATATATTATGTGGAACTAGGTGGATAATTAAGTGTGAGAAACAGTCATTGCAACTGTAAATTTCTGTTTGTGAGTCATTTGTGAGTCAATTTTGCCCGTCCTGTGATGTTTCCTATTGAGGAGCATTCACCAAATAGCTTTCAGGGATAATTTCAGCCAGTGGATTTTTCATAGTCTTTTTCCCTTTGATTATTTTCTAGCTGTTTATCATGACCAGTGATTGGTCACCTATAGATTCATAGATTGTAGAGTCGGAAGGGACCACAATGGATCATTGTGTCTGACCCCCTGCCCCTGGCAGGAAAGAGGACCGAGGTCAGATGACCCCAGCCAGGTGACTATCTAGCCTCCTCCTGAAGACCTCCAAGCTAGGTGATAGCACCACCTCTCTTGGAAGCCCATTCCAGATCCTGGCCACCCTTACTGTAAAAAAATTCTTCCTAACATCTAACTTAAATCCACTCTCAACTACTTTACACCCATTATTTCTAGTCACTCCTTGGGGCGCCTTAGTAAACAGCGCTTCCCCTATTCCCCATTGACCTCCCCTAATAAATTTATAGGCAGCCACAAGATCTCCTCTCAGCCGTCTCTTGTGAAGGCTGAAGAGATTCAGCTCTCTCAACCTCCCCCCGTAGGGTCTATCACGAAGGCCACTAATCATACGAGTGGCCCTCCTCTGGACCCTCTCGAGATTCCCCGCATCCCTCTTGAAGTGCGGTGCCCAAAACTGGACACAGTACTCCAACTGCGGCCTGACCAGTGCTGCATAGAGGGGGAGCATCACCTCCTTTGATTTATTACTCATGCACCTGCTAATGCACGACAAGGTGTGACTGGCCTTGTTGATGGCCTCGTTACACTGCCGGCTCATGTTCATCTTGGATTCAATTATGACTCCAATATCACTCTCTGCCTCCGAGCTGCTGAGAAGGACACTCCCTAACCTATAGGTGTGCTGGGGGTTCCTCTTTCCCAGGTGGAGTACCTTACATTTATCTTTATTAAATAGGCATCCTATTTGTCTCTGCCCATTGATCCAACCTGTCCAGGTCAGCCTGAATCTGCTCCCTGCCCTCCGGTGTACTAACTTTGCCCCATAACTTGGTATCATCAGCGAACTTGGAGAGGGTGCTCTCTCTCCACGCCATCATCCAAATCCCTGATGAAGGTATTGAATAATATCGGTCCAAGGACCGAACCCTGCGGGACCCCACTGCCCACCTCCCTCCAGGCCGAGAGGGAACCATCCACCACCACTATCTGGGTGCGGTCCCTAAGTCAGTTGGCCACCTGCCTGACCGTGTAGGCGTCCACTCCACAGTCTGCTATGTCACCTAGCAGTATTTCGGCTCATTGATCTGTAACTTTCTAAATGGTAGGAAATTTTGATTTGACATTCTGCTGAAAGTTGCTCATTGTACATAGTTGCCACATTGTATGATAACCCCACAAATAATCAGAGTGACCATATGTCCCAGTTCATCTAGGACAGTCCCATATTATAGTTCTGGCCAGTTGGGGAAAATTAAAACAAGTGTCCCAGGTGCGGTGTAGGGAGGCAGACTAGCACAAGCTATGAAATAGGAAGCCTTAGCAGACAGCAAAATTGCCCTAACACAGGCTGGTTTGCTTAGTGGAATGACCATTAAAAAGGGGGAGATTATTGTTAACACCTGTGAAGTCAAGAATAATGGGTCATTAATGGGTCATTGACTCCCTTAGATGCCTGAATGGTAATACCAGAGCTACACCTGCCCCTGCCTCTGCTTGAAGAAGCTTGAGGGAGCAGGGAAAGCAGTGTCCTAGATTTCACATTGTCCCATATGGTCACCCTACAAATAATAGCAAGTTGAAGTCAGGCCATTTATTTGTGAATCTGTTCCCCCCACTCAACCACTGCACCTTTTCCCAACTTGTTGTAATTTAGCACGTTAATCAGACTTTTGCCAACAAAATTGCAACTTGAAATCAGACCCAAAAGTTAAGCTCCAGTTAAACTATTGGCCAAATCTTTGTCCTTACTCAGTTTTGCTTTGGTAAAAAAATCTCCTTGAATTCAACCCAGTTTTACCTGAACAAGAGTTCAGATCTCAAATCTACTTCCCTGAACAAAAATACCAAATACAGATGAAAATGTGGGGTTACTTAAGTGGAAAGAGTAATGTCTGACTGATCGGCCACTGCCATGATTTACAGCTACCATGATTTCTGTTAGCGCTCAAGTTCTGGTCCTTTTTCCCAAAGAAATGAGAAGAGGCTAATACACCTTAAAATAAAAGTACAACAGCTGCCTATTATCATTGTGAGGTATCATCACTATGGGGAGGAGTCTCTTAGGCTGAGAACGAGGTATTTGGAGGGAAATGAAAAATGGTCCTAGGTTGAATGTGGTCTGTTGATTGGACTGAAGTGAAATCTAACTTCTCTTTTTTTCTTTAATATACACCCCCCTCCCTTTGGAAAATACTGTTTGGTTTCAGCCTTGAAGGAGAAGGGACCTGTTTCATTATGTTGGTTACTCTTGAAGATCCTTTTCCTGGTTTTGCTGTAGGTAGCTGGTTTTGTTCTTCTGGTCCTGTCTGTATGGTCATTTTGTAGTCAGCTTAGGGGGTATACAGGGTGGAGTTTAGACCTTTACAAAAAGGACTAAATTCTATTTCCCTTTATGCACCTGAAAGGCACATACGCAGCTGCATGGCAGCCATTTTGGTTATGCACACAGCTTGGGATTCAGCTCTGTGTGTGCAAGCCAGTGCACACCCACTGAGCATACTCAATAGGCCTGTGCTCTAAAGGGACAGTTGTGTGGCAAAGTAGGAGTCTTCAAGTATGCACATAAGGCTGAGTAAATGTGGACATCTTAGTTGTAGAAAAACTACAACTACCAGGCAGAGGCCCTCTCACCTGTTGGTTCAACGGTTAGAGCATTTTCCCAGGGAACAGGATACATGGGTTCTAGGCCCCCCCTTACCCAGAAAGGATTAAAGCCTATGACTTCATTAATGATGTGGACATTGATATCAGAAGTGGACTGGCCAAGTTTGCTGATGATACCAAACTTTGGGGTAAAGCATCCACACCTGAGGACAGGAGGGTGATCTAGGCTGACCTTGACAGGCTCAGGAAATGGGTGGATGAGAACCTGATGGTGTTTAACACCAAAAAAATGCAAGGTTCTCCACCTCGGGAAGAAAAAGCTGCAGCATGCTTACAGGCTTGGCAGTGCTACGGTGGCTAGTGCTATGAGCGAAAGGGACTTGGGGGTCATGACTGACCACAAGATGAACATGAGCCTTCAATGTGATGCTGCAGCTAGCAAAGGAAGCAAAATGCTGGCTTGCATCCATAGATGCTTCTTAAGCAAATCCTGGGATGTCATTCTCCCGTTGTACTCGGCCTTAGTGAGGCCGTAACTGGAGTACTGAGTCCAGTTTTGGGCTCCACAATTCAAAAAGGATGTGGAGAAGCTTGAGAGAGTGCAGAGGAGAGCCACGTGCATGATCAGAGGTCAGGAAAACAGACCTTATGATGAGAGGCTGAGAGCCATGGGACTCTTCAGCCTGGAAAAGTGCAGGCTCAGGGGTGATCTGATGGCCACCTATAAGTTTATCAGGGGTGCTTACCAGGATCTGGGGGAACATCTGTGCATCAGAGCACCCCAAGGGATGACAAGGTCGAATGGTCACAAACTCCTCCATGACCATTTCAGGCTGGACATAAGGAAGAACTTCTTTACAGTCCAAGCCCCCAAGGTCTGGCCAGCTGCCGGAGGTGGTTCAAACACCTACTTTGAACACCTTCAAGAGAAATGTGGATGTTTATTTTGCTGGTATCCGATGACCCCAGCTGACTTCCTGCCCCTGGGGTAGGGGACTGGACTCAATGATCTTCCGAGGTCTCTTCCAGCCCTAATAGCTAGGAATCTATGAAATCTATGACTCCTGCTTCCTAACAAAGTGGTTGAACTCATGGGTCACCAGCTAGGCATTGATTACTCGGACTAAAGCATAGGAATGCAAGGCATAGGCAAGATGAAACAAGTAGCCCACCCAAAAGCCCCTCTGCCCTCTGTTCCCCTTATTTTAAAAAGGTAGAAAAAATAAGAAAGAGGTGGTTTGGTAACCAGGCCAAGAAAAGAGGATCATAAGGGTAACACTATCTGGCTGCAATTATGGTTTACAATAACTCTTCACCTTCTACTCAGAGTAACCTGATCTAACAGAAGCACTAGCTATTCCTTCTGTCTGTTGAACCAACAGATTTCTTATGGAGCTAACCCACCTCCACTAGTATTGGCTGCTAGTCTCTAAGGGACTGCATTGCAGGAGTCAAAAATAAATTACCCATCAAGGTCAATGAAATTCATGGCTATATCTTACTTGCGGTGCCCTTACTTGCAAATGGTGAGGACTTGCATTATAGTTCCATTTACCTCTGTGAAACTATTTGTAAGAGTAAAGGCAATACGATCTCCCTTTGGGAGTACATTACTGATCAGCTTCTAGTCATTTTTGGTTCTTGGCTATTGTTTTTGCACTACTCTTAGTGATGTCCAGAGGGCCACACTAAAGCAAGAAATGTGGAGACAGCTTTTCATTGTTACAGAAGCAAAAGAGAAAGTTGTTACTTAAGCAGTGCTGAGCTGATGATGGCTTAGTGAAGCTAATGTTTATCCCTGAAGATAAATGATTTTGGTAAGATGAAATCAGCCAATTTTTTACCCATCCAACTGTGTAGGCATCAATGCCACAGTTGCTTAATTTATTGATGAGGATGGAGTGAGAGACAGCTTCAAAGGCCTTCTTAAAGTCTAGAAAGACTATGTCCATGGTGACACCATCATCCAAGGATTTAGTTACTTGGTCATAAAAGGCAATCAGGTTGGTCAGGCAGGACCTGCCTTTGATGAACCCATGCTGATTGCCCCTGAGCATGATCTCCCCTGCAGCCCCCCCACAGATGTGCTCCTTGATGATTCTCTCTAAGATCTTCCCGAGCACCGAGGTGAGGCTTACAGGCCTATAGTTACTTGGGTCCTCCTTCCTCCCTTTCTTGAAAATTGGGACCACATTAGCCAGTTTCCAATCCCCCAGCATCTGGCCAGATGACCATGAATGCTCATACAGCTGGGCCAAGGGCTCCACGATGACCCCTGCCAGCTCCCTCAACACCCTTGGGTGGAGGGCATCTGGACCTGCAGATTTAAAAATGTCTAGCCCTTCCAGAAAATCCCTAACTACATCTGCGCTGACTGAAGGCCTGACAGAGCTATCCCCAAGATTGTCCCTACCTCTGGTAGGTGGGATATCCCAGTCCCTGATCAAGAAAACCGAGGCAAAGAAACTGTTAAAAATATCAGCTTTCTTGTCTGGCGTAGCCACAAGATTACCGTTTGCATCTTGCAGGGACCCTACGTTGCCTGGTGCCCTCTTCTTGCTCCCAATGTACTTGAAAAAGGACTTTTTATGTCCTTAAACCTGGACACTAGCTGAGTTCCATCTCTGCCTTGGCCTTCCTAATAGCCCTCCTACACTCATGGCCGAGGAAGAGTACTCCTCCTTGGTGAGTACCTTCCACTGTTTCTATATATATACCTTGAGGTATATAGAAAAAACATTTAAAGCTGTGTCTATGTCTGAATCTCCGAATCTTTCTAAATTGATTCGGAGGGTTCTGATTTGATTTGGAGAGATTAAAGGGTCTTCTGATTCGATTTGGATTTGGAGGTTCGGCCACCGAATTGGCCCAAATCTCTGCCAAATCAAATCAGTGACCAAAGCTTCGCACAGCCCTACCAGACAGCTACTACTCTTCAAGATAATGCTCAGCCCTTAGCAGGCTACTTGTTTCAGAAGAGGCAACAGTATAATTCTCACCCCTGCATTCCTAGTTCAGACCTGGGACAGAAATAAAAATGAACATTTGCTGGCATGTGCAGGCCAGCTGTGGAGTCATTCTAGTTAACTGCAAATAAAAGCCAGTGTTGTGTATGAGCATGCCACTAAGTCAGCCTTGGAGGTGACTGCCTCATGAGTCACTGTATTGAGAAATTGTATGTGATCATATAACTAAAGACAGGATCATAATGCATCCATGGAAGGAGAGGGCACAGAGGAAAAAAATACCACTGATGTGTGAAAAGGCTGACTTGAGGACATTGCAGCAGCATAGAGAGCCCTGGTCTGGGAACCTAAGGCTAGCTAAAAATAGTCAGAGACAATGTTTGATTTGCAAAGCTCTGAGGAGAGCGAAAGTCTTAGGAAGGTACTACTCTAGGAGAAGACAAGAAATGATAGATATAACTGAATGTGACAGTAAAAATGTCAACCTGAGAAACAGAATTCAAGAGCAAACATCATTGAGTTTTCATGTTAAGGTGTGTGTTTGCTAGATATGTCTCAAATATTTATGGAATCTCCATTTCTTTGCCTCCCTTGCTGAAAACAAGACTTCTAGTGCCGATTCAACTAAATTACATTCATTTCAATAATATTGTTGCATGGTAACACCTAATATTGAATCTGCTAGGCCAAGACCTGCTACCACTGAATTCAATGGAAGGTTCATCGTTGGTTTCAATAGGACTGGTAGCTGATTAAATGTAAATTATGTCTGCAGAAGAACCTAAGAAGTAGCTGCCTGATCCAAGGTGACTGTATAATCTGCATTGTATAATCAGCCAAAGGTTTGGTTTGAGTGGGTGATTGCTCAGTTACTTCAGTGGTCTTAGCATACTTCATATTTTCTCCATTATTTCCTCTGTGAAGATCAGAAAGCACCTGAAAGATTAAAGAAAGACCGTGCCTCATAAAATTGTTATTGCTATTGACTTGCAAAGGATTTGATTACAGTGAATTGGCAGGGAAGAGATTTAATGCTCTTATGACACTTATGTCCAGGGAGTAATTCTAAACAGGAAGAAACGCAGATGCATGTTCCTTTGCTGTGCAAGGAACCAAAGTTGATGCTTAATAGATAGCACAAAAAGTAAGAACAATTAATATCAATAGTGTTAGAGCAGAAATTGTTTGAATTAGGGGAAATTCAGCTAAACGAGTAACAAATTTACAGGAAAAACATAACTCCTTAAGGAGTTCTTGCAGAAACATCTTATCAATAGCTATTACAAATAAGTGACCACAAGGTGAAATAATGGAAAACCAATGCTGGTAAAATGTCCTGGGCTAGATCCCACAATGCCATGTAACTTTCTAATCGTTGAATGTTTACACCTTAAACATAGGATCTCTTCTTCTGGCTCAAATCAGACTTTCAAACAGGCAATCTGACATGTTTCCCGCTTTTCTCATTCCAGTCTTCAATATTGGCCTTTCATCTCTCCCTATGTTTTACTTTGGCTGGTGTTTTCTAAGCCCATTGTGCTCTGCTGGTTCGGACCAGACCGACTGAAGAATGACTTGCAATGCAGCTAAGTAGCTGTTCACAGGAAATAATAAGGCCTAATGATAGTCAAAGCAGAAATGCTGTATAGCACAGATAGGTAGAAGACAGCATTATGAAGCAAAAGGTGTCATCATCTATTGTGTTTAGCTAATGGCTTCTTGTGTTTTCATCTTTGTAGTCATAAGTGAGTTGCTTTATTGACAGGGTATTTTCAAACTGTAATGTATGTGCATGTACATGCACAAGTAACACTTGTACAAGGCACGCAAAGTATGGGCTCAATCCCTCCACGTGTCACCTGTGTTAGGCATTTGAGTGTGCCAGTTCTTGTAGCATCTATGCAGCACTGAGACCAGTAAAACGTGCAGGGCTTTATACCTTTCCAGAAGTGCTAAATAGCTGGGGGGCTTTGGATTCTTTTGATCAAATCTGGAAGTTCACAACTTTATTCCCCCTAGAGAACAGTTGTAGCAAAATTCAGTCTTCTCTGGTGGCTGACATAATAGACTAACAGCCAAGGGCATATCTTCTTACCTTTCTGATGGAATTTTTTGTTTTCTCCTCTTTCATTAATTCAGAGCTAAGAAGGAGGGGGAGGTGATGTTCTGCTTCAATACAACCCGTAACATCTTTCTGGTAGGTATTAAGACATGCACTCCAAGCCGATTAGCACAAAGGAAACAATGAGAATGGCTGTTATAATTAATTTATAAGCAGAAGGAAAGTTCAGAGGAAAAGTGGCTTCTCCTGTGGATATATGTGCTTATAACGTGTCTGGTGGCCATGACATTTGCCTTTCTTCTTTCTGATAATATATATATATATTCCTAAAATAGATCGTAATCCAGCTGGGAAATCTCTTTTTTTCCATAACCATTTATAACTATTGAAAGTGTAGTACAGCAAGAACTTATTTCTGCAGCCATGACCAAAAAATAAGAATAACTTTTCAGCATTACTGTATATCAATAGCCAATTATTTTTGTATGGATGGGTTCTGGCTGGCTGCTAATGGACTGACTAAATAAGATAACTCTTCCAGGAAAGAAACCATCATTTCAAAGATGGAGAAGCTGGCCCATTTAATTTGGAGGCATTACAAAAAATTACACCTCTCACCTTTAAAAGCTGTAAATGATCAAGGTCCCGTGCTAAATCATTTGATCTATGAACTGAGCCGTTCTAGCTACTGCTATTTTGTAAGAGGTGGGCTTTTTGTAGCACTAATGCTCCATCTAGATCTTGTTGCATAATTTTTCTTAAATACCTACATTCTCTCAGCGAGTACATGCCTCCCAGTCTTTCTTCCAGCCCTCTCACTGAACAGGGAATTGAGAGAGTGTGTGACCTGTTCTTCCTTGCTCATGCATTTCCTTTAGGCTTGCATGCTCGCTCATTTTGCTATGCGCAGGCTAAATGTAGCAGATACGTGGCTACCTGAGACAGAAGGTTTCGAGAACTTCTTGAAAGCACATAAAACAGATGTAGACTAGACCAGCAACGAGTTCAGACTGCTATTTTTTGCTAAACTGTTTTGGTACTCTATCTATTGCCTTGTTTCATGCATTTCTTGCACCCTCCCTGATATTTAAACTATCTGGGATAGGGACAATGGAGCCTGAACTCTTGATTAGGCTTCCAAAATGTTGGCTTAAAAGCTATCAATAATGAAGACACAAGATGAGGCTATGCAATGTAACAATCATCATCTTAAGCTTTTGTGTGAAAATAAGCTTAAAAGCTTGAATGCACTTGTATGTAGGCACCAAGATATTCTCTCACTGGATTTTAATATAAAAACCACCATTTCAGAAAACTAATTAGTAAACATATTTTTGTAAGTGTTTGCATGTCAAAGTCTTGTCCTGTTTGCATATTCACGGTTCCCGTTGACTTCAGTGGCAATCCTCTCATATAGCAAGGGAGAGAAACTGGCTCATAAACTTAGAAACAAATGAAACCTGAGGGAAGTAGGTGTCATTCCGGCTGAAATGAGTTCACCAATGTATGTAACATCTATTTACACCGCTCCCAAACTTCACCTTATGTGTTTTGGTTTTAGAGGGGAATGAAAGGAGAGTTACTGAAAAGTCTGAATGTCCCACATCTGTTTTAATTAATGTATTTTAAGCTATTTATAATGAACCGTTCAGACTGTCTCCTGTTCAACAACAGACTAGCTGTACTGACAGCTTCTAAGTACATAAGAAATGTATCTTGGGTTCTGTGACATTTTATATTCCAAACTTTGCCCAGTGGCTGATGGTTTCTTCCTCAAAGTGACATATTGATTGTAGGTACATGTAGGGTGAGTATGATTGTGTTCAGTATTTTGAGCTCATCATCTGTTATCCCATTCTTATTGTCATCCTAGGCCCAGACAGTATCAAATTGGAAGCAGTAGTGTAGAAAATTACAAACAAATCAAAAAAGACTACAGCTGTGAAATGAATCAAGCCACCGTTTCTACATTTAGTATTTCCTTTGGTATAAAACATCTTTTAAATTTTTTTTAGAGGGGTGGGAGGAGGGGGGCATGCAGCTATCAAAACAAGAATGCAGCATGGTAATTACTGTTACACACTAGACTGCAGTCAGGTCATTCAGTGCAACCAGAATGTAGTAGCAAAGAATTTCTCAAATCTGTTATGATTTACTAAGGCACGCCCCTCCCCCCCCCCCCCAAAAAAAAAATAGGGGGCAAAATTATCCAATATAGCATTTAGCTCATCACCACTCCACTAGCATAATATGACCCTAAGCCGTTTTAACCACCTGAGAAAGCATCAATGATGCGTCAGCTGCAGTAGCATATAGCTGGGGTAAAGCCTTATATCTTACAAAGCCTTCCACCTGCTGGCATAATAGGTATAAAGAGGTGTGGGCAGTAGAAACAAGGGCATGGACAGAAAGGAAATGGAAGAGTTTCCATACAGTGGTTGAGTTTTTGACTGTATTTTGGTCCCTCCAAGCTTTTGCATTCGACATGAAGTGAGAAAATATACTCAGAGTAGCAATATACTTAGAACAGTTTAATTATGAGCTGTAACCCATTTTCACATAGCGTCTCCTGCCTGGTGTCTGTATAGGTCGTCTGAACCCAGGAACCGACCCAAAGTGTGTGTGTTTGTATCTAGGTGAGCAACTTAAATTTAAAGGGGATACCAATGCTAATTCTTCTGGAACATGTATGCAAAGCTGACACAATCCCTAAGAGCTTGAGGCTGATATGAAGCATGTTCCTCCTTATTAATTTATGACCAAAAGGATAATGGAAAGATGGCAAATTTCAAGTTGACATAAAAGTGAGAGATGTATAGTTGGCATGGATAATTTTATGCGCTGTCAAAGTGAAAAGGCTTAGCTAAATGTATGTAGGCAAAGATACACACTGTCATCTTAATAAGCAATTAAAAGGTGGGCTCTTAATAATTGAATCATGTCTCTTGTCACAATTGTATTTGTTTAAAATATGTCTGATTCTGTTTGAATATAGTTTTGAGTTTCTCTTTTAATCAGCACTGATTCAAATTCTGGTTCTAATCACTGAAAATGACAATCATCCCTCTATCAGTTGCTTCCTCAGCTTCTGCCTTCTGTAGTGAAGAAAATGGTCTGGAAAACCTCAATTTCAGTTACCTAATTTGTAGGATTTGGGATATGGGAATGGAGAGGGGAGAGATGACTTTCTGTATTTTAAAATTAAATTTTCAAATAAGGGAACGTTGTCTACCTCTACTTGTGCACATTTACGAGCATCTTGAAATTACTTATTTATTTACGTTAGCTTCTTTTTATAGTCTCGTGTCAGTGAAAATTGGGGAATCTTGTCTGCGTTCATCATGTTACTGCTTAGTAAAAGCGTGGCTCTTCCAGTAAGAGAGTCCTGTCTGTTCTTTGAAATACTAGTTACATCAACTACTGCAGTGACCCTCCATGGAGTCCATTGTGTCCTTTGTAGCTTCTGAGTCTACATTTCCATTCCTGTGCTTAAACTATCCCGTCAAGTTCTTAAGTGACCCAGGTCATAGATGAAATAGACTTGGAGGACTTTTGTGTGTAAAGAAAGGTATATGCTATAGTTTAATTAAAGAACTGAGAGTTTGTAAATTTTAATGCAATGGTGATTCAATTTCAGTTTGCCCTGTTGGGGAAAAAATACCTTCATTTGCAGTAAGACCACTTGCTATCACTTTGGCAATGTTAACACAGCCTTAAAGCAATATCAAATTATACTAACATCTACTTTAAGGCTTTGTAACCATGCTGAAGTGGTATAAAGTGGCCTTACTATGAATAAGAATCGGGCCTAAAATATTTCTTAAAGTTCTGAACTCTAATGTGAGGATCAGGATTCGGGGAGCTGGGGAAACTGGTTTTGGAGCCCCTTAAAAATGACGTCTTGTTTGGAGAAATTAAATCTTTTTAATCCTTAATTTAATGTGAATAGGACTCAGAACTTCTTTGTATCCCTCCAGTAGTCTAAGCCAATCCCTTTTCTTAGTCTCAAGATGGGTGCCCATCTTTATTTTGAACGTCACTGCTGTGCTACTTGCAGTTTCCACTCGTACGGGTTTCCAGAGAGCTTTCATTTGGCTTTTTGTTTTCAACACATTTTCATTCTGAATATATGGCTTGTTCCCAGCTTCCCTGAGCTGGCTTCAGTTCTGCATTACAACTCATTATCCAATCTTTGTCTGATAAGGAATTGCAGTGTTTCACTTCTCTGTTTCTTGGCACTTGGAATCTTCCTATTCCCAGAGTTTGATCTAAAAATCATTCCTTTTTCTTTTCCTTTCTGGTATAATCATGGTTTTATTTCTGTGGTATGAAGGGTTCCTTCCATGCCTAGTTTAATTCTATACAGCAATTATTTTGCTTCAAACTCATCTAACCCTGAACATCAGGAACTTATTCTTTTTTCTTTGCTGACAAACTGCACCAGGTAGTGGTTTCTTTCTTCCACCCCATGTTTGACAGTAATTTTCTTTGCTAGTACATGTAAGCTGTGAGAACCAGTATAAAGTATCCTGGGGCACGTTAGAGCTATGAAGATGCATAGCACCTTTTCCACAGAATCTAATGTAGAAAACCTCAGAATACATCTTAGTCGTGCCGGTTGTTGTTGGTTCACTGGAAACTCTATTCACATGGTAGTTTAAAAGTAGGAAGGGGGAGATACCAGTGTATTTGAGGGGAACAGAAGGGCTTTTCAGCAGCTTGAGGATGGGCTGCTAAGCAGTAGTGTTTTCTTTATAAATACTATTTTGAAAATGGTAAAATACACCGAAGGTCAAATGTCTACATTTATACTGTTCAGAGATAAGTGGTACACCCTGATTTGCCATGGAAATTAATAAAAACTAGGGTGCTCAGCACCTTTTGAGAATTTGGCTATAGGTATGCAATGCCATGGCAAGCAAGTTTGGCGCTCAGGGCAAAGCCTGCAGCAGCAGCCTGCCCTCGCCCTGTGCACAGATTCGTTCCCCCCTCCGCTTGTCTGGGAGTGCATGCAGCAGCGGGAGCCGCCCTTTCCCCATCCCCATGACCCACCAAACAGGCTGCTCGTGGCTCCATCCTATGCCCCACCCCAGCTGGGCAGCACCCATTGGTGCCCCTTCACTTGGGCGCCCGGGGTGGTCGCCCCACTTGCCCCAACCTTGCTATGGCACTGTATGTATGTGCTTAAATATGAAGTTAGATGCCTAAACTTAGGCATCTGAATTTCAAAATATCAGTCTTTGTCTTTTTCAAGGACATGGAACTTCCATGGAGAAGTCTGTGATCCTGCTTTTTTTAAATGGCCAACATCTTTCATGTTTGTTGCGAGTAAAATTATATTTTTGTGCAGTGAATGGTTTAAAGTGACGGATGTATGATTCAGCTTCTTAGGAACTGTGCTTCCCCTTTGAAAGGGCACTGGGTACCATTACTTCTACTACCATGGTAGAGCATGATGGAAGGACTTGCTTTTATTGCTGAACTGCTGTCAAGTAATTAACAGTCCCACCCAACTAAATGCCTGTAGTTGCAGGAAGTGGTTCCCTAGCCAATTTTACCAATGTTATTCCTTCTCTCCTGCACCCCAGAATGAACTGAAATTCAGTACGTTTTAATATTTTTAGATGCTAGCAAAACTGCAAAGCCACCAGCCTTCCATACGTGAAATCCCCAAGGCCTCCACGTTTCCCTCCAACTTCCTGGCTGCAGCTGCCTCACGGATATCCACTGAGTGAATCTTCCCCATTATGGAGAGGGGCACGGTAGGAAAGGTAACCTCTGTATTTCTGGTCTCCTATTAAACTGCGTGCAGAAATGCCAAGCCTCTCCCATCTGAGGAGTGGTTGCATCTTGACGTGGACCTGCCCAGTTCCTGTACCAACCTCTCCCCCCTTCACAAATCCCAGCCCCACTGCAGGCATCCTGCAGTGATCCAGAAGGGGCCAGACTTTACCAACTGCAGCCCATGAGCGACCTCTACACAGGATAGGGGCAAGGGAGGGGGAAGGTCCTCTCTGCAGGAAGGGAGGAAGCCAGAGATTTGGGACCAACTCGCACGGACAGGCCAGCTGATACAGGTCTGAAGTAATAACACGAAGATAAGTTTGCTTGTGGGGTAAAAATGAAAACCTAGCTATATGGACATACTACAGTGTGAAGCCGGGCACCTAAAATTAGGCATCTGGGGTCTCTATACACGTGTTTGGGGGTGGGGATGGGCCATTTTGATTAGAGCAGTTCTCCAACAGCCACTCTAATTGAAATGGCTCACCATCTTGGATGGTAAGCTCCCTGTGTTTTAAAATGGCCATGGGGGAGCTTTAACTAAAGTTCATTCAACAAGCTTTAGTTAAGATGCCCCTGTAACATGCGGTTGCAGGGAGTGGGGGAGAGCTTAATACACATGACAGCGAGGCCGTGCTGGAGTGCTCTAGTTCGAATGCAGAGCAGACTCAATTAATCCAACGCGTTCTAATTAGGACACGAACCAGCACTTCTATAGGCAGCCTTTGGTTTCAAAATATCAGTCTTCATCTTTCAAGGATATGGAACGTGCATCGGAGAGGCTGTGATCCTGCTCATTTTAAAGGGCCAGCAAGCATCTTTCATTTGTGGTCTGAAGGGACAGGTACTGTGAGTGGGAGGACTGAGAAGAAGCAAGGTCTGACATGCCAGGCTGTTGGGTTGTTGGTGTTTTTATGAGGCTACGCCTTCCTTTGGTTTTCATTACTTGGCATCTGTTTCGCTATGACCTCTTGCCACAGCCACCATGGATACACTTAAACTCTGATCTGATTATGTAAAATGAGCAAATTGTGCCTACTGCCACAAACATGCTATTTAAAATATCACCCACATAAGCTGTTTTTGCAAAGCAACATGATTTTTCCCTCCACTGGGTGCATGCATATATGTATGCAGATATTTTAAATATAATAACTACTAGTGCCACTTGTTTTTATTCAGTCTTTAGGATTAAGGGAGGAGTTGTTTAATATTTCTAACCGATGGATGGTGTAGGTAGTTTGAAGAGTGTTTTCATTAAATAAATAATACTTATAAGCGGCAGAGTTTGTTTGGGTTTGTTTTTTTTCCTTTAGAAAATGGAAAAGGGTTGTCTTGGCAGCTATTATTTCTTATTTCCCCCTCAGGATAGAGAAGATCTCACTGAAGATATTATTTTCCCTAGTAAGATTTTAGCTTTCAGATTTCTTTTCTTAGCCCTTGTAAACTCATGGTTCAGCTGTAAAGTATTCATTCATTTCTTCCATTTACAAAGTTTTCCTTGTCCGCCTTTGGATCACTTTGCAAAGACCTGTTTTATATTGCACATGAAGAATTCACTGTCAATACTGCCTACCTCTTATATTTGTGATGTCTTATCCAAACTCCAAATCTTCAGTTTCAGATGTTTCTCATTATAAGTCTGGGAAAACCAGAGGAAATAAAAATTCACATGAACCTGTGTGTACAGCTAGACCTGGGCATCCTTTTCCTTTATTTTTCAGGTGCTGGAAAATGTTGGTAATTTTTTTAACTATCAGCTTCTGGCCAGAATTAAGCATTGAGAAGGTGGGGTGCCTTTTAGAAAATGTATCCTCACAGAAATTTTTGCCAAGGATAAAAAAAAGTCTCAATCTCATGTAAGGACCTGTCTTGCAAGATTTAGCTTAGTATTGTAACTCAAAGTTTTCCTAAGCAGCTAGATTCTCTTCCAAAATGGAGTCCAATTTCTGGAGAATTGTCAATTCCTCGTTCTGTTAAACTCCTATTCCAGGACATCCTGTCCTATTTCCATTAATTCTATGACACCTCCCGCTTTAAGTTAATTGAAGTGAATTCAACCCTTGAAGTCTCTCCTAGGCAAGAATATAGGAATTGTCATGTAGCATCAGATTGGTTGTTCATTTATTCTAATACTCTGCTTTTGCTTCGGTCACCGATTCGATTTGGAGGAGATTCAGCCCGATTCGGGGGCTGAATCTCCAAATCTGAATTGAGTCGGGAGACCCATTAAGAGCTCTGAATTGATTTGAAGTATCCAAATCAATTCAGAAAAGGTTCGAAGATTTGGATTGGCTGGGGAGAGGCAGGCACAGCCAGGTGGCTGCAGGTTCTCCTGTGGTTCCTCCAGCTGTGCCTGCCTCTCTCTGGGTGTGGGGAGCCACGGGGGAAGCCCCCATGGCTGCCCTGCCTGGGCCCAGCCTCCTGGCACTTAAAAAAAAAAAATGCCCTGCACTCACTGGCAGCAGCAGTCACCCGGAGCCCAACAGTGCTCAGCCCCAGTGGCCCCAGTTCCCAGACAGTGCGCAGCACCTTGCTGAGATGCACTGCACCCCTGCTATGTGGTGGGTGGGACATTC
>NW_005841875.1:3495592-3520371 GCF_000455745.1 Alligator sinensis
AGGAGGCGGGTTCTGCCATGAGTGCCCAGAGGCCCTGATTGCCACTGCTGTAGCCGGTGAGTGCGTAGCTTTTTAAAATAATTTTTTTTTTTTTAAGTGCCGGGAGGCTGGGGCCATGCAGGGCAGCCATGGGGGTTCCCCACCCGGGAAGAGGCAGGCACAGCAGGAGGAGCCATGAGAGAACCTGCAGCTGCCTGGTTGTGCCTGCCTCTCCCCAGCTGATCCGAATCACCGAATCTCTCCGAATCAGTGCTGAGTCTTTCAAAGCCGATTTGGCTGAATTGAATGGGGACAGTGATTCAAATCACCAAAACAAATCACTATCCTCTGAAGTGGCTGAATCCGAAATGTATACTTCCCTATTCACACAGGCCTAATCTGTAGGTTGGTATATATTTCTCACCTACATGTCTAATCATAACTTTAAAAATGCTATTAGCTGCAGTGATACCGTATTCTAAGTATATATATTTGTTTTTTCCCCCAAACATTTAAAAACATTCTTAGTGAGGAGGAGAAAGAATATAATTTTAGAGATTGGATTCCTGACAACCATGGACATGTAATTTTAGTTGTCTCAAAGTGAGAAACATTTCACAAAGTGTCACAATTCCATGTTGAACAGTTCTATTACCCTGCCTCTCATTTCTCCATTTCCCCTCCCCAAGAATTACTTACCTTCCCACTGGTTTGGATCAACAGCTATTTTTAATATTAAATCATGCAGAAGTTTAAATCTACCTTGGCACAAAAAATGTGCCTGGAGCAATAGCAAACTTGATTTTACAAAAGGAAAATGGTCTAAATGTAAAAATAGCAATTACAGATGGTCAAAAATATTGAAGCTCTTGGTGAAAGACTGAAAATTGAAATCCTTGGACTCTTATGTGCTACTGAAGTGGTTTATGGGAGTTATATTTTAGACGCCTATTGCACCCACTTAACTGTATACATCCTCTGTTCTGGCCACACCACCCCTGATGCATGAGCAAATGGAGGTAGTATATGATGGGAGATGAGATGAAGTCTAATTGGGTGAAGGAAAGAGAATAGGAATGTGAGACCATGAGCCCTGCCACCCATTCAAATAAAAGCTAGATGGAAACCAGCTATGAAATTGTTACACATTTTCAGCACTAACTGGTTTCCAGCTGCTTGGTTCTTTTTATAGCTCAATGGTCATTTTTATCTCATGATAATTACTTTGCACATGTGATTGGTCTAAATTTACTGCACGATTAGCCAGTTAATTGTGTAATATATTGAATGTGTAGCAGGGGCCATTGTGACAGCATTTCAGATTTTGAGTATTTTCATTTTCAACCCAAAGCTGAGAACCTGTTATAGTTTTCAACAAAAATCAATTTTCTGTTAGAATCAAACTTTTTTTTGTAAAATATTGTTCAGTCAGAACTTTAGTTTTCCATTAAAAATGTCAGAAAAAAAATTCTATATACACTTGAGCAGAGGAGGATTGCAAACAAAAGAATGAGAAAATTTTGGATACAGCTAATGGTGAGTGGCTGTGCACCCAAGGTCTGAGGACAAATGTGGCTTGCTGTAATAAATTACATGCACTTAACATAAGGAGGCTTGACTTGGTTTTAACTAGATAGGAAGAGCTTGAATACCTCTAAGGTTTAAAGTTAAATCTAGATTTTGTAGCCCTGGTCCTTCTCTAACCTAGATCTAGTTTTAAAGAATTTTTACATAAGGCTCTACCATCCTCCTCTGGCTCATAAATCCTGTTTCTTACTCAAACAAGCCCCACAATGTCTCTTTCCCAGACTGATGTTTTGATGGAAAGAGAGCACCAGTGACCAGGTCCTTACCCAATGCCATTTAGAGGTATAATGCCTCCTCTTCTCCTGAGCACATGCTGTTGCCTCTTCAGAGCAGGACAGCCATTCAAAGAAATCCTATTTAGCCCTGATTGTGTCAAAACCTAATAATCCAACTCAAAAGTCTAAGCAGTCATCGCATGATAGTGCATTGACATCATAAGAAGTGTGCCCTGTCTCAGCTGCAAACAGGGTAGGAATACTGAATTTTTATAGTAGCTCTACAGAGTGTGTGTATAGAGTTCAGAGTATGTTGAATCTAGTGATGACTATTTCACATAGCTCTAGGGTTAACCTACTTCAGATTCCAGCATCTTCTCAGAGGATTTCTCTCTAAGCATCGTTTGCTGCTAATAAATTTTCCACCTTTTCCTTAGGAATTAGAGCAGCTCCTTTAGCTTTCTGCCAGGGAGTCCCAGTCCTCCTCATTAAGCAATGCAGCTGTTGGTCTTCCTAATCCCACTAACTCAGTATTATTTCTTATCCTGTAGACCTTAAAATTTGTAATCTTGAATCTGGAGCTGTGTCAATGGGGACTTGCTTTGGAAACCAAGTAGAGGAACAATGGTACCCTTACACAGCAGCCAAAATCAGTCTGAAGCTAAACTATGGGGAACCTAATACCAATGAATTAATGAAAGTTACCTCTGTGCTTTGCCCAGTCATTTAGATGGGATTTGAAAACTGAAGTTCAGGTTAGGTTCTGACCCTGGCTTCACCATATGATCTGTTTGCTCATCGGTGAATTGAAGATAAGGTAATGACCGTTTTGACATGCTTTGAGATCTCAGGAAATGCTCTACATAGAAGCTTATTACTTTTGGTGAGCAGACAAATCAATCTCTCAATGCATTTTGTCCTTGGTGCTTGTTTGCTTAACTCCTGCCGCTTGCCTGCCAAGCAACCCTTTACCGCAATCCTCATTGCTCTGGCTAAGCTAATCAAAGGTCATAAAAATGCCCTCCTGATGAACTGAGATTAAGAGCAGCCACTCACAGCATAGTCCCCATAGTTTAACCCCAGAGCTTGTCTCGAGTCATTTCTTGACTCAAAGCTGGACGTGAAAAGGGCATTTTTGTCTCAGGAGGCTGATTTGCCTTGGCTCTGCACTTTGTGTAGTTTATTTAGACTAGGGCAAAGTGGGTGCACTAATTTGATTGTACCAGTGTCTTACAGACCCATTGACATGGTCTGAAGGGCCACAAGATGCAGGGAATGCACACTTAGGTCCACCATGAACATACCAGCTTGAATGACATGACTTTTCAACCAGCAGGAGATGGCAACATGACAGTGGTTACTGAGATGTCAAACTTTATTACCAGCCCTTTTTTAGCACTGTGTCCATGTGCTTTGCAAGCAGCAGTGAATCAAGCCTGAGGACACTAAAAGGAATGGGATTACCCCCACTTTACAGGTAGGAAAATTGAGGCACATGGGCATTGCAAACTTTATTACCAGCCCCTTTTTAACATTGTGTCCATTGCTTTGCAAGCAGCAGTGAATCAAGCCTGAGGACACTAAAAGGAATGGGATTACCCCCACTTTACAGGTAGGAAAATTGAGGCACATGGGCATTGCAAACTTTATTACCAGCCCCTTTTTAACATTGTGTCCATTGCTTTGCAAGCAGCAGTGAATCAAGCCTGAGGACACTAAAAGGAATGGGATTACCCCCACTTTACAGGTAGGAAAATTGAGGCACAGAGAGGGGGAAGTGGTTTGCTGAAGGTCACTTCGGCTGTCACTTCCCAGCCCTGCCCTTGAGCTTCCCTAGTGATAAGGAGGAGGAGACAGCTGGAGGATGGGCATTTACCTTTACCCATACCTAGAAAAACAGCAGCATCTCACTCTGGTAATTGCTACTATGCTGCTGACAAATCCCCTGTCTAGCTGGAGTTGCAGCTCTCCAAGCCCCTCGTCCCTGCCCTTCCCCACCCTACCTGCCCCTCCTGGAGAGGGAGAGCTCATCTGGGTGTCTGGGACTCACTCCTCCCAGCTCTGCTCCGAGCCGCACAGGTGTCAGCTATTGGGTAGAATATGCAAATGATCCGGTGACGTCAGGCAGCCCTGGTCCAGACAGCAGAAATAGGGCAGGATTCAGCAAGCCGCGTTTACACCCCATAGCTCCTGGATTGCGACTGAAACCTCCCCCACGACTGTGTTGTTGTGCTCTTGGGTTGTTTTTTTTTTTTAATTTCCCATGATTTTTTTTTTTTCTTTCTCCCCTCCTTCAGTGTCCAGCCTTTCATGATCGCCTCCCCTCTTCCCCCGGCGCTCCTGCAGACTTCTCTCTCCTCCTTTCCCCATAAAGAGCTTTTGTGCTTTTTGTTTTTAAACCCCCAAAGCCAAAAAACAACCCCAAACCCCCACCAAAAAGTCTGACATCTTTTTTTCTTCTTCTTCTTCTTCCAGTTGCTACATGCTTTAAACTGTGCTCACTTTGTGCCCCTGGGATACTACAGGTAAGTAACAGGAGACAAGCCAGGGGTGGGGGGTGGGAGGTGGAAGGGGGGGGGTAGATGGATAGTCTTTTTTTATCCCCCCTCCCCAGAGCAAGGTTAATGTATGAATGCTGTGATTTTTTATTTTTTATTTTTGCAATGCTCTTCATTTCCTTCTAGTTTCAAGCCACATGCAGGCTCGCAGGGTGCTTGCTGATCACGGTGGCATTAAATCAGACTCACTTAATGATGAGTGACAAGAGTTTGCAACATTCACTGAACAGATGGGAGCCGCGGATGCACCGGGCGATTTGTGCTCCTGGATGCAGGGGAAGGGCTGCGGCGGGAGCGGGGGGAAGCAGCAGCAGCTCCGGAGACGCCAGACTTTAGTCCTGACCCAGCGTCCTAGACCCGGGATTGCTGAGCCCGGGGCTGTCTCCGGAGACCTGGCGGGGGCTGCAGTGCCCCCGGCTCCCCGGAGAAGTGGCGAGCTCTCCCCGCGGTCCTCAGGCGGGTCTTGATCGTGGGCTTGGGGGAAGCAACACCGGAGGCTGTGCGGGGAGAAAGATGAGCAGCCGCTATAGCTTCTGACACTTCATTTATGTGTGTGTGTGTGTGTGTGTGTGTGTGTGTGTGCAAAAGCTGCTTATCCAGACGTTTCTCCCCCTGGTTGTGCCCTTGCTCCTGATCAGGTTTACAAGTTTGAACGTGTTACAGTAACTGCAGAGGCAGCAGAGCTGCGATGAGCAGGGAGAGCTGGCTTCTCCACCGGCCAAACCAGCAAAGCCCGAAGCGCTGCTTATAAAAATACCCTGCGGTGCAATGGCTCTCTCTCCCCTGCCCCTTCTTCAGGAGCTCCCTGGCCCCTTTGGGGAGCTCAGGGCATGGGGATCGCTCTCTCCCTCTTCTCAGATGACCCTCAGTTTAGCAGCCAGACTTTTTTTTTTTTTTTAATTTGCCAGGCAGCAGGGGCTGGAGCAGGCGGCAGCCCGGCTGTTTGCAGCGGTGGCGGCGTGGGGGGAGCGCTGCCGGGTGTCTGCGTGTGTGCGGGAGAGAGGGAGGGAGAGATGCAAAATTAATTTTGCAGCCGCCTCGGCACAAAGCAGCGGGGCTCGGGGAAACCTGCCAGGTCCGCTCCCCCACCCTGGACGCATCCCTATGCAGCCAGCCGGAGGGATTTAGGAGCCAGGAGCCTGTGCACTGAGAGAAGGCTCGGGCTTTGCGTATCAGCTCCAAGATCTGCCGCCTTCAGCCTCGGGTTCCCCCCCCACGCCCCATTTTGGGAGCCCATTTGGCTGGGAAACCTGGCTCAACACTCCCTTGCGCCCCTCCCCCCACGTCCACACTGGAGACCCCCCCCAATCCGATTTATTAGCAGCAGACTCGTGATGCTAGCACTTGTCCCCACTCCCCCCCAAGGGCAGGCGTGTCTAACAGGTGTCTGCTTCCCTGCTGGGATAACCAGGGCCACTTTGGAGGCCGGGAGTTTGTTTGAACTCCGGGCAGAGCCTGGGTCGTGCAGCCCCGGCCTGCGGCGGGCAGCTGGGGACCTCCCTCCGTTCCCCCCCAAACGGCCGAAGCGGAGCTCATTTATCACCTGCTTCTGTTTGCAAAGGGCCGGGGCTGGGGCAACTGGTCGCTGATTTCCACTCCCTCCCTACCCCCACCCCCGACTGATGCCACAGGCGCAGGCTGGTGCGTCCCAGGGGAAGTTGCAGGGCTGATGGAGCGGGGCAGCCTCTGCCTCGCTCCCCTTCCGACGGGGAGAAGCCCCCGGGGAGATGCGTGGGTCGTGTTTTCCTCCTCCATGTGATGCACAGAGTTTGGAAAGAGAGAGGAAGGGGCGTTTGCTTCAGACCCTGAGCACTGGCTCTGCGCCCCCGCGGGGGCAGCTCGGGGAGGAGCGCGGGGGACGCGGAGGGGATGCGCTGTCCACAGCTCCGGTCCTGAAATGCCTCCCCTGCGCTCCTTGCTTTCCCCTCCTTGCCCCCTAGGTGTCGCTTCTGCTGCTCTCCTGGCTCTAGGCTCAACCTTGTTCCAGGCCAAGTCCTTTTCAGACAGCACCCAAAAAGTTCCCCCTGGGGTAGCTGAAGAGCCCGGCTCCTTGAGGGGAGCCGGGTCCTTGTAGGGTTCCATTTGCTGCGCGGCAATGCCGATGTATGTGCCAGCAAATCAGGTGTACCATAATTATCTTTCGGGAACCTGAGCAGACAAACGCACAGACACAAGTATGAATCGGGTTGTGTCTAACATTTCACAGTAGTTAGTTATCTAGTCATCCGCGCCCAGAGTGGCTGGTTGAACGGGTGCAATTATTTTTGCATATATCTGGTATAGGCCAGAGTACCTCTGTTTTGAATTAATTTCAGCTGCGGGAGCACCAGTAACAGTTTCCACTAAACAGCAAGGAGGATACCAGTTTTTGCCTACTCTAAAAACAGAGTCAAAAGTTGATGGCAGGGAAAAGTGTACAACCATCAAAACAGTACTAAAAAGCCAAAGTTTTTTTTTTTTGTTTTTTTTTTTTAAATCTCTCTGCTTGTTTGCTGGTCTTCTAAATGTGTGCAGATGCTCCCTCTGCCAGAAGAAGGGTGTTTGTACCCAAAAGCTTGCAAAAAAGATTTTTTCCAACTATTTGAGTTGGTCTAATAAAAGAGACCAGATTTATCCAAAGACTCTTGTCTGCTTACATCCTTAGACCACCACAGCTACAATCAACACCCCTGAAATGTGTGTAAAATGCATTTAATTTCACCCCCTCACCCCCAGCCACTGCTATGATCCATTAAGCTATCTGCAAAAGGTGATCTGATGATAATATGTCATTGCCCTGAACTACAGGCAATATCTGTGTGATGTACCAGGCAGAGGGACTCTACTTACAATATTATGGACTTCAGTTACCTTGGGAGGGAAAGTAATAATCTGGAGCTGCCCATCAGTCTTTCACTTGAGGATGGCCTTCAGCCTGTGATCTTTGCATTCATCACTTGCTACTCTTACCTTGCAACCGGCATTGGATAATGCTGACTTAATAAAATACCTGGCTCCTCTCCTACTTTGCCCTTTCTGAAATATTTAGGATGGTGCAACAGTTTTTTCCTTTATGACTTTCTAACTAGCCAGTTTTGTGGCATAATGAGGGGCAGGGGGAGGATGTTGTGGGGAAAACACTTATCTGAGCATAACAAAAAACCCCCGTGAAAATAACCTTGTGGAAAGGTCAATTTGCAAAGGGTGCAATAATTAAAGAAACAACAAGGTTATGAGGGCTTCACTCTCATTCAAACAGATGAATATAAGATTTCTAGGATCTCTCTAGGAGCACTTAATACCTGGCAAAACTGAGCAAGGCAGGATAGGTCAAAACAAATAGTTCTAAAAGTATTAAGCTATTATTGACAACCTGTACAAAATGCTCTCTGCCTGAAGTAGAGTATATTACACATATTTACATATTACACTTGATACTAATTAGGCACCTCATTCATCAAAATATAAAGTATTAATCAGCAATAGTGTAGATAAATAATTTGAAATATAATTTAACTTCATTATAGTTTGCTGAAAGATTAGCTTTAACTGATTTTCTTGATTCATTTTATAGGTTTACTAGTGATCTACAAAAAGTACAACCACCTAAATGATTTTGCAGATGATAGAATACTCATTACTTATGAAGCTAAAAGCAAATTGAACTCAGATCAGTTTATCATCTCAATGGAGCCAGTTTACACTACTTTATATTGTCCTAAAAATTTCCTCTTAGAAGAACTGTAATAGGAAAGATACAGAATTTCACGATATTTATTATGTTTGGTCTTTTTGGAGACACCAGTCTAGAAACTGAAACAAAAATAATAACTTCTATTGGAAAAAATGTTCTTAATTCTATTACAATAATGAAAAATAATTTTAAAAACAATTCCATGATTGGGCAGAAAGGTAGTTAGATTAATGTAGACATCTAATTGTTTTACTGTTTGGCATATATGTCAAAGTAGTAGTAGTCATCCTGTTTAAACAATTTGCCTTTCTCCTTGGTTAAATAGAAAATATGACTGGCAAGTATTTTTCAAGTTGACCCCTGTGTTTTTAATGGGGTGGGCAGAGGGAAGGCTTTAGACCATGGACCATATTATTAGCTTCTGTACACTTCAGGTTTTCTTTCTATTCAGTTTATACTACAATAACTAGGGTCCGATGCTCTATTAGCCTACGCATGAGCTAATATATTTGTTAAGAAGGGATATTCTTAAACTGTTTTTATTCTGGCAGCATTTATGGGACATATACTTTCATGTAAACTGCTAGGGCAAGCTTCCCCAATGTAATTCCTCTGAAGTCAATGCAGGTAGCCCAAGAATTAAGTTGGTGGTTAATTTTAAGCATACTAAAAATCAGATTTACTGAAAACTTAGACTTGGTTATCTAGTATTTTAGAATCAGTCCTTCTTTTTTTTTTTTCCTTTCGTTTTTGTTTCTTGCTCATGTGAAGTTTGCTAAGAAGAGGTGTTTGGCAGGTTTTTGTGATTCTTCAGAGTTTCCTAATGTTTGCCCAAGGACATTGTTCAATAGTTGCTCCTTTTGTGCAAAACAGTACACTTGTGCTGGGCTCAAGCCTTCAAACTCCTGCTCACCTGAGCAAAAACTTCTCATGTGAGCAGGTTCAAGCTTTCATCTCTCTTTAGTGAGGAGAGAACTATTAGCAAAACTTTGACAACGATGAGCCTGTGCCCATGTACAATAAAATAAAAAGGAGTCCTTCATAAGAACTTGGTGGATTTTGAATCATAATTACGTTAATTTTCATTGAGTGTGATTTAAGTTGCAGTCTATTATAATTAGAAGCCAGATTCTGCAAGGATCTGGCCAGATCCTATTAAACTAAATCAATCCTTACATGAACCAACTCAGTGGAAGACGATACCACTGAGAACATGGTAGGACCTGTAAACTTGAAATCAGAATTGTGCATTATTAAGGATCACAGAACTTATTTTATAGTTTATATTTCTAGTATGTGAGTAGTATCTGGCTTAGCCCATTCAGAGCTACACTGAGCATTAATATAAACTTCACTGTTTAAAAGTAAAGCTAATTAAAATATTGTCAGGCACTGTGCAATAAAAATAGAGCAATCTATAAATTGAATTAAGAAAGATATTAGCTGTACAAATTACACTAAAATATGTATTGGGATTATTAGCAGAATGGCAATTGCTGCACAGTTTCATTAATGTTATATGCAACTATGACATGCAACCTAATCCAAATATCATTGTGTTTCCTAGGAGTTATTTACTAATTATACTTTGGCTTGGCTAGTTCTCTGATGTTTGTGCTCTGGAGTCATAACTCCAAACAACAGATAAGTCAAAGCTCTCCAGAACTGCAAAATTAAATTGTTATCGTTTCTGTGATGGTATCAACAAATGATGCACAATACCTCTATAAAAATGTAGGGAATTGTATTGCTGTGCAAGACTGGTTTATAATGTAATGTTGTACTTGTAGCATATTGATATAGTGACTTTGGTTAAATCTCTCTCAATTCCCAGTGTTTAAAATAGTACTGAGAAACAGCAATGACTTAACTGTGCTGCTGAGTGTATAGAACCATAATCTGTGCATGTTTTATTAATAATACAAATTTGAGCACACAAAATATTTAGGACTAAATTCTACCCTGCTGTAAATTGGCATGCCCTGGGAAGCAAGAGAGTGACACTTTGCCTAACTATAAAGCAAGAAAAGTCAGTTAGTGATTGTAAAACATTATAGAATTAATTTTCTGACAAACCACATACCATATACATCCAGATGTAATTCTACCAAGTTCATTCCAGGTGTTTGCACCAACTTCTAGGTTGATTTGATTTTTAACAGAGATGTTGCATTGTTAATAAATGTTGTTGGGGTTTTTTTTCCCAATCCCAGCAGTAACTGGTCTGTCCACTCACTATGAAAACCAAATCATTTTGCTTTGCTTAGGCTTTTATAATATACCCAGTAGGAGGACCAAGTGCATCTCTTGTGGAAGCTAAGAGCAAAACTTGCATTGATTCAAATGGAAATATTTTTTGTCATTTCTATGGAAATCTGTGCAAAATATGTGCTACAGAACACCCAAGCCCAGAACTCTTATGGCTTTCACAAATACTGTTCAGTGCATCTTCATAGAAAGCTGCTGGTTCTTTTTGTGCTAAGGATGACTAATTTTTTTAATGAATCTGGTCCAACCTTACAGTGAAATTGCCAAATTTTTCATGGGTTTCATATTTTCCATTTCACCTGATTTTGCTTTGGGTTTATTCAAACTTCAAAATCAAATAAAAACCCCCCTCCTAAAGCAGGTGACATGTGCATTACTTTCAAGTATGCCTGCAAACAAGAATACCACTCTGTATTGATTACTTTGTGTCCTGGGACCCTTGTCTGTACCTGAGAATTCCCTTATTCATGGGTCTGGAACCAGCTTTTAAATCTGGCAGTGGCCTGTCAATAAAATAATGGTAGGAGGGAGTCTGGAGGTGACAGGGGCTCCCAAAAGCCAACTTAAAGGCACATGTCTGAAAAGATAATGAATTTTGAGAAGAGAACTGCTGCCCATTTCAGAAGGGGAGGGGAGCAGGGAAAAGAGAAAGGAAGCACCACCTGCCAGACACAATATTCTTTGGGGATATAATGGAAATGTTTACACTCCTCTCCAAGGGGTACTACAGATCCATGAGGGAAATTGGGCTATAGTTTGGGAACTAATCTTGAACTCTTTTCAAAATGTAAGTCTTTCTATTTACTCAACATTTAACTTGCTTAGTGCTTAAGCACTCACATTTACATTAAGACCCTGATTCTGTGGTGGCTGTGTTTTAAATAGACTTCCTGCCCCCATGCAGAGCCTGGGTGAAGCTAATGGAAGTAGTTAGTAGTGCAGGGATCTGCCATTGCAGACTAACTAGGTTGGTACTCATTCAAAAGAAAGAAGGGAGATTCGGTAAGTGACATTATTTTTTACCAATGGGTAGCAAACCATTACATCTGGAGGATGGCTGCACTTATGTGGACCACCACTGGCTTCACTAGGGTTTTGTCAGAATAGAGATGCTTGTTGTCACCCCACTGTAAGCACTGGCATTGTACTGAGCATAGGCACCTGGGGCTTTCAAAAGCACCAAAGATTTGAGTGCCACTCTCTTCTAGACTCTTGACACTTCACCATTTACTCTCCGTTTTTTATATATGGAAGTTTCCAAAGAAAATGCCCGCAACTTGATAGGATTATACATCGGAATTCAGTTTTCTAGCACTTAAGCCATGTGGACATGGGCAATTATTAAATATATATGCATCGTAAGTTAACTGAAATGTCTGCCTAGTTTCTATGGTGGGTTTTTTGTTGGTTTATTTCAAATGATCATGTTTGATTTGTTGTCATCTTGTTCTCAATAGGCTTGAAATAATGAAACCAAGAAGCTTTTCATTATTTCTCATGTTGCTTGGGGTTTTCCTGTCAGCCTCGTGGGGATGGATGGAATCAGACAGGAGCAGAAGACTTGATTTGGATGCCGGGAGGTTGCGCCAAGAGGTACTGTTTATCAGCTTCTGCTGTAGATGCCATTTCAGCTTTTGTATGTATTCTGCCTAATTCTGCTTTTAGCTTTTTCAGTGGGGTAAAGGAAAAATAAGGCCGTACATTAAAGAAATATATTTGCTGAGGCAGACGGTGGAGAAACTGTAGTCTGTGTTCTATAAAACAGAAGTGTTATTATCACCATATTACTGTAGGACTCAGTCCTCAGTTTGCTAGATGCTGCATGAACACCTCTGAAAATGCAATACTTGCCTCAAATAGTTCAGCATCTAACCCTTCAGTCATGGAGCAGGTACAGTGCTGGCAGAGCCCTGCACCCATTTCAACCTCACTGTAGGATTAGGGTTTACAGGCAGGTCTATGCTGCCGCCAACTGTGGCAGGGAGCACCATCCTCGAAACAGCCTTGACCCTACACACCAAGAATATATAACGGAGCTGCTGTTATTGGTGCCGGGCATACCTGATTATGTGACAACCTATAGCTATCTTTTTTTTTTTTTTGGTATTAAGTTCACTTAGAGTGTGAGTGAATAGGGTGTGGGGCTGCTCAAAAGCAGTGTAGACTTGCCTTAGGAATCTAATCTGTATATACAATATTAATCATAGGGACTGTTTTGTCATTATTTAAGGATTTCATCTGAGGATCTAAAAATCCTACTGTATGATAGTTTTTCCTTTTTGTAAAATGGGAATAAGCCACTAGTCATTTTAGTGGCCTGCTAAGGTTATTACTGGGAACTTTGTCCCTGCCTCCACAGGCTATGTTGTATTACAGTCCTCAGAACTGAGGCTTGTTATATATAAAATGGAAAAATGCAAAGGACTTCTAAAAGCAAGCAGTAAGAGTAATAGTGAGTAATGATCAGGGATCATGGTTTTCTCTAATTTAAAAAATTGCAAATTCTCTGATAACACTCCCCCCCAAATCCATTATTTAAATTTAAAGGCCCCCCACAGTGTCCCCCTGGCCCTGCTCGTGCCTCTCATTCCCACCCCACACCCTCCTTGCCCTGCTAGTTCCTACCACTGCCTCCCCACCCCTGCTGGTGCCCCTCAGCCCCCACCCACAGCCCCCTGCCCCCACAAGCCCTGCTGGAGGGGGGCCTCAGCTGCCAGGGCTATAAGGCCTGGGACCCAGTTCCACGGCCCCCTTCCCCTGGCAGGAGGCTGCAGCTGCTGCAGCAGACCAAAGCCCAGCTCCTCCCTGCTGCCTGCTGCAGGCTTGGGTGGGGGATGCTGGCTCCCTATGGGAGCATGCACCCCCCAGGCGGCAGGGGGATCCTGCGCCCCCAGATCTGTGTGGGCTTGGGCAGGGGGAATGGGGCTGGCTCCCCAGTGCTGTGTGCACTCTGGGGGGCAGGGAAACCCGCATCCCCCAGATCTGTGTTCGGGATGGGGGTAGAGGTGGGTGCAGGCTGTGGGCTCGGGCTCCCACCCTGCTGCCCTGCCCCAGTGGGCATGATCCGGTGCAGCACGGACAGAAGAGCTGCGTGGAGATGCTGCTTGTTGCTGTGAGCTCATGCAGTCCTGGCAATTTGCCACTGCACACGTGGCAGCTTTAAGGGGTGTGACTCCATGCCACTGCCCCTGCTGCAGCCATGTGCACAGGGAGTGCATCACCAGGGCAGCTCAGAGCTCACAGCATCAAGCAGGTTCTTCATGCAGCTAATACTGTTCCCTGCCATGCTGGGTTACACCCACCTGGCTGTGGAGGCCTTGTGGGTAGGGCAGCAGGGTGGGAGCCTGAGCCCACAGTCTGTTCCTGCCCCCACCCCTGCCCCATGCACAGATCTGTGGGGTGTGGGTCCCTCCTGCTCCCCTCCCTCTCCTGGGAAGTGTGTGCAGTGGTGGGGAGTGACTCTTTTCCCTGGCTGAGTCACTCACAGCCCCATCCCACTCCCCTCTGTGGCCCTGCAGCTGCACATTGTAGCCCTGGGCCCTGAGCCCCATGCACTGCCTGGCTGGTCAGCAGCCCCAGTCCCAGCCCTACCTAATTCCCTCCCTCCCTATGGGGGCTCAATTTCCACCCCCCACCTCCCACCCCCCACACTTACTTGTGGGAACTGCTCTCCAGGCTGCCTGGGGCCATGTGCATGTACATGCACAGGGTTCCCCCTGCCTGACTGCCCTCCTCCCTCTCCCACCCAGGCCCCTGCAGGCTGGAACTCTGCCAGCCTGCAGAGGGCTCATCACAAACTGCAAAATCCACTGGCTTCTCTGGTAAAATGGGAAATTTGCGTTTGCTGCTGGTAAAAGGTAAAATCTGCGGTTTACTCCGTTTTTCCATGGGAAACAGAAAACCCAAATCCCTGGTAATGATGAACTTGATACAAAGAAATAACCTTATAATCTGATCACAAGGCATAACTCCTTAGTGCATTACAGGTGCATCTTAATGAATATTAGGGCCCTGCTACATGTTCAAATTAAAGCTGGGTAGAAACCAGTTATAGAGTTGTTACACATTTTCAAGTACTACCTTTGTGGTTGGTTGACTCCTTATAGCTGTCATTTTTATCAAGTGATGATTACTTTGCATGTGTGGCTGGTCTATATTTAACGTGCGATTAACCAGTTATTGTATGATAATTATTTTGCACATGTGGCCAGTCTAAATTGATGTGAGATTTACTAGTTATTTGTGTAACTAGTTAGTTGTGTAATATATGTAATGTGTAGCTGGGACCTACTGTGCCGACTGTAGGTATTATATGGTTTGAGACCCCTTCCCAGGGATCTCCGCCCTACTGGTGGTGATGTGGTAGCGCGTGGACTAGTCACTCGGTCTGCCTATCTGATGTTATATTCCTTGTCTGCCACGACTTTGATGTAATTTACGGGAGGCAGTTCCCCATAGTGGAATGGGGCTGGCTCCCCAGTGCTGTGTGCACTCTGGGGGGCAGGGGAAACAGGCATCCCCCAGATCTGTGTTCAGGGAGGGGGTGGAGGTGGGTGCAGGCTGCGGGCTCGGGCTCCCACTCTGCTGTCCTGCCTCGGTGGGCATCATCCGGTGCAGCAGGGAACAGAAGAGCTGCAGGTTCTTCCCCTGTTCTCTCTGTGGGACTCCAAATCTCCCCTTACCCGCCCCCACAACCATATCTGGTTTCCGACACAGATGGATGTTGTCAGGAGTCTCTGATGGCTCTAAAGGTACACGTTCTTTATCGCAGTTGTCTTCTCAACTGGCCCTGATCCAACTGTGGCCTTGTTCCCGCTGAGCCTCTGTGGCTGCCAATTAGTTAGCTCAGCCCTTAAAGTATAGTCTTGGGTTCAGTGGCCCTATATCAGTCTCTATGCCGTGAGCAACAGTCAGTGCTGGCTCACTACACTGGCACAAACTGTAAATCTCCTCCCAACCTGAGATCCTTTTACAGTTGTACTCTTAACCACCCCAGAGCCTGCCACTCAAGGTCCCTTTGGCAGTTCTGCAGGGCTTTATCACCCCCTGGCCCTCGTTCTTAGGGTTTGGTCACAAACTCTGGAGCCTCCTGTTGCCCTGTCCCATTGTGGAATGTGAGGCCTGGGTAAGGGTGTAGACCCCAGACCTTTCCCTTACCCCTAAGTACAATGATACTGTCCCAGGGGTAAAGTACTGGCTTCATACTTGGACCCTTTGTTCGGTCTGCCTCCACCCAGGGTCCCTCTGCCCTGAAATTCATCCTGCTGTTGCTGGGTTGACTGGATGTACTGGTCTGTGGCTCAGCTTCTGCTGGTCATGTGGCTTGTTGAATGGTGCTCCTCCCAGCACTCTGCTGCTCAGGCTGGGTGGGCTGCTTTGCTTCAGCCTCTGGCTGCCCCCAGCCTGGGGGCAGTTCAGTCTGCTGCCTTTTCTGCCTGCTGCCACCACCACTGTGCCCCTCTCTGGGGCTGGAAGTACTGCTCTGGATGCTTCTCTTACTAATCCGGAGCTTCATGCTGCTCTGAAAGTGTCACGGTGTTTCCAGCATGCTGCTCCTGGAGCCACTTGGCACTGTGGTGAGTTTGGGATGCTGGCTATCCCTTTCTTTCTCTCCATCTCCCTCACACCTATATGCTTATACTTGTGGAAACTGCTTAAATTATGATGCTGGGTTTATCTGGCTTAACAGAAACCTTAAGATACTGGTATTATACCATTAACATTACTGTAAATTTCCAGTATTTACACAAATACAAAATGAGGCTTGCTTTTTTTCCCCTAGTTGGCATTTGGTGGTGGGGAGGTGGGAAGCCCCCCTCATCTTATAATTGCATATACAACTCACTAAATACATTGTCTATCATTATACTGCTGTCAAAAGCAGCATGTGCTCAGCAATGGAAAACAAACTATGAAGTTGATTAAATGCAGCTAACACTGAGCATGACTATATAACACATGACCCATGTTAGGTAAACATGCTGATGGGAGCCTACCACAAGCACAGGTTAGTGTAGCCTATCTGAATAAGACATATGATTGTGCCCATAGTGTAGTCCCACTCACCACTGATTTTTTTTTTTTTTTTCAGTCATGGTGAGCCACGGCATTGCACACAGTTCACCCAAAATCCCTCTGTTGCATACGATTAGTGTGGTTCCACCCTTCATGAGATGAAGCCAGACTAGGTTGCCCTGCACCTCATCTACATATACATTTTTGGAGTATCACAGGATTGGTGACATATACATGGGTGCAGCCTAATTAGCATATAAAACCTTTGTGGGGGTTCTCTGGGGTTCATATACATACTAAGCAATACTGAGCTATGGGGTCACTATGGCTTCAGATGCTGTTGACTCTGGTGGAGCTTAGCCCAACAAACTACATGGTAAATCACGAGCCTTTGGCACCTATTTATATGTAGTATGAATTATGCATGATATTGGTCCAAAGTGCTGCTCAAAAATATGTTTATGAAACACCTCTGCTAAAACTTGCAGCAGTTTCAAAAATAGGTAACATGCTTCATTTCTGAATAAACTATGTGCATAGGTAGTATATGCAAATTGCTACAGCCACGTTTAATGCCAAAATTATTGTTTTCAAATTTGCTCCTCACTTCCATGTCCCCAGAGAAGGCAGGGTCTGACAGTAAAGAGAATGAGAAGGGGCTGCCAGGGGAAAAATTGGGGGGGAAGCAGAAAATTCAGATTTCTTTTCCCGGCTGTAGCAGTGGGAGGTGGACAAATTCAAGGCAAACCTCCAATAATTAGTTTCTATACCTGGAAGATTATAACAAATTTATAATTTTTCAGTATATAGAACCTTAATATTTGGGGGGTCATTTTATAGTCAGGGTCATCCTCTATTTGAGTAAATTGGTAATTTCCTATATACAGGTTAAACTCTGCGATCAGGTTTTTGTGTTCAAAACACTCTAGGTTTCTTTATCAAGTTGATTTAAAGTACCTGGCATTCTTTTTGCACTCAAATCATTGAGCCATTTTTCATGTAATACATTAGAAATTTGACCTTCTAAAGGAATATTGTTCTTAGAAGTGAAATTCATTACTCAAGTGATCTAGTGTCATAGAGTGTCTTTACATGTGCTCTGGGGTGGGGAGGGAGGGGCCCTTTCATTACAGCAGGCCACTCTAAAGCACCCTCAGCTTCTCATGTGTTCAACAACCCAGGCTTCAAAATGGCGGTAGGGGCGCTTTAACTAAGGCTCATTTGGCGAGCTTTAATTAAAACACCACTGCTGCTATTTTGAAGTGCAGGGATGCTGAATACATGTGACGCTGAGGCTGCTGAAGCATGCTAATTAGCATGTTCCAGCAGACGCAATTAATCGAATCTGCTCCTATGCATGCTAATTAGCATGCATCCAAGCGGGCATCAGGCACATGTATTAGGTGCCCATAGTTGTAAACTATTTAGTATTTAGTATAATAGTATCCAGTTTAAAACTAACCTACTTGGAAGGCATTCATTCATTTGACCTTGCTCTAAAAGCCATAACGTTATTATGCCAATTATTTGATTTTTGGCTCAGGGTAAAAGGATCGAGGCCACCAATGAATTTGTTCAAAGATCTGTAAATGATTTTTAACAAGTGTGAATTTTATTAAAATATTGAAATGTTTTTTATGTACAAAGACTGCGGTTGAAATAGCTGCAAGGGGTATAACATTTATAAATGCAGATTAAAAAAAGTAACAGTACAGGAGGCTTGTTGAACAAGCAATAGTGTTTGTACAACATGGAACTGAATACTAATAGAAATCTGAAAAAGACTAGCATGCAACTTCCAAGCAACTGGAATTGTGAAATAGCTGGATTTTCTGATTGTTCTCTCAGAATACCCTCATCTCGTTCAGAGAACACCCTTTCAGAAAATGTAGCGTCCACGCTGTGTTTATCACAATAAAATTATACAAGGAGTTCATTTTTTCTACTGGCTATACTAGCTTCTGTTTTAATTATTATTATTTATTATTTAATTTATCTAATTCCTGGCTTGTAATATGAACTCATTTCTCATGGATTTAGAACCTGTGGCACTCAGTTGTTTTGTCACACTTTTGAAATGCTTAATTATCAAGCACATGTGATCAACTCTGTTCCAACTTTTTGGTGTCTAACTGGACTAATGTATCTTAGTTAAATGCTGTACCACTGTGTTCAAGCATTGTGTTATCATTGTAATTCCACTTGAAGACATACTGACTGTTGAATGGCAAAAATCTTCTGCCAAGCGAAATAATTTTAGTTATTACTGAGGAAAAGGGCTGTTTCACAGGTCAAATAATCACTGATATAAAATCTCTATAAACCTAATCAAAACGTGTACCCATTATGAGTCACTGACCTTGACAAATGTTTGTCTAATCAACATAAGAATGAGTTTGATGTAAATAAAAAAAATATGTTTTTGATTAAGTAAAATTGCTAAATTGATTTATCCATGGTCTGTGGTAGAAGTTATAGTGGTTGTGCTTTGCATTTATAAAATAAAAGTAAGACTTGGGGCCATAGATTTCTCCCTACATGTGCAATGTATAGCTCTTACAGATAACAAATTTAAATCTGTATTACAATGGCAGTGTGTGTTTCTTGATGCTCAACATTCAAGACTTTTAAAATTATAGACCATTCTAGAGGCAAACAGAATTGTAAAGTTGATTCTGTGAAATATTTCTCCTTTGAGTTATGTTTTAATTAGAATAGCAGTAACAAACATGTATGTATATTGGTCAAAAGTGCTATTGATGCATACTAAATTAATAATAGTAATATTGTCTTTTTAAGTTAAGTTATAGTCTCTGCTTTAAGCAGCAGCAGTGTGCTCAGTAATGTACATGACTCAGAAGTCACAATCCTTCTCAAGATTAAACTTTAGTAGCCTGGCTGTACAAAGTACCAAGAAGTTCTTGCAAGCTGCTGATTTCCCTTTATAAACTGTCACTGAAGTTGATGGGATCCATCTTTCTTACTTAGGATCAGGAAAGCCAACAGGAACAGAACAAGGAGGAAATGCAATTAATGTTTTAGAGGAGGTGTCTCAGCTGGTTGGCCTTTAATACCAAGAGTTTAGCATTGGTGGGGCAACAGATTCTGGAATTCAGAAACTGGAAAAATCCAACATGTAGTGTCTTTGCTGCCAGAAATTAATCCTGCAGTCACCTCAAACCCTCACATAGCTGTTCTGAAGTTTGTCACAAGGGTGCTGCTGACCACTGGCAATGTGTAGGGGGTGCATGCAGGTGCACGTACACCCCCTGAGAAACGCGGGTGCACATAGCGGTGCATGCGCACCCCTGCAAAAAGGTGTCGCAGGCACCACTCGCCTCCCCCCCACAGCTTGCTGCTGACATCACTGGCAGCATCTGCGGGCGGTTTGTGATTGCTGCTGATGCAGCCAATGCTTGCCACCCCCCTGGTCGACAGTGCTGCTTGCAGCAGCTCCACGCTTGCCTCTGGCACGTCCCTGCTGCTGACAGCACTGCTGCCACCTGCGGAAGCTCGCCCTGCCCCCCAGCCTTCGGGGGCACGCGGTGTTCATGGTGCTGACAGATTCTGAAATATAAATGAAATATAAATATATTACCAAAAAATAACTTTTTGGTAATATATTGAGCAAATGAGTTCCTAAATATTTCCTTATTTTTTAATGTATATTAAAACAAGCAAATCACCACATGGAAGTTACAACTTTGCAGGCTTAAAAGAAACTTGTAAATGATTTGAAGTGTTGTAGAGCTTAGGAGGGATATCTTGGCTTTACTGAAACAAATGAATTCTGTCAATGACTCCCACGATACAGGATTTCATGCTAAGTTGTCGGCATTCGAAACCCAAATTCTACAGACTGTTTTAAATCTCCTTTAAAAGTCTATGCATCACAGGTGTAACAACTTTAAGCGTAGTTTGTTTAAAGAATGGAAAAGTCATGGTTTTTGTTGTTAGTACAATATTTACCCCACAGCTCTGATGGGATGATTATACCACCCTCTCCCCTTCCCAAAAATGCTGGAGAAGCCTGCAGTTTTATTAGGGCTGAAATCTTGCAACAACTATTTGCCTGATATGCTACTGAGAACCACCTAGTGCCTTGAGCTTCACGAGGGATGCCTTGAATCTAAAAAGGTTAGGAATCACTGGTATAATGTGCAAAGTTTCTGTTCTGTTTTGTTTGATGTTTTTTTGAATTTTTCCCTGAAATGAGAAGCAAACTTCTCTCTGATCTGCAGCGTAACTGAGAGGAGCACTGCTGATCTTCCTTGGATAATCTGCATGCAGAACTTCCATCAGCCTGTGGGAGTTCCTCAAACAAAAGATTGTGAAGCACTGCATCTCAAAAATGAAATCCTTGTGTTATGTTTTGTGATGCACTGCTGGCATATAGCTTTGGAAAATATTATTACTCCTTGGCAAAGGAAAAATATCATTTTCTTGACAATGTGGAAATGGAAAATATTTATACACTGGTCCAGCTATTGTCTGTTTTTGTCCAATGCATAAGAGAAGCATTTTGAAGTCACTGATTGCTCATAATGTGTAGTGATTATAGTGGAAGATTGATCCATTGACAGATTTTTTTTTTAATCCCATCCTTGGCTGTGCCACCGAATTGCCATTGGCTTTTGTCAAGGTTGCTTGCTTTCTTTTGGCATGCTCTTTTTGGGAGGGAAAGGGGTCATAAAATGAGTGCTTTATAAAATGCATTTATGTCCTTGGATAGAATGGACTTAGAATTAGCGAACATTTGTAACCAGAACTGCCATCTCCTGAATCACTGTCCTAGGACTTCGCCAGCTGGTTTACTTTTGCAGCGTTATTTCATGAAGCTTTTAAAAACTTAAAATATCCAAACCCTTCTTAGAATGGAAAGCAAGGCTGGGAATCTCCCAGGATCCTTTTCTAGGACAAGAAACTCTCTTTTGGCCCAACCTGAAACATACAGTTCCAGAGGAAATACAAATGATCAAGGGAGAGGCAGTTCAGAGACCGAGGTTGTGTGCAGTTGACACAGTGTGTGAAGGTTCATCTTGCAGCTAGACAGGAAAAGATGAGATCAGTAGAAATATGAAGTGGGTAAACGGTGGATGGTCATTTGGTATGATGCATTAAACAGGTGCACAAGAAATTGCTCATTTGTCGTTCAGCTCTGTTGGGTCTTGCTAACTCAAGGTAAGGAGTATATTTCTAGAGTTGGATAATAGAAGAGTATGTGTTGGGTGGTGGAGATGGAGGGGGACGATTTGGTTTCCCTCAGAGCAAAACAGTGATGGAGATTCAGTTCAAAATTGTATCTTTTCATCTTATCTTGTGTATCAAATTGTTTTGTTGCGGTTCAAGGAGATTAACAGAATATTGGATTAAATATTTGTAATAGGTTCAACTGCTTTTTCATCCAAAATATTTTTCCCTTCCATTTCTAACTTCATTTATGAAATTCAAATGTGCAGATAAGAGTGCTTTCCACCCTGAAAAAGTGAACACCCTCCTCTTTCCAAACAGTAGGAGACAAGCTTCCTAAGTATTGAATAACTGGAAAAATATCCTTTGATGAAGGCTTTTTTCATCACTTGTATAGAAATATATAAGTTTAGCTCTTGAGCCCAAAGCAAGATAGGCATATTGCATCATATTATAGGCAGCAGTGGATCTAATAGCCTGGTACTTAAGTTAATTATTGATATTGGTATGAATGTATGAATTCCCTGGGGTGCATATATGGTGATCTCTTTGACTGGATGGAGAAACTTCAATTCAGATTTGAGTGGGGGGGCTGGAGAAGTCAGAATCTTCCACTTTCAGCATTAATGAGTTTAAATGTAGAGAAACAATCTAAACATTTCTGTTGGAGCAATTTTTGTATCAGATTATTCAAAGTTGTACCTCCTCTTTATCATACAAGTACCTGTCAAATGATCATACCAGTTGATTGGAGAATCCAAGGCAACTTCTGCTCTCAGTTTTGCTCAGAAGATGCAGAATATCTGCAGACCCGATGGCTGATTAGCTAAGGCTACAAAGCAGCGTCGTTTTTGTGCCAGCATAAACATTTTTAGGGTGACACAAAACCCAAGCAAACCGATGCCCATGCCCTTTGTTGCATTACAAAGGCCTAAAATTGTGGCCGTGACAATTGGTGGCAGTAACTTGTGCCACTTTTAAGTGGTAGACACCTGTTTGCCCAGAGCTGCCCACACTCTCCAGCTGCTCTGGGAAGATGCTTCTCAAGCTTCAGGGGCTTAAACCTGAATTCTCCTCAGGGCACATGTCCCTGGGCTTGTCTGCAAAGGTTTGCCGTTGTCCCACAGGATCAGGCCCCTGAAGCCCTAGGAGTGGCAGGGGCCTGGTCCTGTGAGACAGTGGGAAGCATCTGTGTCACCTAATGTGCCCCCGTAGGACACACCTGATCAGGCACAGCTGATCCCATTCCAAGAATGATATCTGTTTATAGCTTAAATGCACCTCGTTAATACATTAAAAACTGGGGAAACTATTCCTCTTATCAACAGTTACAAATTGCCTATGCTTGCTGCTTTTCTCTCCTCTCTCTGTGCCCGCGCCCCTTCTTTTGAGTAACCCAGACAACCCATTGCTATAAATGTTCTGTCAACCTAAGGTATTGCATTGTTCAGCTCACATTTTCCCAGCTAACAGCAACTGGGGCCACAACTAAATATGGGATTAAATAGCTATAGTAACTAATAATAACTAAATAGCTATAAAGTTGACAGCTTGACGCTCAAGGTCATTAAAATCCAGTGCTCCAGCCAAAGACTTCTGTGGAGGCTGTCCTGTGGGGGAAAAGAAATAAGCCGAAGGAGTTTGAGCGTTCTTACTCTACGCTGAGCTGCAGCACAAACTGACATTGGTAGGAATCAAATTGGTAAGTTCTAATAATGTCACAGTCAAGTATCCATGGAAAATCATATCTGAGCTGGAAAATACTGGTTGATTCTCACAGCAGAGGTTAAAATCAGACTAAAATATATGTTCTTGAAAATAAAATTCCCTTTGCTTATCTGGTTTTGGCAGGAATGTAATGGAGGGATACTCTTTCTGATGTCCTATTGATAAACCGCTTAACCTTAGCAGGTTCTGGTTGTCTATTTAGTCTTAAATGTAATGTCTGTATACCAATCACATGTTTATGGAAATGTGTGAAGGGGATGAGGGAGAATTTTCCATTAGTGTACCCAGAATTCTGCATCATGAAGAAGTATTTTAGATGCTTTGGAAATGATATATTTGCATTTATACAGTTCTTAAAAGAGGCTTTCAGTGAGGTTTTTTTTTCTCCTGTGCTCGGTTAGAGATTTATGGAGTTATACCTGGGTTTATAATCTGAAGTTCAGAAATAGTAGTGAGTAAAATCAGAGATGCAGCAATTATCTCATTTAGATACCGCATGGAAGAACAGATGATACTGTGCGATTTGAGCCATCAGAGCTTCTCTGAATGTTTATACCAGACAGGACAAATATAAATTGCCAACCTTTCTGCTGAAATCAAGCTTCCTCTAACTAATAATGAGTATTTTTCTTTTGCCTCACTCAAAAAAATATTGAGTGAATGTTGCATGCCTCATTAGCACCTTTTTATGAAATACAATATGTTCGTGACTGTAAACAACAAAAAATCCTAATGGTTAAACCAAACCTACAAATTATAGTTGCAAATTAAATCTTGCAAATTTTAGGCATGCCACTCAAACTATCCGCTGTGTTGGCTTGACTCTGCCTGTTTGAACTCTCGGTTGTTATAGGGCACTGTTGAGCTGTAAAGCTGTGAGGACGCCATAGGAAGCCTTACTCCTCCTAGAGAGGTTCCTACTTTAGATGTGGAGCATGGTTTCTGTGTCTACTGGGTAACCTCACCCTTGCACTATTTCCTTCTTGCTCTACCTGGTCTTTTGATGTTGCTTGCTTGCAATACTGTCTTGGAAGCTTGGGAGTTCAATTTTGTGTCTTGCTCGCCTTTCCTTCGCTGGAGCCTGCACAATGTGGCCCTTGAAGTTTTTGTAGTTCAACAGAAAGAGCATTAGAGACCACCTTTGAAAAATCCAGCCCCAAACCACTAGAAAACAACCTATTTTAGTTTAGGATGTAACTATATTAAGTATCTAAAAACCCTTTTTGAAAGAGAAAACCAAACCCAAGCAACAAACAAAACAAAAAAGGGCATTTCCTTGATATAAAACAAATGGATGATGAGGCTTCTTTTTTTCTCAACCATTTTAAGAGTGAAGACCAAAAATCACAGGAATGTTCATCAAGGTTGAATTTATTCTTTGTGCATCCTGTATCATGTCTGAATTCTCCTGCAGGATGTAGGAATAAGATTGATTGCTGTCCCCTCCAAGGCTGTCTTGAAAACAATATGTATATCAACATGTTGTTACAGTGAACAAAGGCTTAAATGAGTTTTAAATCCTTTATTTGGTTTGGTCTGTGTACCAGAAATGTTGCTGTCAGCAGG
>NW_005841875.1:3520402-3531349 GCF_000455745.1 Alligator sinensis
TCTTTACTACTTGGGAGTATTACCAGAGTGTTTTTAATATGCCCAAATAAAATGTGACAAATTTAATGATCTGGTCCTACATGTCCTGTCCATGGTAACATAGGATGTCTGTGACTGAAGTGAGAATAAAACTTAGTTCTCCTGGTTTCCGGTCTTGTGCTTTTACTACAAAGACCCTTCTTTCTTTTTCTGAAAATTGCCTCCTAACCTTTTTACTGATGGCTTCTTTTTCTTCTTTTTTTTCTTTACTTTATTATAGCGCCAACTTTCCATTCCTTGTGTATCCATGAGCCCATTGATTGTATGCAGGAAATGAAAGGTCAAACATTAGCTTTCATGTGTGTTATCTGAAAACCCATCTCATACCCTCTTTGAATTTACATATGGTTCTTTGGATTTGTTCCTCTTCCCAGTCTGTATCCCAGCCTATTACAGGCATCCACCCAAATCTTCAAAATATAGCCACTAATTTTGGAGCACATTCATTTCTGTTTTAGATCATAGGTTTGAGTGAAAGCTATGATGTGATCAATTTATTTATTTTGCCTAGAGGGTTTGGGTATTTGCGTCTGCCACTGAAAATGAGCAGATGCATACTCAGTCTTGAGCTTTATGTTCCTGGACCAAATAACTTCATTCATGTTCGGATTTTACCTGAGATACTGAGACTCTTGAACTATAAGGAAATAAACTTATAGGTTTCAAAGTACTTGTTTGTGCCCACGTGGTTGTGTAGCCCCTAGACACCAGACAGGCGATAGCTGTTTCTGATGTTTTACTTGCAGCTTACAGAGGGGAATTCATTTATTTATCCTTCCTGATTTACAAATCAGGGGTTACCTATAACTGTTATAAGTTCTGTATAACTAAAATATATCAGGTTAAAACAGTTTTGTTGACCTTGACAATTTATCAGTTTCCATCTCCAACTGAATAATCAGGTAGAATAAGCGGTCATATGGTATATTTAATGCTTCAGTACAGTTTCTGTCCTATAAATGTCACTTTGGATTCTTGCACCTTGAATGTGCTGATTTTGGGGAGCTCGTCGGGCAACACACAAGGGTGCATCTTGGTCTAGTATTGCAACCCCTTATTAGAGGATCTGTGAAATGAAAGGCTATTCTGGTCTCTATATAGATTGGCATTTTGATAGTGTATTATACACATTTCCAAACACAGGAAAAGACTAGTGGAATGACCTATTTCTTTCTTAGTCTAAACTTTTTGTTTTTTCAAGCAAATGCAATTAGCTTGGATGTTCTGGGCAAGGGACAGAAATTACCCATAAACCAGTACAAGTGATTGGAAACTGGTTAAAATCTGCAAGACAACAGAAGCTCAGTACATGTGACCTGCCTTAAAAATGGCCCAAACCAGTTTAAGATGAACCTGGATGGATGTAGTATCAGACTTCACTGTTTTAGATTAAATCAGTTTATTGAATTTCTTTTCCAGATCACCTCTGGATTCAAGTTAACTGAAAGTCCCACAGGATGCTTTGCATCTCCACTGCAGCCCCTCCCTCCCCGGAGCCTAGCAGGGTGGGCAAGCTAGCCTTGGCCCAAGCTGTCTGCTCCAGCTGAGCAGGGAGGTGTGCTCTAGTGCCCCCTGGCTTCTCACCTGGGCCACTGCAGGCATGTGGCTGCATTTCTGGGATCAAAAGTGAATGTCTGTTCACTTGCTTCTTGGTTCAAGCTACACAGCTTAGAAAAAGCTTTGAAGATTGAATCCGTTCAGCCTTGGGTTTTTTGACTGTCTGTACTTAGCCCTAGAGGAACATTCTATAGGAATGTCCTATACTATGTTCTCAATAGTAAGTTTGGGTAGGGTTATTTTGTTGCACTGAGCTAAGTCTTAATATTAAAATATTCTGTTGTGTAATAACCTAATAATCACAGGGAGTCACTACTTATATTTGTTAGGCAAATAAATCCTGTATATTTGGAAATCATGAAGTATTGAGGAAGACATTAAAATCAGAACCCTGAAAAGTAACATGGCCAGAGATAACCAGTCCAGTGGTCAACAAAGCCCATTTGGGAGAGGGCCTAATTTGCCTGGTTTCTGCTGGTCAAATAATACAGCCTTAAGTATCCAGTGTGAAGTGCTGCTAAAATCTGAAGATTTGCATTTGTGAAATGTTTTGCCCTTCCCTGACATCTGTTCAAGGCAGCAGAAGCATGGCTTCATACAATCCAGAAAGCATCAGTAATAATTATTGGGTTGACTTTTTTCCTTCCTCCCTACCCCACCTCCTTTCTTACACTGGTATAAATTATCATTGTAATTGAAAAAAGAATTGGGGCCTATATACTCAGTTCCTCTAGTAATTTCTGGGTACGAGGGCATTTGGTAGTCGTGTGTGTCAAGACCTGTCAGACATTTCTGATGGACTGTGTGGAATGCCTAACTTCAAACAGTGCTTCACTTCAATTCCAGACAATCCCTGGAAGAAAGGCTTTGCATACACCTACCAACACCCCCAATACCGCAACACTTGTAGTGAATTTCAGTAAATTCCTACTGCCTTGACTTGTAATGAAGGGAAGTGACAACTGTGCCTCTGGGGGAATATGAGAAGCGGGAGAAGCCAAAGGCTTCAAGAGCACTGTGGTATTTATCTCTAAAGGAATTGTTGATCAAGTAGAGATTCATTTATTTTTTCCCTTATTTCAACCTGTTGCACTTGGAAGGCAGACTCGCATGAGAAGACGTTGTTAAATTTGCAAATCACTTGACAAAGCAAATGGAGATACTTTTGGCCATCGGTTACTTTTAACTGTGCGGCTTGCAACAGAAGGGTATGCAAAATGGAAGAAGTTTGGGTGAGGAACAGTGAGCACGCATTGCCTGTGTTGTGAAGATATACTCATTAAAAGATTATATCACGTTGATTCTTCTCTGCAAATCCCACGTGTGTTAATTTAAAAAACAAAACACAACCGCATCTATTCCTAGCCAAACAAAAGCGGGAGGAAGTAGGAGAGACAAGAATTTGCCTTCCCTGATTCAAGCATAATTGTTGCTGCTTAATTACTAACCTTACAAAGAACAGTCGCCCTTCTCTTTAAATTAGAACCCAGGAAATTGCATGCGGCCACATTAATATAACAGAGGAGTAAGGACTGAGAGAGAGAACAAGCACTGTAATAAAAACCAGGAAATGGGATCTTCATTTTCCCAACAGCATAATATGCTTGATTTGTTAAATATGTGCATAAATGTCATTTATGAGTGTGAAGTCTAGATTCTGCCTACTTTTACTGGTGCATACTGGGGTGCAAGCCTTCCATTCTTCCTATGTGTTACTGGTGAAGGGGCCAGGCAGGCTTGTAGCTCTTGCTCTATTTCTGTTCCTCTGGGGATGCCTAGACCAGAAGGTAAGTATATGAACTCCCCTCCATACTTCCTTGTGTCCTGGAGGGTGTCTAAATAGCCCAGTTTTAGTCTCAAGCAAATAAGTAGTGTCATTTCATGTTTATTTGGGGTGGTGCCCATGGTGGGCTTAGGTATATTCCAGGCATTTGGGAAGAGATGATCTCTGCCTAGAAGACCTTGCAGTTTATGAACAGACAAAGATGCAGAGAGAGATTAAGAATAGGGCTGAAACAAATATAATTTATTAAATAAGCCGTAGAAATTACAGTCACATAACATGATTTCTTGCCCTTTGCGGGGATTTTTCTTTTTTAATATGGGTAACTTCAATGTTGTATTATGTAGGTTTTTTGAATCGCGCTTTATCTTTAAAGGTAGGGTTTTAAGGGGTTATTAAATGACTATTCAAACATCTGTCAGTCATTATAGATTCCAGGTTGATAGGTTGCTTATAACCCTGTATAACACCTTTTTTTTACTTATGCTTAACTCAAATATACAGTCGATGTCCATAAATATATTATTATAATTGTGATCATAAACCATTTATAAACAGCTAATAAGTATACCCTACCTAAATATGAGGCCTCATCTTTGTAATGGCTGAAACCAAAACTCCAGAACGGACTTTCCAGGAAGTATGCATTTGTTTTGCTCATTGTCATGTGGGCCCTTGTGTATTCCAGCAGTGCACTAGTTTTTTACCTGTGGCTATGTTCACCAGTAGATTGAATTTTGTATTAGCTTTGTTTCTAAATGGTCTATCCAAGCCAACGCTGTACTCATTCTTTCATGTTTGAAGGAGGATGGAGCTAGGCTATTCTCAGCGGTGGCAGATGACAGAACAAGAAGCACTGGTCTCAAGTTGCAGCAAGGGAAGTTTAGGTTAGATATTAGGAAGAACTTTCTCCCTTGGAGGGTAGTAAAACACTGGAACAGGTCACCCAGAGGGGTGGTAGAAGCTCCATCCTTGAGGGTTTTCAAAACCCAGTTAGAGAAAGCTTTGGCTGGGATGCTCTAGTTGGTGCTGGTCCTGCTTTGAGCAGGGGTTGGACTAGATGACCTCCTGAGGTCCCTTCCAACCCTCATTTTGTAGGATACTATGTAGTTAAGCAGTTCCACACAGTTGTTTTATTCCACCGTGTCGTTCCCTGGGTGCAGAAGAAAGTGTAGGCATATTAATGAAGAACTCACTTGTGTTAGGTACAGACATTACATTTTTCGTATAAGTGATCAGAAACTAGTCTATGCTCATAACCAGGGACCCTGGTTTTCTCTGATAAAAAAAATTGCAAATTCTCTGATAAACCCCCCAAATCCATTCTTAAAATGGCCCCTTACAGCCCCCCAAATCCATTCTTAAAAGGGCCCCCTACAGCCCCCCTGGCCCTGCTGATGCCCTTCACTTCCCCCCACAGCCCCCTGGCTCTGCTGGCACCTCTCACTTCTCCTAGCCCCCCACCCACAGCCCCAGCCCTGCTGGAGCCCACAGCGCACAGCCCAGCCTGACCCCCACACATGTGGGGGCACAGGTCCCCCCCATCCCCTGGGACCACATTCAGTGGTGGGGAGCTGGCCCCACAGCCCCCTGCCCCCAGGACAAGCTGCCCGTGGCCCCGTTCTCCTCTCCACCAAGGCCCTGCAGCTGCTCATTGCAGCCCTGGGGCTCCAAACCCTAGGCACTGCCTGGCTGGGCAGCAGCCCGAGCCATGCTCAACTCCCTCCCTCCCTATGGGGGCCTCAATCCCCCCACCCCTCCAACTTACCTGTGGGAGCTGCTCTCCGGGCTGCCTGGGGCCACGTGCATATGGTGCCCCCTGCCTGACCACTCCCATCAGCCCCGTCTAGACTGGAAGTCTGCCAGCCTGCAGAGGGCTCCTCACAAAACTGAAGAATCTGCGGGTTTCTCCGGTAAAATGAGAAATCCGCGTTTGCCTCCAGTAGATGTTCATATCTGCGGTTTACTCTGTTTTTCCTTGGGAAATGGAGAACCTGGGTCCCTGCTCATAATGGAACAGAAGTTCAGCACAGGTAGACTTGTTTAAAAATGGCAGAATCTTGTCTAAGCTTTGTGCCCCCCACCAAAGGGCAGATGCGGGCTCTGTTCGCTACTGATCCAAACTAGGCCAATTACAGAAAACTGCAACCTAGAACGATTCAACCTTGGGCTTCTGAATGCCTGTACCTAGCCATTAGGCCCGAGAACTGGATCACCACGTTGCTGACAGTTATGATAATACCAGGGCATGATGATTACTTGTTCAATGGAGTAGATCAGTGACTACCTTCCAAATCAAAAGGTTAATTGGTTTTTAAATACATGTTAGTTTTTCCCATGACACAAAACTGGGAAGTATGTGTGTATCTGCACTTTGTGGTCATTTAATGTTCAGATTAACAGCCAGAATGAGTAGAAATGCTAAATTGCAGGTGACCAGTTGTATAATGACGTTATCCCAACATGTAGAAGGCTAATCTTAAATTACATCAATATAAAGGATGGATGTTTATTTTTAACTTTTTATGCTGGTCTTTCTGCGTTTCGTTTTTCAAAACGTTTGTTTTTCAAACTTGCTTTGGAGACTATCATGATATGTGGCTGAAAAAACAAGTCTTTGTTTAAAAAAAAAATCATTTTGACCTTTCGAAGACATGGGAGGGAGGAAACATTTCCATCAACTGACACACAAAATTACAACTAAATCCTCACCAAATTAAGGCTACAAACAGATGTCACATTTGTCCTGGGATAAAGTACAGTCATACAGATGTCCATATCCATTGTCCTGGGATAAATCCTAAAAAAAAGATTCACAGGATAAGAAGTACTAACCATTTTTCCCAGAACCCCACAAAGTGCATCTGAATAGTTATCCTGGGATTGCATCACTGAATGAATTGGAGAAAAACAGCAGTGCATTCAGTCACTCGATAAATCCTGATTAGAAGGGTGATGTGTATGTATCCTGGGATATTTCTGTTCCAGTACAAACACATGCACAAATTGTCAGGGGCAAATAAATTGTCTGTTTCTAGCCTAAATGCATAAAATACTGAGATCCTGAGTGTTTATGGAAATGGATAGGACCCACCATTTTCCAATGATTGCGAACTAAGGGTGCTCAGCGCCTTGCAGTATTAGCACCCACACAGATAATTATTATTTCGGGAATGAAGGCATTATGACCAGCAGGCTGTTCATTTCTTTCACTTAAAACATTTTGTTTTCTTAAAGGTATTTCTTATCTCATTGTTGTGTGTTGGGGCTGTAGACAGAAGACATATGCTGAACTCGGGGTCTCCTCTGTGTGTTAAAGCACGTGTTTGTGTGTGCTTGCACATGTGCACACAAGCAGAGCTGTTACATGAATAAATACCACCGAATACCAGTATTTTAACTGATAAATTATTTGTGAATGTTTATCTGATTTGCAAGACTACTTGCACATTGTGAAAGCTACATGAATTCAAGCTGGAAACGTCTTTGCCATTTGTCATGCTCTTTTCAGCAAGTTTGCCATTACAACTGATTAAAAAATACTCCTGATTGTAAATGGTCTTTTTAGACTAGGCTGATTAAACAAAATTAAAACTTTTTTTTTTTTTTGCAGCAATATATTGGTTTGATGGGAAATTTATCAAGCATTCAATTTTGACTTTATCACTTTGACTTTTATGTTTCTTTACAAGTTATAATAGAATATAAAATTTGAAATCTCTCTCTTCTGGAACATAATTAGGAGAAAAATCGCTCTCTATACTGGAACATACTTAGGAGAAAAAAGGTCCTAATGAAGTATTTTTAAATTACCTTAAGAACACATTACAATAAAGTATTTCGTATTAGTTTTGTGAAAAATTGGGATGTGGCAAATACTGAATTTTGGAATTTACAAGCTCTATTTGTCTGGTTCGGGACACTTTGAATGACTGACAAACAGTGCACAGTTGTACTTGTCCATCTTGCAAAAAGTAATTTTTCTGAGAATGTTTTGCCCGTGCCGCATGGGGACTCTACAAATCGCAAGCTCTAGCAGAAATCTGGATTAGGTTGCAAACAGTCAATTAAATATGTGGTTTGTGAACCAACTTTTGAGTAGCAGCACAAAGTGACAATTAAATATGAGTACAAAGGATCAAGAGGAAACCAAACTGTATTGAGTGGCCGTGTCTACACGAGATGCTGACTGCGCAGTAGCTCATTACCACTGCGCAGTAGCATTGCGTGGCAGGAAGTGTAACGCGATGCTACTGCACAGTAACTGTGCAGTTATTTAGTACTCATATAAACAAGTACGAAATGACCGTGCAGTAACAATCGTGCAGTCAGCACCTTGTGTAGCTAGAGTCTGGCAGGTTAATCCTTTCTGGTATTGGAGGGCTGATGAGAGTTAAACATGTCATGTGCTTTTTGAGGACCATGGTTGGATCTTCATCTCCTAGATTAGCTGTTACTCTGAATGCTTTACAGTAAGGGAACAGATGCATTTAGGGCTTGACAGTTACTGCAGAGAGGTCTGATGCCAGGTTTTAACCTAACTCTATCTGTGTACATAGCCATAGCTTGCAATACATCACAACCTGCTCTGGATGGATTTGCAGGATAAAGTCAAGCTGTTTGTGTAGGTATAATATATGATGTCAAATCGGCTTGTTGCTGGCTATCTGTGAACAATAACAATACACTTTAAAAAAAAAAAAGAGGGTTTTTTTTTGGTTTTTTAAAGGCTTTTTTACCTTGATTTGCTTGGGATGATTTGAAAAAGCTCTCAGGGTTTTACCACTTGGATCACTCCAAAAGGTGTCAAGCCCTTTCCAATACCATTGCCATCATGCATTATGTCTCTATATTTACTGTTTTATAGATGCATCTGACCTGTTGCTATCACCAGCTAGTATATGCATATGTCACTGTAAAATGTGTGCTACTTAAAATAGGTTTCTTCCCCACCCTCAATACCCCACTTTCAAGGAAATCTGATTCTCCATTCCAAAAGTACTCTTTCAGGTCCACTGGGGAGTACGCGGGAAACCTCTCCCCTTTTCCCCCTGCCCTCCCAGCTCGGTGATCAGCTGTGCAAATGCTGGACCCAGGAGGCACCAGTCACCAAGTCAGGGGGACATGGTGGAGGCAGGTCCCCCAGTGCGCTCCCCAGCAGACCTGGAAGTGGACCAGAAGTGATACTGGTCCACTTCTGGATCTGCTGCCAAGTGTGCTGGGGAGCCCCCTGCACTTCTGTGGGACACTGCATGCGCCCCACCATTGCAGCATTCAGGAGCCGCCTGGTACCTAGAGGTATGTAGAAAAAACATTTAAAGCTGTGCCTACGTTTGAATCTCCAAATCAATTCGCAGGGTTCCAATTTGATTCTCCTGATTCTATTTGGATTTGGAGATTCAGCTACCGAATCTCCGCCAAATCGAATCAGGGACCAAAGCTTTGCACAGCCTTAACAATTATGATTCTCCCTATGCCTAAAGAAGGGTGTTTATGCCAGAAAGCTTGCAGAGAACAATTTTTCCAATTATTTAGTTGGTCTAATGAAAGAGATCACACTTACTCAAAGAACCTTGTCATACAGAGTATCCTGTGCCCTTTCCCAGCATGCATTGTAATAGTAACAATAATCACACTTTATGACTTTACATCTCTTAGCAATTCATAACATTGGTTAGATTAGTCCTTTGGAGGTTCAGCTTTCCAGTTTGATAAGAGTCTTGTGAATGATACTTGTAGGACTATATTGCATCGGTGGTGCTCAGCCTATGGCCTTAGGGCCGTATCCAGGGTTTGAATTAAACTTTGACTCTTGCAGGGGGGGGCATTCTGCAAAAAAAAATTGGGCTGCCCATCATGATGCCCTAATAAAATCAGAGACCCCCCAGGTTATGATTTTCAAATTTTACAGGGGGCTCTTGTCTCTTATGGAGGGACTCATCCCTCCTCCCCCCAAGCTCCCCTGTAATTTGAACCCTGGCAGTATCCAGACTGCGGCCTTGGGGATCAGTGGCAAATAGTTCAGTTTGGCGTGCCCTGTTCCCTGCCCTGCACCATGCCACTGAATTGCTCTACATCCCTCCCTGCTCCCTCTTGCTTGCTCTCCCTCCTCTCCACCACCCCCAAAAAACAGGCGCTCCTTTGTCTCCCTCCCCAGTGGCAGGTGCTATTTACCATAGATAAGTATTCTTCCTCTCTCCCTCCCCTCCCTGGCTTCTGCCACTGGCAGACACCTCCCTACCCCTTTCTCTCCCTCCTCCCAACCCCTTACCCAAGGGGAGTGGTGGCTGTCACAAGCATCCAGCCCCCCCACTCTAAAAGGTTGAGCACCACTGCATGACATTGATTTCAGACTAAACAACGATTATGAATTTCTAATACTAAACCATGTTTTTTATTTTAAGTTCAATTAACTTTCATTAAAAGAGAGAACAATGCATGCTGAAAGTCACCCTTGACAAATACAGCTGCTGTATTGTATTAGTGAAATGGCATTTAAAATGATTTGCAAGCCAGAGTCATGCAAAGATTCTAGAAAAGGAACAAAAAATGTGAAAGGAATTCCCCACTTTAAAACATGTAATTTACACTGCAATAAAATTAGATTCTTAGTTAAAGGGATTTGCAGTCATTAAATGATGCCCATGAAATAAGTCTTATTTATAACCATCTGCTTTATGGCTTCTGTAGAAAATTATTCTTCCTCAGGCTATGCATGCAAGTATTTTAGTGTCACTTTTGTCAAAATAGTTTGGTTCACTACCGGTATATTATTGACCTCTTTGTGATTATTTTTTCTTTCAAAGAAGCAATAATAAATATGTGCAAGGAGGGAAAAGGGCTCTTTTGCTAGTGACATGGTTGAATATTTCACGCTGTAGTCTGATCTAAGTTGCACCACATTTTGACTTCATGGAGTTCTTGAATTCAAATAATTTGGCTAAGCAATAGATACAGGACCTGTCACAATTTAAACTAGGCTTACATGTTCTAATGAGATGTAATGATCTATTTATATAATTAATATGCTGTATACAATTAATTTTATTGTAGATCTCCCATTGCTAATAAAGTATCATTTAGTTCCATTTTACTGGCGGGGGAGGGAGAAAGGGAGGAGAGGAGGAAAGCCACACACAGGTAAAGTGAGATTTGCCTGTTCACCAGCAGGCAAATATAAATGAAAAGATTAAGGTTGAGAGCTGGTTCCTCCATATTTCTCCTTAGAGGATGGTATCTAGTGTTTAAATGTATATATAAATACAGCATCTTATTGAACCAATTAGTGGTAAATTATAGCTTGAAAATCTGGTATCATATTTGCCTATGACACTTCCTCTACACCTTTTCATCTGAATTTTTGTCATATATATATATAACGTGTGTGTGTATTAGGGGTGCACCGATAGAGATATTTATGATATATTAGATTATTAGATATTAGGGGGCTGATACCAATAGCTGATTTTTAAGGAGGCATATTGGCTGATACCGATCTGATTTCCATTACAGCTGTGTGCAGATGGTAAGTCTGTTATGGTGGAAGGGGACCGGGGAGGGAAGGGGCA